>NC_051065.1:31592333-31903666 GCF_004664715.2 Peromyscus leucopus | reverse complement strand
ATAACAAAAACAAAAAATTAGAATTAGGATTTAGAGTTAAGGAGCACAAAAGAAGCTGAGTGGTGGTGGCACACGCCTTTAATCCCAGCACTCAGGAGGTAGAAGCAGGCAGATCTCTGAGCTTGAGGCCACCCTGGTCTTCAGAGCTATTAGGCTTTCTTTGCCACACTTGAAGCTCATGTCAGTTATGAACTAACTGCTACACAATGAGTTAGTTAGCACCCTCAACGCTATTTTGTGGGTGAATTCTAATGCTGGACCCCACAGACTGAAATATGACTAATTGGGCATAAGGAATGCAGGTGCCATGCTTAGATTTTCAGAACAACTGAATGGTCACATGAGATTTTTGTCTCAAAACAACATTATGTTCCCAAAAGATATAAGCTCATTTTTTGTTTGTTTTTTTTGTTAACTCATGATTGATATTTCTAATGCTTTGGCTTCTTTTGCTATTTTGGTTGCAATTAAATGGGGAAATTCCCCAATAGTAGTTAGTAAGTGTTTGAGAAGTGGGCTGAATTGCAGACCTCTGTTTCTCATAATTCTCTGTCCTAGTGCTTATATTGTGGGCTCACAGTTTATATTTGTTGGTTCCTCCTAGGAAACATTTGAATGTGTTTGGTGACAAAATATCTTCGAACTAAAATAAATTAGGGAAAATGTGACTGAAAACTTTGACTTCTATTGCCACTGCTGTGAATACTGAGTCATATTTTAAAATATTCAAGGAAAGTTTCTGACATTGCCAAGGAAGTAAATATAGTGTTAGCATAAAATCATTTCTGGGTTCTGAAGAGTGACACCTCATTATAAAATGTAGCTCTAAGTCAGAAAGCAAGCTCATTTCCATTCCTCTCTACAAAAGCACTATTTACTGGCAAAGCAAAAGTTTATAAATGGTTTCATTTCATCTCACTGTATCAAAGAGGAGGTAAGAGTTAATTTTCAGTTTAATTCAATATAACTAAGAATCTAATCAAAAGCCAATTTTCAATTTTCCGTGATACTAAGAAAAAAATAAGACATGGGTTTATCATCTCCAAATCAGCTATTTTCTATGAAAGTAATAGTGTAATTTGAGTCTGAATGCAGTTTAGTCTAAGCACTTGGTTCTCTACCAATACATAGTCTACATTTCAGCTGTGGTCTAGTGAGCTGGGGATGTAGCTCGGTGAAGTGCCTGCCCTGCAGGAGTGAGGACCGAGTGTGGGTCCTGTGATGGCTTTAGTGAGAAGTGGCTCTGATAGGCACAGGTATCTGAATATTTGGTCCCCCATGGGTGGGAGGCCATGGAACCTGTTAAGAGGAAGCATAGCAAAGAGATGGGTTCTGGGAGTGTATAGCCTCTTCTAGTTCATTCCTTCTGCTTCATGGTTGTGGCTGAAGACCCGTTCTTTCAGCTTCATGAGCTCGCCCTCTGTGACCATGTTTCCTCCACCATTAGGGACTCTCTGAAACTGTAAGTCCAATAAGCTCTCTAAAGTAACTAAGGTGGATCATGGAAAAGTGAAATTTGGTAATGATTCTTTCATTCCAGCACTCCTACCATGAGATGAGAAGCAGAGAGGGGACAATCCTGAAAAGAATGTAGGACATCTAATATGACAGTACTCAGTGCTGAATGAAAGAAGATTGTGTCTCAAACAAGGTAGATAGAATGTGAGCAGACACAGTACTCTGGCTGCACTCACCCTCACCCACCCATGTACTGCCCAATGGTAAAACATAAAAATTCTTATTCAGAGAAAGAATAGACAATGAATGCTTGTCCACTGCAATTCTGAAATCCCACTAGGAAAATATGGGTGTCTCTGCAAATGCCACCACCATGGAAGCCAAGAAAGAAATCCATTTTAACACCACTCAGTACTTCCTGTTGGTTCAAACATCTAGAGCCTAACACCAGGCAGTATTTTAGGCACATTTAAATATAGTACAATTTGGAAAAAAAGTTTCCTGGTATAACACAATTCCCATGTATAAGGAGGTAATTACAATGAAAATCTTCTCAAAGTACATGTCACATCTTCTATGAAGATGGATTCTCAAGATAGGCTACCTGCGTTATCTTAAGGGCTCAAGGGAGGATCTGGCATGGTCTTGGTCATACAGATATTGCAGAGGTTATCTTGGCTAAAAACTACCTCTGGTCCTGTTTATGGCAGCCTGGAGGAAGCCGCTGGCCATACAGATAGTGCAAGGATCACCTAGGCTATTAGTCACTTTCATTCTCAACCTTCTGGGAAGAAAAAAGGTGACACATCTCTTCTGCTGAAGAGACAATCCGGCATATTTAACATTCTTGGTTTCCCTAGTGCTATCTGTGAGTGCAAGTATCTCTATGCTCTCAACAGAGAAACGTTGAATAAATCTCCAATCAAGTGCAATGACATTTATGATGTACTTGTCTTAAACTTAATTTATTGACTTGAAGGAACTAATGTATTTATTTTCCACTGTGGTTTATTTGTTCACCCCTGTAATCTCATCATGCTTTTTTACCCTCCTTGTCTATAACCAAAGTGACTGTTAGAGTACATACCTACTTTGCATTTAAAAAAAAACAAACAACAACAACAACAACAACAACAACAACAAAAACTCAGACCCTCAGCCTGGTGGAAAACTGAGTACTCAAAGTTTATTCTTCTTCTTATTGTTATTAGTTTATTTGGTACAAATTGAAAATATTCAGTCTCCTTCAATTTAGATAGCTTGGAAATAAAAGCATCATAAACCCTCAGAATACTGACTTACTCTGTCCTCATTTTGTGTGTGCCAATAATCACAAACCCAAGGTTCTTCTTGAGATGCAGTTCTCCTGTTATTTTAGGTCATTGCTTTTCACCAAGTTGTTTTCCCACTGATTTAATGGTAACACTAACTACCTAGTAAATTCCATGGGAAGCTCATGCTCACACCTATTGGGTTCATTCAGCCTTGGCTCCGTTTTTGTTCAATACTCTCACGACTGTATGGACCTAAAAGCAGCCAGCTGTTTAACCTCTGGAAAGCCAGAACTCTAGTGCTTTGTCCAATTTTATTCTTGTTGAAAATGACCTCTTCATTCCCGAGTTAATTTCTTTAACTATAATGCCTTGGTAAAATTAGTTCACAATGTTTTGCATATATGAGCAATAGGATAGTATTTGGAAGAGGACCATGGGGAAGAGACTGAGTTATGAGAGCACAGACCTCACAGAAGAGGTCAGAGATCTATCTTGTTCCCTTCTCACCAAGTGTGGGTTAAAAAAAGAATACGTTTTTGTATCTTACAACCCCACAGAAGTTGCTCCTTAGTGCACAGTGAGAGTCACCTTCACCTCTGTCTTCTGGCATCCAGAAACATGGGAAACATAAAGTCTCCTGTGATGCAGTCCACGGTACTTAGAGTTGCCTACACCAAGTGCATAGCATTTACTTTCTTTTATTTTTTAAATTAATTTATTTATTTTACATCCCAGCTACAGTTTCCCCTCCCTCCTCTCCTTTCAGTCCCTCCACCCACCCTCTTCTGTTCCCACTCCCTAATCTACTCCTCAGTTTCTGTTTAGAAAATGGCAGCTCTATCATGAGTATCAACAAAACATGACTTACCAAGCTGAAGGAAGACTAAGCCCCTCCCCTGGTACTAAGACTGGGCAAGGCCACCCAGTACGAGGAGTAGCGTCCCAAAAGCCAGTAAAAGAGCCAGAGACAGCCCCTGCTCACACTGTTAGGAGTTCCACAAGAGGACCAAGCTGCACAACTGTAACCTATGTGTAGAGTATTGGTGAAATTATTAAGGCCACTCCACGAAGTTAAAAGGAAGATTTATTTAGTGGGTAACTTACAAAAAAGGGAAAGGTAGGTTGTGGGGGGGTCTGGGAAAGGTGTATCTAAGTCCAGCATTGTTCTCTGGACCTCTGCTTGGTCAACCTCCACCGTCTAGGGTCCAGGAACGGAGAGAGCACTGGCCCATCTAGATCTCGTGTCTCCCCGCGCCTCCCTTGGCCCCGCCTTGTAGGCGTGACAGTTACAGAAGCCTCAAAGGGGGTTGGAATTTCCAGATCAAAGCTGGAATGGCTACCCACTACAGTAGAGTGCCTAGGTCAGTCCCCTGTAGGCCTTTTGATTGTCGGTTCAGTCTCTGTGAACCCCTATGAGCCCAGGTTATTTGATTCTGTGGGTTTTCTTGTGGCATCTTTGACCACTCTGCCTAAGTTTTGACTGTGGATCTGCATATGTTTCCATCAGTTGTTGGATGGATCTCTGCGTAGAAGAGAAGATTGTTAGACATCATTACATTAGCATTTTTTCTTTCAGTCATGTTTGGTTCTATTCTAAGTCTCTGGATCATCTAGCCGGAGGGTCTTGATGCTCCAGGCAGTTTTGGGGCTGGGCTTACTCTCCTTGCATTGGTTTTAAGTTAGACTGGCAATTGGTTGGCCTTCCCCTCACTCTCTAGGCCACTCTTACCACAGCACATCCCATAGGCAGGACCTGCTTTCCAGGGAGATCCGGGCTTCCCCACTTGAACCCTCCTTGTTACCTATTCTCTCAAAATCTGTGGATTGTAGCAAAGTTATCCTTTATTTTAAAGCTAATGTCCATTTATGAGTGAGTACATGCCATGTTTGTCTTTCTACAAACGTTCAAGGCTGTTTCCCACTTTCTCTTCTATTAGTTTCATCTGGATTTATGTTGAGGTCTTTGATTCACTTGGACTTGAGTTTTGTTCAGGGTGATATGGACTGACTTGCATTTTTCTACATGCTGACATCCAGGTAGACCCACACCATTTGCTGCAGATGCTTTCTTTTTTCCATTGTATAATTTTGGCTTTTTTGTCAAAAATCAGATGTTCATAGGTGTGTGATTTACATTAGGGTCTTCAATTAGATTCTATTGATCCACCAGCATGTTCTTATGCCAATACCATACACTTTTTTTTTTTTTTTTTTACTATTACTCTATAGTATATCATATCTCCAGAAATTCTTTTATTGTACAGGATTGTTTTAGCTACCCTGGATTTTTTTCTTTTTCCATATGAAATTGAGTATTGTTTTTTTCAAGGTCTGTAAAGAATTGCGTTGGGATTTTAGTGGAGATTGCATTGAATCTCTAGATTACTTTTGGTAAGATGGCCACTTTTTTATTTTTTATTTTTTTATTAAGAAATTTTCTACTCACTTTACATACCTCCTACAGATGCCATCTCCTTCTTCCTCCCATCCTCTACCCCTCCCTTTCAAGCCACCCCACATCCCCATATCCCCAAATTAAGTGTTCTTACACTGGCATTTAGGCATCTGGATTTGGCATCATTGTAAGTCTAGGTATTGATTCTTAAGTTTGTATTTGTGGGGTAGGTGTTTTGTTCCTTGGTTTCTTTTGCTTTCCTCTCTGGTCTTCTGGCCTAAATGGCCCAAGGTTCTTGTGACTAGCAAGTCTTCTAGTTCAGTAGGTTGTCTTTTTTGGGGGTTTTGAGGCCTGGTGCCCCTAGGTCCAACTTGGCTTCTGGTAAAGTAGAAGTCATCTTCTGAAGTTGTAGGCCCAGGGAAAAGGGTACAGTTTGGGGTTGTTGAGTGGATTTTAAGGACTATTAGTAGGTGGTGGGCAATGTCTCACTTGGGATTCCTAATTAGGCCTGGCCTCTGGTAAATCAGAAGTCTTCTTCAGAAGTTGTAGGCTGGGATATGGAGTCCAGGGGAGGGCATGCAGTTTGGGGTGGTTGGGCAGTCTTAAAGGGGTTGAGTGGGCAGTGGGTAGTGCCTTACCTGAGGTACCTAGGACCACTCCAGCTTCTGGTAAAGCTGCTGGTGCTGTGGGCTTTAGTGTCAGCATTTATTTTCAAGCAAGATTGATCTTGTTTCGTTTTTCAAGGTTAAGGTTAAACTCATTGTTCCTAAAAGGATCAAAGACAGAGCATGAAGATAGGCTAGAAATACATGTTTACTTTTAGCTACTTCCATTATTCAGAAGTGTAAAACCTAAAAAAAAGTCTTTAAACACTTAGTGTTGTAAATACTTATTATAGACTGTGCAATAAATTCTGAAAACAGCCTTCTTTATTGTTCAGTTTCATTGAAATAACATTATTTTCTTCAAGTTTTCTAAAAATGAAACTTCTATCTATCTCAGACATCACTTTCATGTTTTGTATTCCTCTTTTTTTCAGTATTATTTTGAGTATTTACTTGGCTTTATTGCCTAATCATTTGCATGTGAAAGAAAGGAACTATTCCAATTTATCCATTTCTATAAAACTGCAAACTTTGCAAGCAGAAAGTTCTGAGGGATAAAACACACTTCTTTAGAAGTAGGTCCTTAGCCTCTTGATCCCTCTTCCTGTTCCATAGGGAACTGCATGATAGCACCAGCAGTAATACTGACAACGCACTGAACTGCCAAAGCCAAAGCAAATGCTGGACTGCACTGAGATTCCAAGGGTTTGAAGTTATGGGAGTATCATTTAGGTGTGGTTGTTGGGTTTATCTTACTCCCACTTAACTCTGAGATCTGATAATATGAGCTGAGTTTTTGTCAGTTCCATAGGATAATAAAAGTTGCCAGAAGAAGGTGGGATGCTCATATTTATACTTCAGTAATTGGCAAGCCCCTAGACCTGTTCAGAAGGGAGGAGTTATTCTGTCTCTGAATCTGCCAAGGTTTTTGTAGGGTTTGTTTTTGTTATTTTGAGGCAGAGTTTCTCAGTGTTACCCTGGCTGTTCTGGAACTTGCTCTGTAGACCGGTCTGGCCTTGAACTCAAAGAGTTCCACCTGCCTCTGCCTCCGGAGTGCTGGGATTAAAGGCATGCACCATCCCTGCCAGCAGCTTTGGGATTTTGACTGTGTATGTCAACAGCTTGAAAGTTTCTAGATTCGGTCTTTTGGAGTGGAGTTCTCAAAAGTTCTCCCCTCTTCTGAGGTAGCAGTTCCTCTATGGCTGCTGTGCCAAGTCTTCCTACTCATAGCCACTTATCAGGAGATTGGGTTTCAAGTGCTGACACAGGACAGAGTGTTAGGAGTGATAAGTCACAGTTGCACTGACCCTTCATTTCCCAAAGGACTCTGTGTATACAACTTAGTTACTGAAGACTGGTTTGAAATTTAATCCACAGTTTACAATTACAAGGGGGACTATTTAAAATGGGCTTAAAATTCTGAATTCTCTCATTCTTGATTGGCATAATCTTTTATCAAACATTATAGTTTTCACCAATTTAGTAACATATATTTGTTGTCAGTGAAAGTTTTCTCTGCATCTTAATGTTCTTCCTAGAGTAAGACTGATATTACTTTAACAATATATTAATATAGATACACACTTGTTTGTTTACATATGCAAACATATGAATAGACATACATATATACACATTTTGCCAACAGATTAGAAATGACAGTAAAATCTAAAGCGATCATTAAACCATAAACCCATCCTAGATCACCCCTAAAAATAAAACTATATTTCTAAGAAACATAATTACAAATATATAAAGTAAGAATAAATAAATAAATGCTGTTACAGAGCAAGAAGTTCTGAGTCAGTTTTTAAAATAATAAAAGCTTTAATATATAGTTAGTTAATTCAAAATAATAAATTTTTATGATCATTAAAAAAATATAAAAAGAAAGTCTGTTTTACCCTTGATCTGAGCAACCATAGCACATACACTGAGTTTTCCATTACATAATTAACTGCTTATCAAAACTGAGAGCTTTTAATATATTTAAGGAAAGTCTTTTATTCCTATTTTCTGTTTTCACTCTTGATTTTATAATGTTTAACTTATGTGACATATTTTAATTGCATTATTTTGTAGTGTACGTAACTGAGACATGTATTTGGAGACTATGAAAACTTTTGAAACCACTTTTATTATAGATTGTAATTCTTCAGTGATCTGGAATATTGTTAGGAAAGAAAAGCCCCCATTCCTCTATACTAGCAAAGCATATGGGGTTTTGCAAATTTAATTGCACTTACCATCTATTAAGAAAGAGCTGCAAAAGATAGTGAGAAAGCTCTCTTTTGTTAACATTGTTCCTGAATAATAAGAAGTATAAAACCTTGGCCAGTGAGATGACTTTGTATGTAAAAGCCCTTTCCTGCTGAACCTCACAGCCGGAGTTCAATCCCCAGGATAAAGATGGTAGAAATAGCAAAACAATACCCAAAGTTGTCCTTAGACTTCTGCATGTGCTCTGTTGCACACATGCATGAGCACACACACACACACACACACACACACACACACACATAAAGAAATGAAGCAGGAAAAAAACTTAAGATACAAAACCAAGAAGTAGTATCACTATAGCAATAGACTCTGGAGACCCACTTCAGTGAGCTTGGTGGTCAGCTTCAGCAGAACGGCAGACCTCTTTCCATACCTTGAACTTGACACCAGCCGCTCTGTAATAACATTAAATCTAAGTACATCAAGGGTGATTTTCAGTGGTCAAATCTGCTGAATTTTAGATCACTGATGTTGAAAAGCAGTATATTCGCTGGGGGGTTTCCTTTTGCTGTGCAAGTGTGGGCATGACCTGGGAGTCAATGTTAATATTATTCTTTCAAGTGTTCCTAACGTATATAAACATGACCTTTTATTGACTCTTTTAAGAGTCTTAGTGGAAATCTTCCAGTTCATGTTACCATAACTGATCTTTAGTGAGTACTGTGGGCAACTATTCAACTAAATAAAGTGATTGCTTTTCTAATCTGCTCTTGTGATGTTTAGTTAACATGGTCAAAACAAAGCTCATGGTGACACTATCATTTGCCTCTTTTTTTTATGAGTCATGTGGGAATATCAATGAATCTTGCAGTGCCCTTATAAACTGGATTTTAGTACTGCATTATGTTTGAAATTCTGTGCAAATATCACAAATGTGAAGGAAAGAACAAAATCGGAAAATGTTATTTTAATATTCCAATTGGCATAGCACATTTTTCAAGACTAGATGGAACATATTTCCTTCATGATTTTAAATTTATAATTATAATCTAGGTTTTTCCCTGTTAGACCAAGGAAACATGAAATACTCAATTTGCGAACTCATCCATCCCAGATAAATTTCATGAATGTTTGAGAGATAGATATATTCATGGGATAAGAATCTGAGTGTGGAAATTTAAAGGGAATAGCCTGGAAATATATCCCCACAGTCACTGAAGATACAAAGTAGAGATATGAGTTTCCTGAGAAACTAGAGAGGTTGGATCATGGACCAGAGTAAAGGACACTCAAGGGGAGGTTCTAAATATGTTTGGCATGGTTTCGAGACATATACTGTAAAGTAAGAAGTTCACTATGTAAACTTCAGACAGATGGTAACATTTAACCCACCAAAATAGCAAAGATACTGTGTACAAGTCTCAGGACACCTAAAATAGGGGTTCCTGCTCAGAGTTACCCAGAAAACTTGAGAATTAATTAATTGTCTTGTTAATTAACATTACTCTTGTCTGCCTCAAGTAGAAGACGCTCAAGGAATCAGTTTGCACAGTTTGGGGACTTGGGATGTATGTGTGAAAAGTCCTACTTGCTCATGTGAGTTTCACTAACTGGTGACTTTTAAGCCTTTGTCCTTCTCCAAACCCCAGACAAGCCCTTTTGCTTTGTGCTTTATCACACATCAACAGGACTGTGTCCCAGACTGAATGATTTTTCCTCACATCTGCATCATGCCAAATTTCTTATTACTTTTTAGCACTCAGATTTTCTGCCTCTTCTATAGTACCATATTTTGAAGGTAGTGTAGCCATTTTCAGAGTTATTTAAGTAGAAATATTTGAAATATATCAACAAAAAATTCTGAGTCTGTAGAAATCTGTAAGAAGTGATTGCTTTGGTACGTAGTAAAGATAAATTTTGTTTTTATAGGAGATAATCATATTTTATGAATAGAGATTCTGTGGTAATATATGTAGGACAACATATATTAGAGATATGTTAAAAACAATGTGCTTTAAGCTCTACTGAAACCTGTTCTAGCAGCTATTCATGCAAATGAAATATTGTGAGATACCCACAAGAGAAGACTACTCAGACACAGGTTTAAGCCAATAGAAAGTCTTTGTTAACAGGCTGGAGACTACACTGGATTTTGGGAACCAGGTACAGTCCCAAACCTTTCGTAAGGTAAGCTTTTAAGCGCAAAAGCCACATCCTGTGTTGATACATTTCACTAAGCAAGAACAGTTAACCAGAAACTACAGGAGTCAAAAAACAATGTTAGTATTTTCAGGGGTGTTCCAGAACTGTGGACTTTGATGGATTATGTCTTTCAGTCAACACTTAGGGTCTTTGGTGGATTTAGGGAAATTTTGCCTGTGAAAACTGAGCCATTTTCTGACCCCAGGGGGAAGGGGGTCAAATTTATTGTAAATTCTGGCCCCATGTAACTCAGCAGTTACCCTGAGTAACTCTGGGTTTTTAGTTGCCCCCAGAGGGGTGGCCTGGTGGCGTTTCATGATTGTCTGTCTCCCAATAATGGCAGGGAGTATGAGTCTCTTGCCCACCGAGAACCACCACCCATTTGCCTCCTGCTTGGCATCTTCCCCTTTTACTCACTTGGTTTCTTTGTGTGTAGGTTGGACTCTGGTGCAATTCAGGCTTAGGCGGGGCAACTAAGACCTGGAAAGACCCCATTGGTGGATGGTCAAGTCAGCTGTTCTGTTGCCTTGGGGGTCAATGCTTCAGGACCGTGTCTGCATCCACTGTACCATCACAGAATCACACCCTGCTGTGCCACCACCCATCTGGTTGCTAGAGTCTGATGACTCTAACATGGCTGCCATCTTGGAGAGGTTCTATTGTGTTATTGTCTTGCACCAAACTGGCTGGGTCAATGGGTGAAGTTTTACAGAATTGGATACAGGGTTGGTATCCAGTATGAAAATTGCCTAACAATGTGTTATTTGGGTATTGCATACCCATCTCTCTGGGATACCCTTCAGGAGGGCCATTACAGGGTGCAGGGTGATTAGGAACAGTTCCTGGCCCTAAAGTCAACTTTTTTTTTAAGTGGCATGTCTGTGGTGGCAATTGTCTCAACACAAGCTGGTCAACCAGCAGAAACAGGATCAAGTCTTCAAGACATACAGGCCACTTCCAGGTTCCCAGTGCCTGGACAAAGACCTACTTTGTTATGACTTAGGGCAAGGCATGGGTTTTTATTCTTCCCCTCTCAGTGTCTCTGGCTTTCACCCATGGGATCTCTTTTATTTGTTTATTCACTTTATTTCTAGAGTCATAGTTTTTATAAACCCATTGAGCAATCTCTAATAATTGGGACTTATTTATATTCTCAAAACTTTCTAACTTCTGAATTAAAAAAATCTTTTCCAATTGCATAACAAAAGTAATCATTTCTACCAACTTTCTTTACTCGTTTAAGAAGGGCCTTGTAAAAACTTTCTAGAACATCCTCGCCTGGGTCAGTGTTGGGGTGCCAGTCAGGTTAGTCCCAGTGAGGGAAAATCCACTCTACCTGGGTAGCTGTCCCCTTCCTAGCCAAGGGGACAGATTTTTTACTCTTTTCAGAGAATGGTGGGTTCTAAGTTTTAATTTTACAGGGTACAGATTGAAAAGGAAACACTGATCAAACTATTGGAGTGGGAATAGAGAGGGAAGGTCATTTCCTCTGGTGGAGAAAAAAGAATGAGTAGAAGTTTTGGGTTTCTCTGGGCAACCAGCCTGAGACAAAAAGATTTGGAACTCCAACAAAGGGCCACAGGTCTTAAGGCAGGGGTTGGGGGTGGGGAGCTTCACATTAGAGAAAGCTACTGGTCAGTACCTAGAAACTGGTTGGGTGGCTGGAATCTTCTAGTTATCATTCAGATGGCCTGAACTGTCGCAGGGCCACCAAACAACAAAATATCCAATGGATTTCACAAAGGGTCTGGGCTTTCTCATGCGAGAAACCTTTTATATTCATTCTCACTTGCAAAACTCCCCTTGTGCCACAGTGGCTGCTGCCAGCTGTCAATGCGTGGGAACTGCAGCTGGCATTGCCGTAGCAACAGCAGCAGCCACTGCTGCAGCTGGAGTTGCCTCTTGAAGTGAGGATACTTTGCTGGGGGCAGCCATGCAGGACCTGCGAGGCATCAGGAAGTTGTGCTCTTGCTGGCTGAGGTCCTTGTTTGGCTCACTACCTTTGGCACTTTACATCTGTTTGTCCAATCAACAGAACTGACAGAAACATGCAGAGAGAAACATTGTAAAGGCAACCAGAGGTGGCCACCACATATCCTTAACTAAGAACCGATCAGGGAAGTCCAGTGTCATCTCATACAGATCATAGGCACTGGATCAGCAGCAGCATTGACCTCTCCTCTGTATCCTAAATAGAATGTACCTTAACCAAACTTACCTCCAGACAGACCAGGAACATTTTGAGTTTGTTCCTTTTGTGCTGCAGGTGTCGGATTTCTCTCAGGCATTAGGCAGCGATTGGTCAAAGGGAGTATTGGTACCCTGGGACATCTCAGGTGGTGTACCCACTAGAAATCCCTTGACCACTTCACTTTTTCTCCAGGGGTCTCTGAGACCTCTGGTGTTTCAGGGTCTGGTTTCTGGGGATCTTGCTGGGGCCTCCAAAAGTGTTGTGAAGTATCCACCAGAGAAAATTACTAGGTCATGGGTTTAAGCCAATAGAAATGCTTTATTTTCCAGCTGTCAACTCTATTGGGTATTCAGAACTCAAGGGCAGTCCTGAGCCTTTCTTACGGTGCAATTTTAAGCATGAGGTTATATCCTGGGTTGACAAACCTCAGTTATCAATAACTGTTAGCCAGAAGCAGAACCACAGAAGCCAAAAGGCAAGGTTAATACATTTAACAACTTTCCCAGAATGATGAACTGGAGGATGAGGTTTTTGTTCTATTTTTGGCAGATGTGGGTGCCTAGGTACTGGATTTCCAGGCTTGCATGGTACTTCCATCCTCTTCCATTTGTGCTGAGGTCTTGGGCCTTACTAAGGTCTCTAGGCCTGTTACAAAAAATGTTGGCAAACACAGAGCTCCCCAGAGCTAGAGTGACACACATGTGACCATCCTGGCTAAGCAGACAGCCTTCAAGCCACATGCTCTTCTTCAGAGGGTTTTCTAAACCCATCTTCTCCCTTCCCAGGATTTTAAAGGCTGAACCTGAAATGTTCACCTAACAGCATTTTCCCATGTTATAAGAGAGATACAATTGAATCTAAGGCTTTCTCTTCTAGTTAGAAAATGGCTGTGAGGTGTGTGAAAAGGCTGTTCTGACCAAAGGGGCTGGTGATGAAAATGGGACTGTGACAAAGATTCAGTTCTCATGTCCTTGAAGCCATTTATCTTTCGCATGGATTTTGTTGTTGTTGAGAAAAAGGCTCAGCAGTGGGACCAGTGCTAGGAGTCCCTGGGCATCTGTCAGCAGTGGGACCAGTGCTAGGAGTCCCTGGGCATCTGTTAGCAGTGGGGCCAGTGCTATGAGTCCCTGGGCATCTGTCAGCAGTGGAACCATTGCTACGAGTCCCTGGGCATCTGTCAGCAGTGGGGCCAGTGCTATGAGTCCCTGGGCATCTGTCAGCAGTGGGACCAGTGCTATGAGTCCCTGGGCATCTGTCAGCAGTGGGACCAGTGCTATGAGTCCCTGGGCATCCGTCAGCAGTGGGACCAGTGCTAGGAGTCCCTGGGCATCCGTCAGCAGTGGGACCAGTGCTCCCTGGGCATCCGTCAGCAGTGGGACCAGTGCTCCCTGGGCATCTGTCAGCAGTGGGACCAGTGCTATGAGTCCCTGGGCATCTGTCAGCAGTGGGACCAGTGCTCTGTGTCTGTGGGCATCTGTCAGCAGTGGGACCAGTGCTCTGTGTCTGTGGGCATCTGTCAGCAGTGGGACCAGTGCTCTGTGTCTGTGGGCATCTGTCAGCAGTGGGACCAGTGCTATGTGTCTGTGGGCATCTGTCAGCAGTGGGACCAGTGCTCTGTGTCTGTGGGCATCCGTCAGCAGTGGGACCAGTGCTATGTGTCTGTGGGCATCTGGGAGCAGTGGGACCAGTGCTCTGTGTCTGTGGGCATCCGCCAGCAGTGGGACCAGTGCTATGTGTCTGTGGGCATCTGGGAGCAGTGGGACCAGTGCTCTGTGTCTGTGGGCATCCGTCAGCAGTGGGACCAGTGCTCTGTGTCTGTGGGCATCTGTCAGCAGTGGGACCAGTGCTATGAGTCCCTGGGCATCTGGGAGCAACTTTGAGAGTAGTCCAAAGCCCAAGTTGCCACTCTTCCTGTGGAGCAGATCCCCTACCAAATACCCTTACTAATTACAAGGACCGTGCCAAGTTCCAATGGATCTCTGAGTCATTGCTTTGGTTTCCTTATAAATTGCAAGGTGACTAAAGAAGGTAGTCATATATTCCTGCAGGAAGCCTATGGAACCCCATTCTATGCCCCACACTCTGGACAAATACCGTTGTGTGCATGATGTGTGACTTCTGCCTCTGCAGGGCGTGGATACGCAAAACTGATCCACTGTGGTTTGTCTCATCCATCTAGTGGTGAGTGTGTGTGTCCAATCATCCCATAATCTGTCAAAAAACTCTCTTCATCACCAAAGGAAGGAGGAGGCTGGAGTGAAGGAAAGCAATATGTTTGATTTTTCTGAAGACTGGAATACAGAGTTTTATTTTTTTATGGCTTTGAAAGTCATCCTTAAAGAAAAACAAAGTGCCTCAGAGTGAGCTTGGTGGCCTCGCTAGGGTGGATCATCGAATTCCTGGTGATATGAAGACAAAGGACAGCTTTTTTGCCTGACACTGAACCTCCTGGTCCCCAGGCTGCCCTCTTTACCTGAACTGCATCATTCAAGAGTTGTCGATTCCAGTGTGTGCTATGACATGAAACCCAGGGCAGCACTGAGCGCAGTAACAGTGCTTTCATTTGTCAGTATACATTCTTCTTGCTGCTGTTGCTGTCTCTCCTTGTCTCTTCTCCCCATTTCCATGGTATCATCCACTAGCTTTTCTTCTGCCTTTCCTTTTTTACTCTCCTTTCTTGGATTTCCTCCTATAATGAATATAGCGGCTCTCATCATGCGTCTTAGATGATCTACAGCTCTCATTCATTCCAATGGCTTCAATTTTCTACCTTAGAATAATTTCTCTTTAATATCTCTCTGCCTCAGATCTTATTCTAAGCTTCAGACCTTACATCCCAGTGTGCACTGAACGTAGCGTGCTAGATATTTCACAGGTACATCACATTCAGTATTAGCATACTTGCATATTCTCAGACTCCCTTCATAAGATGCCCCCAATTCTATTCCTGAATTTATCACATATCAATTTGCTTCTTTGTATCTCCACTATCTCAGTACTTGCTCAAGCTCCCAAATTCATCCCAAATTACTGTATTTGCCACTTGCCTGAGCTCCCTGAATCTGTCCGCTCCTATCCAGTTTGTCCAGTCTTCACACAGAACCAGAATTCTTTGTAAAATTGCATATCTCATCACACTTCTCCATTGCTATAGCCATGGCTGGTTGCGGATGGCCTCAGACTAGCTTCTTTTTTTTTTTTTTTTTAAAGTTGGAAATTACTTTTTTATTTGCAAAATTACAGAGATTTGATTGAATAGGGGCTTAAAAGGGCACTTAGTATATCTAGTGTATAGCCTTAGCATTATATAAAATCAAGAAAGAACAAAAGAACCAAACAGAAACAAACCAGCAAAACAAAACAAAGAACACAACATAAATTCATGCAAACCCAAAAACAAACCAAAACTATTTACACTAAGAAGCATTGTCATCGTGCAGATTTAGTGCACTTCCTACACCCTGTGGCTGGCTTTGGACACAAGTTGGAAGACAATCCTGAATTGAAATAACCTCTTCAAGACAAGTGTAGTCATGCCACTTTGGGGCTTCTAGGTTAAGTCCTTGCCAAAGTTGATCTTATGCTATGTTGGCCACTATATGATTCTGTCAGCTAACGAGTCTGTGTGCCGATTTAAGACAAAAAAGAACATGGGGAGCCTCTGCTCTTCAAGACATAAAAGCTCATGGTGGCATCCTTCTTAAATCATTTCTCAGAACAATTCACTTCACCATCACATGTGCACGACATTGAGTAGGTCCAGCACTGGACTGGAGTGAGAAGATGATGCTTCCTTTGTGTGGTCTGTCTGGATAGCAGCATGACAACAACACAGTCTCTGCTGACATATCTCCCTCCACATATGAAGGGCCGAGGACTCAGTCAGCTCACAAAAGTTTGTAGCAATAAACTTTCAGAGTAACTACGAGCAGAAGCATATTCTCTCTCCAAGTTGTTGAGGCTCTCACAAGGAACACTTGCTGGTAGATGTCAGCTTTTTCTGCATAATTCTTGGTGGGTTTTTTGAAACTCAATAATCTTCTTGATGATTTCTTTCTATGGATTTGATTCATTCCATAACTAGTGAATCAAAAGACACATGGATCAGATTATGGATGGACCACAGCAGGGCAGATGATATTTGCCTCACTGGTGATTTGACAACTAGTAGTAGTACATGTCTTGTTCTGAGGAGGCCTTGATCATAGAGTGGAGAATGTCAGGGGTTCTGGTTGACTATGGATTCCTTCAACCTCCTCAGTTCTCATAAAGGGTGTTGCTTATGACACTTAGTGCTCCTGCTGCAGCAGCTCTGTCGGCAGGACGCTCTCATCCTGAGCTGTGGATTGTTCCAGCTCATGTAGGATTGTTTCTGACCTCATCTGGGAGACAGTCAAATGATGCTGCAGCTTTATTGCCAAGTTCATTTGCTGTGTGACCAGCTCCCTCTGCTTCAGCAAACTCTGAAGTCTCTCCTCCATTCTTTGCTGCTCCTGCTGTTGCTCGTTCTGGAGGTCACTGGTCTCTTCTTGGTCCTTACTGAGCACTTTCAATTCACCCAAGTGGTGCTTCAGCAGGACCCATTCCTCCAGTAATTTCTCCTTCTCTAGCTTCAGCATGTCCAACTTCTTCATCTGCTGACTCTGCTCCATCCGGAGCCGGCTCTCCAGATCACAAAGGAAGACTGTCTCCTTGGTCAGCTCATTGAGCTTCTGTGAGGCCTCCATATTCTCATTCTCAAAATTCTGCAGGTCTGACATGACCTGCTGATGTTGCATCTTGAGCTTTTCATAGAAAGGATTTGGCCTGTGGTAGGGCCTCTTGTCCAAGGATCCTTCGGTTACTAAGATGAGCCGATCTCTCAGGTCATTCCGTTGGGCGGTCATCTCCTGGAGCTGAGTGGTCAGACTCTCCACCTTCTGCTTCACTTGCCTCTTTGTGAGGCAGGTTGGAGTGGGTGGTGGCTTCTTGGAGGCCTTGTACCATCTTCTGGGCCATTTCCTTCTTGGTTTTTTACATGGAGGCTGAAGGCCAGCTTGTGTCTGCCTCTCTCTGGTCTCTCTTCCCTCTCCATTCTCTCTACCCAATAGGCGCCTGAGTCGTGCCAACATGTTCATGGCTGAACTGTAAGGGCACTGAACCAACTGTCCAAAGGCAGTTGGTGTTGCTACAACACCCGTGACATCAGAAAACATTCTAAAGTCTCCAGGATACGATAGAATGTCTAGGCATGAGACCCCCTGATGTCACGGGGAACTGACATTGCCTCCCTGCTAATCAGATGTCTTCATAACTCAATAGAAGTCAGGTTTCCCATTCTAGGAATCTCTCCTGGGACTCCAGACTAGCTTCTTGCTGTGCATCGTTTCTCCACCCTCTGTAATTTGGACTCCCTCTCCTTACCAATCTCACATTCATTTTCTTCCTCTTTCACCCCAGGTGTTAACATGTCTTTTGATTTGTTGAGCAAACTTTTTTTTCCCTTCCAATCTTTGGGATGTAATCTCCCCTATTCACCTTTATCACAAATGATGTGATTAATGTTTACTTCTCTGTCAGGACTCAGAGCTGTGGACAGTGCTTAGGAAAGTGCTTGACCGAACACCACTAAAGCCTCTAGTCCACATTTCCAAGACATTTACTAGATTTGATATTATTTTTTTGGGGGGGTTGTATTTTCATGCTTTCCTATTGAGATTTAAAGTCACAAATCAAAAGACAAGCAATCTCTCTTGTTCCTCATTATACACCCAATCACTTCCGTATAATAAATCTTCAGAATTTAATACTTACTGAATGAATTCTTGAAAGAATATACAACATACAATGAGTTGAAGGAAATGAAATGACCAGTATTTAGGAGCTTAATTAAGGTAACAGACCATAATGGGACAGCTGATGATTCATAGGCACAGCTCGGGCTGAGGACAATACACTTTTCATCCTTCTCAGCAGATGCACAGCTTGCTTGCTTGCTTCCTTCTTTTCTTCCTTCCTCCCTCCCTCCTCCCTCACTCCCTCCTTCCTTACCTACTTCCCTCCCTCTCTCTCTTTCTTTTTTCTTCCTTCCTTCTTTTCTTTTATTCTTTACATGTATTACATCTGGATCACAGTTTCCCCTCCCTCCACTCCTCTCAACCCTTCCCACATTGTCTCTCTCCCAGATCCACTCCTCCTCCCTTTCCCTTCAAAAAAAGAGCCAGACTCCCAGGGATACCAGTCAGACATGGTGTGACAAATTACAATAAGACTAGGCACAAACCCTTATATCCAGGCTGAATGAAGCAACCCAGTAGGAAAAAAAGGGTCCCAAGTATGGGCAAAAGAGACAGAAACACCCCCCACTCCCCCTGTTGGGAGTCCTTCAGGAACAACAAGCTGTACAACCATAATGTATATGCAGAGGACTTAGCTCAGACCCATCCAGGCTCCCTGGTTGTCTCTTCAGTCTCTGTGAATCTTGCTCAGTTGACTCTGCGGGCCAAATACACATGCTTCTAACCCATCCCCTTCCTACAAACTTACTTTTTTCTTGGCATTTTCAGTAACAACTTTTGCAGTAAGAAAGTAAGCAAAATTTCCCCATTAAAATAATTCTTAAAAACGAACAACTTTTAAATATGCTCTTTTATTTCTTCCCTCCTCCTTATCCTAGCTACATAAACCTATTTAGTTGACCTGCTATTTGTCACTGTTTTGCATATTTAATTGGCGACATTCATTAAGAAGTTATTGGAGTGTGTTAATCCTGGTCTAGTCTTATGTAAATTATTATTTATTACTCACTTTACATATAATTGGATAAAATATATGTTCACACTGAAAATTAAAAATTAAGAAAAAGTTCAGCTCCTTATATGCTAACTTTATAATGCATTTTAATCAACTTAGAGAAATGTTGTATATAACAATGCTTAATAATATAGTTTTAATTGCTATTCATCATAGTTGTGGGAGCTATAACTTATTAATCATATGGCTATATTTCCGCATACTTCTAATTAAATCTTTATGAAAGCCATGTAAGAAAAGCAGGGTAAGATTTCCACAAGAATGTTTCCGGAGTCCAGATGATATTATTTTCTCCGTAATGCATCAAATCAGAAGTAGTCTCAGCACTCTTTAACATAATTACATAGAAAATCATTTCTATTCAAACAAGACAATAAACTCACCATAATATAAGTGAATGGAATGGGAAGATTTTAGAAAACTGAAGTGAATGTATATTCTGTTGATCACACATCTCATATTATGCTAGATATAAAGAGCTTCTTCAAAGCTCTTGTCAGTACATGCAAGAATGACTCACAACTCTCATGAGAACACACTTCTGGATATAGCAGATTACTTCTGCAAAGAGAAAATGAGGAAACGTCTAGATATTTCCTAATTTTTCCTTTTAGAAGCATATTTAGGAGAAAAATTAATTTAAGATGGATACAAAGCACTGAGGAAGAAACATTTTGAATTCACCTCAATTGTTTCCAGTTTGCATTTTCCCCATATTTGGTAACCTTCAGATTTAACTATTAAAAAAAATCTTACAGAAATGAGAAAGAACCAATAAGAAATGATGACTGAATCCTCAAGTTGAGGCAGACTCCCTGCATCCTGAAATTGCTGTGCCGTTTAGTGTTCACGTGGAAGAACCCATTGACTCTCTAAGGCAGTTCTTTTCTCTTTTGCTCTTTTTTTCTGCTCTTGCTTTTCTGTCCTTGGCTCTGCTTCATGTCCACACGTTGTGTAGCATGTACCATCTCCACTCCTCCTGCAATGATGCTGCCATTAGATGCTGCAGCTGCCCACTCACCATCCGAGCTTCATCTCAGAATGTCTGCTGTGATGCTCCTTCACTCTTGAGATTTCTAGGAAATTGCATCATCTTCTTATGCCACAAGTATCATCCATGGAGTTAAATGAAAAACTCTTTTAGGTGTTTGTCTTTTTTTTTTTTTTTTTTTTGATCTTGCAAATATTTAACCACCAGTCAAAAAACAAAAACAAAAACAAAACAAACAAACAAACAAAAACCATAAGGAAACAGATAAAATCATCCCAACCTGATGTGAATATGTGTGGCTCTCATTGGTTGATAAATAAAGATGCTTTGGCCTATGGCAAGGCAGGATAGAGCCAGGTGGGAAATCCAAGCAGAGATACAGGAGAAGGGCAGACCCCATTCAGCTGCCCAAGGAACAACATGCTAGCAGACCAATAATGCCACAGCCACATGGTAATACATAGATTAATAGAAATTGGTTAATTTAAAAGTAAGAGCTAGCTAGTAATAAGCCTGAGCTAGCAGCCAAACATTTATAATTAATATTAAGCCTCTGAGTGATTATTTTGAAATGGCTATAGGACCGGATGGGACAGAAAAAGCCTCCAGTTACACACACCAGCTCATGTTCATGGTTTTTTGTTGGAAGCATGTTGAATGAGCAGAACTTTAGACTGGGTACTTCATTGCTTCTTGTAAACTAAATCAAGTCAACCTCATGATTATGCTTTAGATCAATACAGCAGTGTACCAGGCTGGTACTCTAGTTAGCACAGATTTTGAAGTTGTCTGGGGAGCAGAAATCTCAGATGTATCTATGTAAATGTAAAGATTATTTGTCCTATGGAAATGTTGATGATCACAAATTAACATCTGATCTCAGAAGGTAGTGGTAGAGGGCACCTGAGGACAAGTTTTATATTCCAGTGTAGATTAGGACAGACAGACAAAAAAATCAAAACAAATAAACAAACTGAAAAAACCCAACTGTGTAGGTGGAATGAAGATAAGGAATAAAGTTGACAGTACTGTCTACAATAAAGACAATTAAAGACGATTACTCTCCTTACAGGCACATGGTTAAGTATTCTCAGCTTTCAGTGTTTCCTGCATTGGGAGGCAATAAACTTTAGTAAGAATAAATATGCATATGTGTATGTATATTTATATAGCTATACATATGTTTTATTTGTTTGATTTTTGAGACAGGGTTTCTTTGAATGTAGCCTTGGCTGTACTAGAACTTGCTCTGTATACCAGGCTAGTCTTGAATTCACAGAGATCCATCTGCCTCTGCCTCCCCGGTGCTGGGATTAAAGGTGTGTATCATCACTTCCCAGCCAAGTTATACATATTTATATTTGAAACATTTATTTCTGTTTATGTGAAAGTACTTCCCAACATTGTTCTCTGAATGAATTTATACAAAAATATATATTAACATAATGCTATTTCAGTTTTTATAAGGTAGTTTTTAAAGAACATTGGTTCATGTATTTTTATCTACAGTTCCCTGGAAATAAAACTTAAATGAAGATTATAATGATGATTTTTAGGCACCAACTGTTTGAACTGGTCAATAAGGCCATCCTAATATCCTACACTAACTGACAGGCAAGTGCTAACGTGTTCATTCAGTCTTTGTACTCTGTAGTCATTTGTCACAGTACATTTATGATTTAGAATATCTGCTTCCTTTGTGGAGAAGAGGAAGCTGGGGATGAATAGTAAATAGATCCCGGCTCCATGTCACTCTGCAGCACGTGGCAGAGCCTGGCTCCATGTCACTCTGCAGCACGTGACAGTCTAGCTACACTCAGGCTCTAGATTTTGACTCTGATCTAGATGCTGCACCCTTAGATCCTGCTATAAGATTGGAACGTGATGAAAACCGACAGTATTCTCTCCTTGCTGGGGAAATTGGGGTCCTTTTGGCTTCTTAGTCTCGGTAATAAACTACTTCACAAACTAACCAGTGGAAAGCTTGATTAGAACAGCATAAACAAGCTGAAAATCCCAGCAGTCTTCAGGAGGAGGGGAGAAAAAGTCTTGCTTTTTAAACTGGGTATGAAGGTCAGCGGAGTAGGGAGAAAGCCCAGCAGAAACACTTATACGAGTGCTCCGCATTCAGTGGGCAACTGATTGCAGGCTCTTGTGTCCCAGAGCTTGGAGACAGGTTATTAAGGAAAAACTCTTCCAAGATTGGAAGATGGGCTAGTGAGCTGCGGAAGGAGCCCCCAAATGTTCTGGACTGTGTGTCCCCAGACATTTAGAGGATATTTACATATAACACTGGTCTCTCCCAAGTTCATATAATGTGGGCCTTTCTCTATTCTTTGTTCATAGAAAGCTCAGGCAAGTGAAGGCTTCCAGTCTTCCTCTGCAAACTGGCTTCTTTTGTTAATTTTAAAATTTAAGTTAATTTTCATCCTCAGTACAGGACTCATCTCCTGCCTGATTGGTAAGTGCCAAACACATAACACAAAAAGGAAACCCATAGATATACTTTGTGCGTTACATTGAATCTAGGAAGCTTAATTTTATGTTCAAGTTTGCTGTAAACTCGAGAATAAAGTCCATTCTTTCTGAAACAGCGGTACTTTGTTTTGATTTCCTTATGCTCTATCTTTGAAAGACACATGGTGGCTCTTCAATTCACTTGTTTCTGAGCCCACGCAACTTTCATCGTTAACCACAAAGGAGAGCTAGAATCTGGTGTTTGATTTTTACATAAAGTTATAGTTGGATATAAATACACTGAGAGATAATTGCTTTAAATATAAGTAAATGGCTATGAGATTTAATTAAATTCTCTTGCTTTACTAATTTCATCTTTATTATAGATAGCAATCTGAGATTTTTTAAGAACCTTAAGCCTTGTACTGTATTTAATTCACTAGCTCAATCCATAACTTGTGTTTACACAGACCTCTTGCTTTTCCTTGTTATATAGAAAAATAATTATCATAGTTTCTGACAGTGCACCTCTCGCACTAATAAATATGGGAATTTCAAGGTTGTGCCCGCAGATATTTATCCTGAAAGTACACTGGAGGGTTTTATGAAGGTTGATTTGTGAGGTTCTCTTGGTACATTGTCACCCCTTGTCCTTCCTTTGAGTCACCCTTTTTTTCAGACTACCTGGCCAAGTACGATAGGATTCACAAAAGGTAATCTCCTCTCTTGGGAGACAAACTCTTTCAGTGCCGGTCTGATGGCTGTGTCAGTACTGATGAGCCCAGGAGAAGGGACCAAGGAAACGCCGCTCCATCAGAAGCCACTGCTGAATGGAGCCTGTGTAATCGGCCAGCAGATGTTGTGAGTAAATCATTGAGAGGTCTGCTGTTGGTCACCTGAGCATTTCTCAGTTGCCACCAAGCAGCTATAAATTATTAGCGGTGTTGAAAAGTCTGTCGACCATGTCACATGCCTGCAGTGACCAGGCTTTCATCTTTCCTTAGATAAACCAAATAAAAATCAATCTTAATGGGTTAGTTTAAAGGCAGATGCTATTCTTTGTCTTACAAAGCCAATGGAGGCAACCTTTATAGGAAATGAAACTGAAAATCCTATGTGTGCCAAATATGTTAAGATCTTTTGTCAAAGTAATACATAAATGATTGAAATATTTCTTTAAAAGTCAGATTATTGGCCTAAGCAATAAAGGAGAATATATATATATATATGTATATATGTATATATATGCATTACTTATACAAATAAAATGTAGAATTACTCATACAAATAAAATGTAGAATACAAGCTGTGCTTATCAATGAAAAAGATATAGCTCGGTTTGTTAATGTTGAACTGTACA
Organism: Peromyscus leucopus; assembly: GCF_004664715.2. NCBI lineage: Eukaryota > Metazoa > Chordata > Mammalia > Rodentia > Cricetidae > Peromyscus > Peromyscus leucopus. The sequence goes on along the minus strand of NC_051065.1, from coordinate 31,879,724 downwards.
GGGTTCCTTAGGTGTATTTCTAATACACAGCATCAAACAGCGCCATCCTTCCACCTTCTTTTGACTGCCAGGAGTTTGTTTTGAACTTTTGTTGATCAAGACACAGCTGTGCTACTACTCATATAAGTCAGCTTAATATATTACAAGCATAGACTACCTCTAATGGATGGAATTGGCTTCCTAAGACGTTATCTGCATGCTAACTTTCGGAATTTGCTGCTATACCAGCCCTTCCCCGCTCTTTATCTCCTCATTTCTGATTGTCACAGACCTGTTCTGCTGATATTCGTCTCGAAGGCCCAATAAGGATGTTATATTCTGGGTCCAGGAGCAGAAAGCTCTTTCGGACATTGCATTTACCTAAGACCAGCCTGGTTTCTGTTTCGACTTAGAATCTTCTTGAGGGCTGCCCTCTAGTAAGCAATTTCCCCCGAGGCAGGGAAAATATTCTTCGGTCAACAACATTCTCTGTGTAATTTTGTAATTTCAGTGTTGTGTGCTTTGGCTTTCTGGAGACTGCCCTGCTTATCCACTGCCCTCGGGTGTCCTTCATGCTCCACAGCACAGTACCCATCTTTACCTTACGTTTGTGTTTACGCTGTTGAATCGTTTAGGGTCAAGATCACAGAAAGAAATAGCATGTTCCCCTCTTCACTTTAACTTGTTGAAACTATGAATTAAATATTTCTAACTTTCATTTAAATCTTGTTTTAGATAGTAAGTGCAATTCTGAGAATCCGAACTTCAATATTCATTACCTTTAGTGCTGCAACTGTCTTTTACTTAACACTTCTACCCTTAATTACAATGTGATTGCTTGCTTCCCCAATTTCCTGTCTAAGGTTTGTATGTCTGTGATAGACTACACTGGTCTGCACATGGAAGTGATCTCATATTACACTGTTTTTTAAAGCATACCCTAAGGTGCTTCACAAAGGTTTGATAATTATCATGGCTATTGTGTTTTGGGACAAAGATTATTGTGGGGTTGAGGAAAGTAAGACAATTATAAGGATCAGTGAGTTGAAGCTAGAAGTATTTTTGCTTTGGGGATATTGAGAAATAACTGGGAGGTTATGGTCAGAGCTGAGAGTGTCTCAGGTTATGACCATGGAGGCACGTAGCTGAGATGGAATGGAGAGATCAAGGGATAGGAAGAGTTTAAGGGACCTGTAAGTCAGGTAAGTGAGAAGCATGACCCTCAGGGATATTCAGATTACATAGAAACAACAAGAGTCATGTGGGCAAGAGTGAAGCAGGACATAGGGGAGAGTCTTCACAGAATGAGTAATAGTGACCAAGAGATACTCTGTTTCCTGGGCTTCAGAAAGGAAGTTTAAAGTTTTTTCATGAAATAAGGTTTTTGTTTTGTTTGGTTTTGCGTGATTTTGGAGAAACCAGGGAGTGAGTTTTGTGTAAGAAAGAAAAGAGAGAAGAGAAAATGAATATATTCTAACACTGTTCAATAAAGGCAAGTGAATAGTCTGTGATCTGTGTCTGGTCATGAAGAGTCTGGGAAACATGACTGTCTGAACTATGCTGTTGTGGCCCACTGACCCTTGAAATCTGGGTGCAGTCCATAATGGCCAGCTTTGGAGTAAAATGTAGCAGACTTACAAATGCTTAAATGCCCACAGAGAAACATAATAGAACTGGATGGAATCTTTTGAAGTCACATCCATTCATATTTTGGCTAATGCAGTATAATGGTTCAGAGAAGACCCAGAGAATGCAGGATTCAGAAATCCAAAAGTTGGAGGAGAGTTTTGGAGATCCCAAGGTTGGAAATATGGTAGGCTGTGGGTGTTGGAGATGCCAGTAAGAGTCTGGGATCAGATATGCTCACTTATTGGGCTATATCTCTCTGTGTACATGTTATTGATTACCTAAAATCATGTTCCTTAATTTTTAATTGTGTTTTTCCCCATAAGGAAAGCTTATGTATATGTTTTTCCTAATTGCTTCCAAGCCCACAAAATTGATTGACTGATACACAATGCAATTGTTCATATTCCTGGAATGCCATGGGCCATTCTTGTGTGTGTGTGTGTGTGTGTGTGTGTGTGTGTGTGTGTGTGTGTGTGTGCCATGTGTGTGCAGGTACTCATGGAAGGCACAAGAAGGTGTCAGTACTGAACTTACTGGAAGTTGTGGGCCATCAGACAGAGTGCTAAGATTCTAACTCAGGTCCTCCAAGAGAGAAGGAAGTGCCCTTAACTACTGAGCCATCTCTCCAGCCTCCTTTATCTAACTTGTTGTTTTTTAAACTTCACTTCAGAACTAAGTCCATCCAAGGACCTGGTATCTAATGATCCACATTTCTATATGACACATTTCCCTGTCTGGTAATCATTTTATTTCAACTGTATTTCCTTACTCAAGGTAAGCTTACTATTTTCTAACCATATTTCTTCATGAAGAGTGTTCTGAAAATACAGATCCTAATTACAAGTCCTTGCCTTTAATGTGTTTTTTTTTTTTTTTTTTCTGTATTTGGTAAGGGTTTCCCAATAGAATTTCCAAAGCAATTAATTCCTTATTAGTTGTGCTGAATCATGCCCACTTAAGCCAGTTTCCATTTTTCTTGGGGGTCCAGGGACATGTTAAATGGTTTGGTATCATCTTGGTCTAATCCTTAGTAGTAAAACATGATCCAGCAACAGCTGGTTAAATGACTTGGCCTCCTGGTACACATTTCATTTTTTTCTAGGACTATAAACCTGCATTAATTTATAGTAAATGTTCTCTTTTCACACCAGATGTGGATTGGGGGAATAAGATGAAGAAAAGGTAAATACAATGATTGCATATTGTTGGTCTTTTTTTGTTTTTGTTTTTAACAGAAGGCCAAATTCCAGAAATAGTGTTATCTTATCCCCTTGTGTAATGAGTTAAGGGAGAAATTTCTACCTGAACATTATAAATATATGCTCTCTTTTATTAAATAAAATGATACTGTGTAATGTAATCTTATATATTTCTCAGGGGTTGTATATGCACATAGTTATATTTGGAATGTCCTCCAGAGATGTCAAACAATTATATGAATATATTTATATAAAATATTAGTATATGGTATACTTACTAAGTATATACACACATATTTGTATATGTGTGTACATATCTATACACATTATATATGCATGTTACACACATCTACACACACACACACACACACACATATATAAAATTTGTTATGGTTTATAAAAATACATTTAGTTTCTCAGTTATTGAAAGGCTAAGGTGTAGCCAGGCTTGGTAAACAGCCTTGGTTCACCTGTAGGCCTGCCATCAACTGGAAGAAAGATGTTTTCTCACTATGTTTTCACATGGCTTTATCCTTGTATGTTTATCCTTTTAGTTCTCTGTTCTTGTAAAGAAATAATAATTTTGGATTAGTGGTCCAAACTTGGGACTTTATCTGTGGAATTTTGAATGAAAATGGCCTCCATAGGCTCATAGGGAGTGGTACTATTAGGAGGTGTGGCCTTGTTGGAGTAAGTGTGGCCTTGTTGGAGGAAGTGTGTCACTGGGTATGGGCTTTGAGGTTTCAGAAGCTCAAGTCAAGCCCAGTATCACTTTCTCTTCCTGCTGCCTACCAATCCAGATGTAGAGCTCTTGGCTCCTCTCCAGTACCATGTCTGCCTGTGGGCCACCATGTTTCCCATCAAGATAATGAACTACACCTCTGAACTTAAGCCAGCCACAGTTAAATGTTTTCCTTTATAACAGTTCCTGGGGGCATAGTGTCTCTCCACAGCACTAGAAACCCAAACATTATCTAATCTTTATGACTCACTTTGAGGTATTTTCTTTAAATATCATCACGTTGGGGATTAATGCTTCAATATGAACTTGGAGGAGAACATGTAGTTCATTCCTTCGCTCATTCATTTAAAGCTTGTTGCATAGTTATCTGACTTACTAAGCTTATAAATGGCCAGATGATAATGTCATACATAAGGCCCATAATACGTTTATTTTTTGAAAATGCATTAAATATGCATTAGAAAAGCTATCAGCTTGCAAGATGAAAGTGGTGTTTATTTACCGGAGGTTATGTAATTATCCTAACACTCTAAACCACAGTTAATCTTTCCTAAGGACATAAAGGTAGTAGGATTTCAAGGGACGAACAAGGATGGTGAAACAAGCTCACTCTGCAGGCACATGCTACCCTTCTTAGCTACGTAGCATTTGGTTAGAAACATTAGTGAAGACATGTATAACTGAATGTCAGGAAGTACCTTTAATTCTATATGACTATTTTGATTCTCGAGTTTCATTTAAAAAACAAAAAACCCCACTGCATTCTAAAAGTAAATGACTTCCTCTGTCTCCTTCCTAAAAGATTACCTAAATGAAACATTAGTATGCCAACATAAAGTGTTAAACCTAATCTATGCTGAAAATGTCCATAACTGATTTCACTTAAATTAAAGCTGAAGGCATAATCTCGCCTTCACCCACAGCTCTGCACACGATTATGTATTGCCTCCAGCCCTGTTTTTGCAAAATGTCACCACACTGCACACATTAAATAGCAATTTTCCGGTTTTCCTCTCTCTCTGACACATTGTAACTGTGTGTTTGGAAGGTCAAGTTTGAGAAATCTCTCTAATGTTTTAGTGCAATAGCTGCATATTATGGTTATTACATGTCATATCTGATTTCTATAGCCATCACTATTATTTCACAAATGTGTCAATCTAAATAATGTCTCAGTAAGTACTATAAATATTAATACAGTTCATTCTAGTTCACTGTTGGCATCACTTCTTACATGCTCAGGCTTAGAATTAGGGCTACTGTGTTCTACTATGTCATATTATGTTTAGAAAACTGCATTTTTTTTGTTATTGCAATTTTTCAGTGCTAGAAGATATATTTGCCAGGGATATCTTAGCAAACTCACCCATACTCATACCAGTGTTTTAAAAATAACCAGCATCTTCTTCCTCATCAATGCTGTATTGTGTTGTATTGTATTGTGTTGTGTTGTATTGTATTGTATTGTGTTGTATTGTATTGTATTGTGTTGTGTTGTGTTGTATTGTATTGTATTGTGTTGTATTGTATTGTGTTGTGTTGTATTGTTTCAAGATTTGTCCTCTATTGCATTAAAAGAGGTATCAGGCAATCTGCAACTTTATTCCTATGATTGACTATTTTCATAGATTTATTATCAATTTGTTTTTGCCTACTAAATTGTTAAAAAACATTTTCTAATTTAATTGAGTTGTGACACTTATTGCATAATAAATGCAATAAATTGTCTATGTATCTTCTATCATCTATTTAAGCTGTTTATTGCTATATCCTAGTCTGCCAACTTTTCTGTGGAGTCATGGATATACAAGTGTGTGTCTACCCAGTACTGTTTGAATTATGAGCACCCAATAGGACTTCAGAAGCTTCTTATTTAATACTCTATTAAAAGATAAATTTTTACTGCCGTAATTAATTAGAAACAGTAACCATACCTGGATGATTTATTAAAATATGCTCATGTGTGTGGTAGCCTTAATTCTCAAGGTAATTATTTTAAAGTTCCAAGCCTTCAATGGTGCTGATTTATTTGAAATATATCGGAAGTCATTTTTTTTTTCCGTATTTTGCTATGATGACATTATACAAAATCCTGCCTGTCTTTTTCAAGAACAGTGTTATAAACTGCAGTGTAAATAGGTTTGCTTAGGCTAAAAACTTTTCTATCTCAACACAGAAAAAAATCTTTCTAAAAATTTAACTAGATTTGTTTTAACCGAATATGTTCACAACAACTCAGCTTTGGCAAGCAAAGGCCCACATCATCCTGACAGAAGAACCACTCATCTTTTCCCAAAGAGGGCAGCTGTCCTGTCAGAGGCACTTGGCTGTGCTGGGGAATTTGATGATGGCTTTAAAAACCTTGACGTTTCCAAAGAAATTTAAACGTGATCTTTAATGACACTGGAGTGGATTAGCTCTTGACCTTTCTGTTCCAGTGGGATTTTACTCATCTAGCTTTGATGCATGTAAGAGAAAATTGTGCTCTTCAGATTACTTTGAAACTTCCAATTATGTCAAGTGGCTTGATTTGATTTTTGATTGACTTATAAGGGCAGGAGCTGATCTCTGGAGGGGGTCACAGAGGCAAATTAGCATTCTCGGAGCCTGTGTTATCAGCTACACTTATACTAGTACAAGAAAGAGATATGTTAAAACATATGTATGTAACAAAAGTAATCAGAGGAAAAGAGGCTGTCCACTTGAGAGTGGGGGCCATGGGAGATGTTGAAGGGTGGGTAGCTGGGAGGGGTTGGAGATAGAGAAAGTGATGTCATTCTATGAAATACATATTAAAAATAGATGTAGAAAAAAATCTCACAATGGTAAGCAGACACAAATAAAACCTCCACCGAAATACTTTTAGGGTCATATTCACTTTACACTAACATTGACAGAAAAAAAAGATATTTTAGAGAAAATGCGTATAAATAGTTTCTTTTTTTGCACATTGATAGAGAAAAACATTATAGGTTCTGAAAATGAATACTTTATATTAAAATGTAGATTCTGAAGGCATTAATAATGAATAAGATGTTTATGCTCAAGCTTATGCCTTGAGTGTAACTCTAAATCCTCACTTCTCAAACTCTTTTATGTGTAACTGAACATAGGGCTGTGAAAGAATCTGACAGTAGTGAAAGGTTTCTGAACATCCAGTGACCAAGAAATCACTCTGTATCAAATCTATAGTAATATCAGGTGTTTCTGACATTTCACTCATGTTGGGGACATAAAAGGAGAGAGCAGGGAGGGGGGAGGAGGGAGTAAAGGAGGGAGGGGGGAGAGATAGAGATAGAGGGAGGAGGGAGGGAGAGGGAGAGGGAGAGGGAGAGAGGGAGAGAGAGAGAGAGAGGGAGAGAGAGAGAGAGAGAGAGAGAGAGAGAGAGAGAGAGAGAGAGAGAGAGAGAGAGAGAACCAAACTCACTTTCTCACTTTTCTAACGAATTGCCATGATGATAATAGCTTTGCTTTTACTACTGGCCCAGGAGTAACCCATAGGCTGATTCCTCTTAACAGCCCCTCAGTGCTGCTGTCTCAGGGATTAAGTTTCTACACCTGAACACCAAGAGAAACATTCAAACTACAGTCAGGTCATAAAACACTGCACAACAGATAACTACTAACACTGCTTTCTGTGTGATACACTTAAAACTATTGAGATAAAAATAGTGATGAGTGGACCACTAATCTCAGAATAGACAAAACATGAGTTCTCATGCTACTACAAAGGAAAAGGCTTGTATACATAAATCAAACGAGTATCAATTCTTTTTGTAAAAATAGATTATTAAGCAGCTACACGTACTATGTAAAGACCACATTCATATTCGTACTTCCCTAGTACAGGAGCTCATTACTCAATAACTGAATATCATTTCTCAGTAGTCTTTTGTTAAATTCTGCAGTGCAATCTATAATCTGCCTATTGTTCTTTAGTTACTGGTTTCCCCCACCAACACTGGAAATACTAAATTCTGCCATAATTGGGTGAATGTGTTACAGACATATTAACCTAAGATTTTTTGGGGCACACACACACAGACACTCACAGACACATGCAGACACACGTAGACACACACACACACACACACACACACACACACACACACACACACAGTGTCAGGGTAGAATGACTTCATTCCAAAAGAAGGAAGGCAGGAAAGAAGGAAGAACAAAAGGGAAGAGGGTGAGAAATATTTTGAAAAGAAACAGAGCTTTATTTAAATCTTTGGAGGAAAAAAGTAAAATTTAACCATCATTTCCCCAAATGTCTTTGAAGTATTTCACATTGTGTTTTGGAGATTTTTTTTTAGATTTACTTGGCTGTGTTCCGGTATCAAGATATTGGTCCAAGCGTTTGCTTTAATTTTCTTGGGATGAAGGGGGAAATGAAAAATCTGGAAAGTTAAGACAGCTTCTTTAGCTTGCATCATGGTGTGAATACTAACAATAGCACACAGCCCTTCTGCTATAGGTCACTGACTGAATCATCCAGCTGACTCATCTTTCTCTTCCCCTTCAGTCTCACCCCCTCTTTCAGAGTTAAGCTACTGTTCTATCCAGTTCTAACACTTCCTCATTAATCAGTTCCTCAGAACCCCCTGTGCTACTCCCCACTGGCCCTCTTATGAATACCACACTAAAGTTGTTTCCTGTTTCAGTCATGGCCTTACTCAATTGTGCAATCTTACACTTAAGCCAAGCCCTTGAAGCCATGGCATCTCCTAAGCATCTTTTGCCAGATCTCATTCAACTGCTCCTTGCCTGGTGATGCTATTCCAAGCCTAGGCAAGGTTTTGATGTAATCATTGATATTAACATAGTTTAGGGTTGTGACTCCCTTGGGTCTTCCTTTATTGCTGTCTGGTCAAAGGTCTCCTTAAAGTAATAGGCCTTAATAGCTTCTCTAACTACTTCATTCACTAATTGAATGGGAAGGGTAATGCTTAGATGGGGAAGCATTACTTTGCCATTGGAATAAAGACCAAGATCAAGACCAAGAAGGGTTACAACATTATTCCCAAGAAGTACCAGTAGCACAACTCTTAGGAGGGACATGAATCCTGTCTTAATTACTTTTCTACTACTGTGAGGGCATACTATGACCAGGGAAACTTATAGAAGAAAGAGTTTACTGGGGAGTTGCTTACAGTTTCGGAGGGGTAGAGTCCATGACTATCATAGTGGGGAGCAAGTCACAGGCAAGCAGGCATACAACTGGAGCAGTAGCTGAGATTTTGCATCCCTATCCATAAGCATCAAGCATGAGACAGAGAAGGGTAGGTGAGGGAGTGATGGAGAGAGGGAGGGAGGGAGAGACAAAAAGAGACAGAGAGATAGACACAGAAAGACAGAAAGAGAGATAGAGAGAGAGGCAGAGAGAGATAGTGTGAGAGAAAGAGCACTCATTTATAATATACAGCTTCTGAATGCTCAAATCCCACCCCCAGTGACACACCTCCTTAAACAAGCCCACACTTCCCAATTCTTCCCAAACAAAAGCACTAACTGAGAATCAAACACTCAAATATATGAGCATATGAAGTCATTCTTTTTTTTAAATTAAATTTATTTTATTTTACAATACCATTCAGTTCTACATATCAGCCATGGGTTCCCCTATTCTCCCCCCTCCCACACCCTCCCCTTACCCCCAGCCTACCCCCCATTTCCACCTCCTCCAGGGTAAATCCTCCCCCGAGAACTGCAATCAACCTGGTAGACTCAGTCCAGGCAGGTCCCTTCCTCCCAGACTGAGCCAAGCGTCCCTGCACAAGCTCCAGGTTTCAAATAGCCAACTCATGCAATGAGCACAGGACTCGGTCCCTCTGCCTAGTTGCCTCCCAAACTACTCAAGCCAATCAACTGTCTCACCTATTCAGAGGGCCTGATCCAGCTGGGGGCCCCTCAGCCTTTGGTTCATAGTTCATGTGTTTCCATTCATTTGGCTATTTTTTTTCAATAATTGAGTAGAACTGAAATTTATTATAAGCCACAGTCATCCTAGGGACCTCCATACTATATATATAGCCTCTATGGTTCTATGGGCTGTGGTATGATTGTTCTTTATTTTATATCTAGAATCCACTTATGAGTGAGTACATACCATGACTGTCTTTCTGGGTTTGGGTTACCTCACTCAGGATGATTTTTTTCTAGTTCCATCCATTTGCCTGCAAATTTCATGCTTTCATTGTTTTTCTCTGCTGAGTAGTACTCCATTGTGTATATGTACCACATTTTTTTCATCCATTCTTCCGTTGATGGGCATCTAGGTTGTTTCCAGGTTCTGGCTATTACAAATAGTGCTGCTATGAACATAGCTGAGCATGTATCTTTATGGTATGAATCAGCATTCCTTGGGTATATGCCCAAGAGTGGGATGGCTGGGTCTTGAGGTAGTTCGATTCCTAATTTTCTGAGAAACCGCCATACTGATTTTCACAGTGGTTGTACAAGTTTACATTCCCACCAACAGTGGAGGAGTGTTCCCTTTGCTCCACATCCTCTCCAACATTGACTGTCATTGGTGTTTTTGATCGTAGCCATTCTGACAGGTGTAAGGTGGTATCTCAGAGTCGTCTTGATTTGCATTTCTCTGATGATTAAGGATGTTGAGCATTTCTTTAAATGTCTTTCAGCCATTTGTAGCTCTTGTTTTGTGAATTCTCTGTTTAGCTCTTTAGCCCATTTTTTAATTGGACTGTTCAGTATTTTGATGTCTAGTTTCTTGAGTTCTTTATATACTGTGGAGATCAATCCTCTGTCAGATGGGTTGGTGAAGATCTTTTCCCATTATGTTGGCTGTCTTTTTGTCTTATTGACTGTGTCTTTTGCCCTGCAAAAGCTTCTCAGTTTCGAGAGGTCCCATTTATTAATTGTTGTGCTCAGGGTCTGTGCTGTTGGTGTTTTATTTAGGAAATGGTCTCTGGTGCCAATGCGTTCAAGAGTGCTTCCTACTTTCTTTTCTATTAAGTTTAGTGTAACTGGATTTATGTTCAGGTCTTTGATCCACTTGGACTTGAGTTTTAAAACCACCCATTCTACTCCCAGGCCCCAAAGCGTTTAGTCCAGTTTCAACACAGTTTAAAAGTCCAGCGATTCTTCTGAGACTTGAAGCAATCTCTTAATTGTAACCTCCTGTAAAATAAAAAAAACAAATTACATACTTCAAACAAACAATGGCACAGAATATACTAGGGTCATAGTGACGAATTATTGGACCAAAGCAACTTCAAATGCCAGCAGGGCAAATTTCAAATCCTGTAGTTCTATGCCAGACACCCAAAAGCTTAGGTAGCTCTTCTGTTTCAGCTTTGCCCATTGTAACAGATTCTTCGTCTTCAGTTGGTCCAACACCTTGATTTTAGCTCCCCTTGGATAGTGTCCCACAGCTCTGGCATCTCTAACACCTCTGGGTCTTGAACACAACCATGCTTCGCTTTCAAAGTGTCATACAATGGCCTCTCAGTGCCTCCACACAAGGACTCTCCTATCCCACACCTGGCTTGAGTGGCTTTCCCTAATCATGGAGGAAGATTGTACAACTTCTTTACTTCTGCATCTTTCTTCCCTCTAAAGCCAGAACCATGTGGACAATGCTCCTAAGTTCTGCTGCCTACTTGGCATGAAATCTGGCCCCATCTTTTAATTTTCATGAGCTTTTATTTGTTGTTGGCCTTTGGAACTGGTAATTCCTTAGGCCTTTTCGTTCCACAGGTTTCAGGGTGATCTGGATAGGGTCTTGTTCAGAAGGCACCACTCCCTGAGCATACACCATGGTTCCAACACTAAATTCTGGGTGCTCCAGTGGCACACTCTATTCAACAAGTCCACATTTCCTAATCTTTCCCAAACAGTTCCGTCTACTGAGTACTAATCATTCAAATATCTTTTGGGGGCCATTCTCATTCAAACCACCACAACTTACTCTTGTAGAATATAGGCAAACTGTGTTTACTGACAACAGGCCCTGGAATTCTCTCTAGTTCAGAATATTAAGGGTTTCAAATTTGAGGCTGCAACATTGTTTTCAAGCAGTAATGATACTCTTCCCTTTAAAGCCTTGGACTCTGACATTCACTTTGCTGCTTTATGGTTGAAAGTCCTCTCATATCAGTTTCTAGTACAAGGACATTTTATCTCCATGGAACACCTATATTGGCAGGTAATCTTCCTCCATAACAAACTTATATAAAGCTTGCATTAGTTTTAATTGTTTTAACATAAAAAAGTTAAGAACCATGAATGCATATTATATTTTTCTGTGTGTGATATTTAAGACTAAGCACATTCAGTTTAATATAGATCTTATTTTAATGACTATACTATTTTTTAAACTAATCTTTCACAATTTCATTATATATATGTAATGTTCTTTGATCATAATCTTCCTATTGATCTTATCTTCTGCTTATTTGGAACCCCCTTTCAGCAATTTTCTTCTTATTTTCATGTTTGTGGCCCGCTTTATTTAACTAGAATTTTTTCCATGAGCATCAGGATCTGTGTTCTGTGCATATTGACTTCAGCAAAGGCAAGTTACCACTGGCTAACCAAAATGAGAAATGTGACACCCAAGAAACCATTAATTACCTAAAGCTTCCAAGGAGGCTTCCCTCCCTCCAAGACAGAATGTTGATCAGCCAAGTCTTGTACAGGTAAACACTGCTGTTGTGTGTTCATGGATGCAACAGACATGTCCTGTCTAAAAAACAGCTTTTCACAGAACTCCTTCTCATTCCATGGCTCTTACATTCTTCCTGCCTTCTCTAAGAATGCTCCCTGAACTGTGAAGGGGATAATGCAGACATCCTGTGCAGAGCAGATCACTTAAACAAACATCATGCACTTTCAACTAGTTAGGGGTCTCTTCCATGATTACCTCCTACTTCAGGTAGAAACTTCTTTGATCAGACTTAGAGCAGCACTAACCTAAAGGAATAAGCATAAATATTAGAAGGTAACTTGATATCATGTCCATATATGAAAACAAACAAACAAGTCAAAAAAGCAGTGGTGGGCTTCTCACTTAGGACCTGTGATCCCCAGCTATGGACTTTTGACCAGCTTAACAGTACCAGATCTCAAATCCAATAAGAAAATGGTTGATTACACCCATAATGGTATTATTCTTTCTTGAATGACACTTTTTTTTTTATTTACTTCTAAATAAATTTGTGAGGGTTCAATAGCTGACTTAGTGCTGTGGATATTACTCTGTATGCTGTGAATGTGTTGCTTTGATTGGTTAATAAATAAAATGCTGATTGGCCATTAGCCAAGCAGGAAGTATAGGTGGGACAAGCAGAGAGGAGAATTCTGGGAACAGGAAGGCTGAGTCAGGAGTCGTCAGCCAGACACAGAGGAAGCAAGATGTGAAGGCAGAACTGAGAAAAGGTACCAAGCCACGTGGCTAAACATAAATAAGAATTACAAGTTAAATTAAGTTTAAGAACTAGTCAATAGTTAGCCTGAGCTAATGGCTGAGCAGTTTTAATTAATTTAAGGCTCTGTGTGTTTACTTGGGTCCAAGTGGCTACAGGACTGGTGGGTGAGAGAGATTTTCCCTGACCATGGGCCAGGTGGGACACTGGAAAACTTCAGCTACAGACTTAATTATTAAATATTAACCAATTAATAGTATAATGCATCATATATGCATGGTCTGATATAGTGAAACTCCTGAAGGTGAATTGAATATGATTACAGCTTGGGCAATGCAAGAATACAAATAAGGAGATTTCTTTAAAAAAAAAAAAACTGCTCTTGCATGGAAAATGTACTGATCCTGAATATAAGTCATTTAATACTTAAAATGAAAGAAACAGATGCTTGCTTCCTATGTCGGACTTGGAACAAGATCATCTATGCTCCACAATGGATAATGGTTAACACTGGTATTAGCTGTCAAGAAATAAATAATTGCTAAATCACTAACTCTTTGTTGTAAGAATAGCAATCCTGGTCCGGTTTGGTAATTAAGCTGCCTGGAGAGCCAGATGACTATGGAGAGCAGATGTGCTCATGGCAGAAGTGTGCCATGGCATAGCTGATGTTGAAGGTCAAAAAAATGGTAGAGAAATGAGAAATGAACAAGTAAAGAAGGCCTGAGTAACTTGGCTTCCTGTTAAGATGTTTTGCCGGTATCTGTATTGTAAAATATATATATATATATATATGCTAAGTCTTGCTCTTCAAGCTCAAATTAGCCATATTAGTCTTCAATTTTATTATGTTGGTGAGGATAAATGGCAGTCATTGAATGTTATTTATGAATGTTTGCCTAACTATAACTCCCTGAGAAATAGTTTTCATTGGGTACACATACTTCTTCCTCTGAAAATGTTTCAATAGTAAACAAATATTCATGTTGTCTTTCCAGCCTGTTACATAACTTTGTATATATCCCTGTGATGTTTTATAATTGATAATAAATAAAAGGTACACTTATCTTTAAAAATAACATGGTTGATAAAAACAGGTTTGACAAATATTTTCCTTTATGTGAAGGCATAAATTATTTAGGTAGCAAAACCAAAGAGTTACGAAAATTATAAGAGTAAAATAGGGGACTGAAGTTGAAGGGAGTCTTCCCATTCACAACTTCAGATGTACCTTATTTGGTCACAGTATTATGGTACGTGTGTTGTATTATACTATTTGGCAGCCTCAGCTGTATCTTATTTACTGATAGTATTATGGTATATATGTTGTATTAACACTATGTGGCAGCATTTATTTCTAAATTCTAAATCTTACAATAAATAGCCTAACCAATTAGATAATTTTCTTTTAAATTCAAACTATGAGCCTTAAAATGGTCACCATTGTATCCACTGAGAATTTAACTGCTAAAATATTTATACTTCACATAAGTTATTTATGGTACAAAAAATTGAAACAATAATTGGTAAACAATGTGTTGCAGTTTGGAACATGTAAGGAGATCTTGTGTCTAAAACATGGTTTGGAAGTAAAGTATTTTTAATTCTTAAATAGATTTCTCATTATTTCTGTTTTCTATCCTGTCCTTAGATTTTTTTTGTATAAAAACAGAAAATTAAACATCAGAAACTATGTTTCAAAGATAATGAGAAAGAAAAACTTTAATGTAAAGAATTAAACACCAAAAGCTATATTTAAAAAATAAGAAAAAAATTCATGTCTTAGAAAATAGTTTGTACCTATATTCACACACTCAAACACATACATACTCATACACACAAACACTCACACAAAACACACACACATACACATATTATACAAACACATACATTATTTTCCATGTGCATATATGTTTTGATACATGCTCACATATATGCATGTTCACATAAATGGTCACATGTCTATGTAGATGCATGTGCTCATGTGTGCATATATGTGTGTGTGTAGGCCTAAGGCTGATATTGCGAGTGTCTTGATTATTCTCCACTGTATTTATTGAGGCAGCATCTCTTACTTGAGCCTAGAGCTCACCCTTTCTACTAGGATGGCTAGTCTGCTAGCCTCAGGGTTCCCTTGACTCGCTTTCTGCAGGAATGGAATCATCATCATTTGCATGAGTTTTGGGCCATGAGTGCTTTATTGTCCCATTCACTGCCTTTATATTTTTCCTGTGAATGTCTGATTTGAACTAGATGTTATTGAATATGTGAAAGAATATGAAAGGTCTGCTTAATTTATGGAAAGAGTTAGGACTGTATTTTGGGGGAGCTGTAGATGTAACTAACCGTCTTATTAAATAAGAAACACAAACAATGTAAAGGAGAAAGCCGAGAGGTCAGAGCTCAGAGCTAAAATCTCACCCTTCCGCCTGCTGTCCCAGCTTCCAGAAAGAGAGCTACTTCCTGTCTGTAAATTTTCCAGTCATTCTGCCTTCTCATTGGTTGTAAACCCAAACACGTGGCTGCCTCGTCACTGTCTGAATGTACAGCCCCCTAGGTCTTAAAGGCATATGTCTCCAATGCTGGCTGTATCCCTGAACACATAGAGATCTATGGGATACTCCGCCACACTCTTGCTATGGCTCTAATAGCTCTGACCCCCGGGCAACTTTATTTATTAACATACAATCAAAATCACATTTCAGTATAATTAGATTACCACCACATTTCCCCTTTTCTATTTTAATAAGAAGAAAAAAAAGCAAAAGGTTATAACTAACAAAAGAAAAACTATATACAAAAGTACAATAACTATATACAATATATACAAGTAATAAATACCTAAACAGGTATTTGACAAATCAGAGAAAATAATTCCATTATCTATCCTATTTTGGCAAATCCAAGATGTATCTAATGTACTTTCTATCCTAATTAATTTTCAACTATAACTAACTAATCTTCAACCATAACTAACTAATCTTCAACTCCCTCAGAGACCCAAGAAGGGAATAATATTAGCTAACAAAAATAAAAACAGGAAGTGCATGCAAGCAACTTCCAAAAAATTTGTGAGTTGACAGAAACAGCCAGCTGCCTGGGCAGTCACCTGAGGTTTCTCTGCAGTGTTGGGGCATCATCTTCAGCCTATAGGCTTAGTGTATCTGACAGACTCATTTGTGAAGTAGGATGTACACAAGGTCAACAGTTCAACCTCACATTGGGTGAGAGCAGTCCACATACCAGAAACACCTGAATTCCACTAGTGTCCTGTCATGATTCAGGATTTTAAATTCTGGAAATTGTTGACAGTTTTTAAATTCAGCTGTCCATTCTTCTTGGCTGTGTGTGTATATATGGCTTCATCTCAGCATCCCCTTCTTCTCCACATCCCTCTATTAAATGCCAGTCTACTTTCGAGAGGCATGAACTTTCAGCTGCTGTTCCATTGCATAACAGAAGCCATCGGCCCTCTGCCTGTTAAGCTGCCTTCGAAGAAAAGGGCACCGTACCTTTTCCGGACGTGAAGGCCACTTCAGGGATGGGGCCATATTGTCCTGGCCTCAGAAGATGCCTTTTGATAAAGCCATAACCACACTTGTTTTGGCAAGAATCAGTAGTCCCTTGTTTCGTGTTCTGTCTGTCCATTTTGTCCTGTTGATTTGAGGATACTTTGTTGTCAAGTGGCTAACTTTTGCCACAATGAAAGTTGACTCCGTATACAGTTTCTTCAATGCCCATATTTTCTCTGAAGTAGATTGGTACTGCCAGGAGCCGACATGTCTCAAAAAGAAAAATTTTCTAAGTTATTAAAACATTTTAAATGCCATATTCTGTAGATCTCTGAAGGGTTTGAAGATGACCTGTCTAAAACATCTCTGCTCAATTTTTAAAACATATCTAATATGACTACAAGTTCTATGGTAATGTCTAACTACTAGCTTTTATTTCTTTATATCCTAATAGTTGATAATAATAACATTCAAGGATCAGAAATTTGCATTACATTGTTAAATGAATGGTATAAATACAATTAGAAATATACATATAGCATTTTCTAACAATATCAGTTTCAAATTTGTATACAATATAAAACAATTCAATCCAATGTAAAGTATTTAAAACTAGTAATTGTCTTTTTCTTTTCTTTCTTTCTTTTTTTTTAACAAGAACCTTAAATCTAATCTCCTTTGCTTGCCTTTTTCCTAACCCTTGACAATAACTTGTAACCAACCCCCCTAAACACTGAAAATTATCCCAGATCCAAAACCCATTAAAAAGACCAAAAAACCACCCGCCCCACACCACCTCTTTGGGAATGTGGGCATCGTATTCTTAAAATTGCTTCCTGCTGGGCATGGGCGAAGTTTTCTTTATCCTGAAAGAAAAATTTTAGGTTAATTGTCAAATTCTAGGAGAGGTAACTATATCCTTCATTATCCAGTCTGTGTATAATGCCAAAGTTCAGGGTTTATCTCAAGTCCTTATTCAAGTAGTCTTTGAGACTGGATCATCTCAGCTAGTCATCTCAAAATTGCTCTGAGCACCTTGTAGTTCAAAGCTGATCTGTGGATGATGTTTGTCAGCTTAATGATATTATTATTGTCCACGTGGAATTGTTGTTGTTGGGGGGCCCCATCTTCTTTCTGGAGACTTCAGTTGATGTTAGGCCTGGCCGTGATTTCCTGCAGAAAACTGATAAGAGACTCGAACACAAAAACATATATATGCAGCTAGCCTTTTTTCTAGAATTAGTTAGTACTCTATATGACCATTCATATCTTAACAAAGTTTAAAATGTATATATATATATATATTAATCTTGTAAATTTTGATATAAAATTTATACTTTGAGAAAAGTTTAAAGAATCAGAATAGAATCAAAGAGTTGAGATTAGTAATAGAATAGTCCCTTAATTAATTTTGCTTTTGTCCTGTACCATAGCAGAAGATGGCTCTTTTATTCTGGCATGATACAGGGAGTTTGCATTTTCCTTTTAACAACATGCTTGATTTTAAAGAAGGAGAGAGCCATTCTCCAACTCCAAAGTCAGCTTTAAATTTTAAGTGAACTGGGACTATTAGAAGACCAATAGTGTTAAATCTTTAGAGAAAAGCAGAAACAAACATTTAGGAAGACATAAAATTTTTTAGATAATATATACCCATACACCGTCTCATTCTGTTTCTTGGGATAGATGATTTGTCCCTTTTCTTCAGTTGTCTCATTTGTCCAGTATTCTTCAGATTCCTTAACCTTCATTCTCCTAAAAGACAAAAACAAAAACCTTTCCCCAAGACTAATTTTGGGGATGTTTCCTTTTGGCAAGTTATTATCTGATTAAATGAAAAGGCATGTGTTATTGATACAAGTTAGTTTAAATTGGATGTTCATGCTGGTTGATGAACTATCACCTCCTCTAATTAAGAGGTCTCTCTTGTTCAAATCGAACCTTTATCAATTTTGATGGTACCCACAGCTTATCTTCTCCTGTAGAAACAAAAGCAAAACCTCGTCCCCAATGTAATACATACCCAGGTTTCCATTCTGAGGTCAGCACATCCTTAAAGTATATAGGCTGATTTAATTCTGTAGTTTTTTCTATTATCCAATGTCTCTCTGCAGCTGTTGTTCCTTTCTCATTGGCATTCAGAAAATTCAAAGTTAGAAGAGCATTATGCAGTCTATTTCTGGGGGTTTTTGTTACCCATTTCTGTTTATTTAGCATATCGTTTAGAGTTCTGTTTGATCTTTCTATAACTGCTTGACCTGTAGGATTATGTGGTATGCCTGTAATATGATAGAACCCTGCAAATGCCAGACAGGTACTTTATACTGACATGCTATTATCAGAAGACAGTTCTGATACTGCTACTTCAATAATATTAAAAGTGAATGAAAAATGTAGCTGAAATTTTCCTGGTCCCACCCAGCTCCTGTAGTCCCTCACTCCTGCAGCCACTCAGACCCAAATGAACACACAGAGGCTTAATATTATTTGTTAGCTCAGGCTAATTACTGACTAGCTCTTACACTTAAACTCAGTCAATTTCTGTTAATCTATATGTCGCCACGTGTTCTGTGATTTTACTTGTGTGCCCTTACATGCTGCTCCCTGGACAGGAGGCTGGCATCTCCTGACTCAGTTTTCCTCTACTAGAATTCTCCTTCTCTGCTTATCCCACCTATACTTCCTGCCTGGCTACTGGCCAATCATCATTTTATTTAACAACCAATCTGAGCAACACATTCACAGCATACAGAGCAACAACACCCATCAGAAAAAAAAATACTTAAGAGAGACTTTTGAGATTTCAGGATCAATGTTTATTACTCTGAAATAAATAATGTATATGTATGTGTATCTTAGACATGTATTTGGTGTAGTTTAAGTTATTAATATTCTTTGTGAAAAGATCTATTAAGTCAAAAAGATGGAAGTGTATCTATAGTGTTCTATTCTAATCAAGTGTTCATCAATACATGTCACTGGAATTTCTCTTATTAAGAGAAGCAAGGATCTTCATGTTTTGAAATATCTTAATTTATAATTTCATATTAGTTTGCTTCCAGTAACAATTGAAATGCACTTATTAAAATGGGCCACAAGCTCTTTCACATTAAATGAGGGTTGGACTTGGTATTCTTTACACTATTTCCTGGGGGTCATACTGTTTCTGGACATGAATATTAAGTCATAGGCTTCCTAATACAGTCCTTCTTGAAGCCAGAAGCCAGTGTGTAAGATGTCTAATTATGCTCAGATTGCTACATTGGAGATGTCATTTGTATATGACTATGGAATGCTCCCAGCTCAGCCTTCCAGACATAAGAGCCTTCTACATTGAGATTCCAGACATATAATACAAACTCTTCTGCCACATGGATCCCACCTCCAGAAGCCTTGTGCCATGAAAACCCACATCAGTGGTGTAGGGAATAAAATAATTGCTCAAGTGAGTCCTGACTGAATTCTTCGCCCCCCCTTTTTTTCCTTTATTAAGAAATTTTCTACTCACTCCTCATGCTATCCACAGATCCCCTCTCCTCCCTCCTCCCACCCCCCAGCCCTCTTTCCCAAGCCATCCCACATCCCCACATCCCCAAAATCGAGGTCTCCCATGGGGAGTCAGCAGAGCCCAGTACACTGAGTCTAGGCAGGTCCAAGGCCCTTCTCACTGCACCTAGGCTGTGCAAGGTGTCACACCACAGGCACTGGATTCCCAGAAGCCTGCCCATGCACCAAGGGGAGATCCCAATCCCCCTGCCTGGGTGCCCCCCAAAAAGTTTGAGCCAAACAACTGTCTTCCGTGTCCAGAGGGCCTAGTCCAGTCGGGGCTCCACAGCCACCAGTCCACAGTTCATGGGTTTCCACTAGTGTGGCCAGTCATCTCTGCACATCCTCCCATCATGATCTCGATGTCCCTCAGTATCTCTCCTCTCTAATCAATTTGATTCCCGGAACTCAGCCTGGTACCTGGCTGTGGATCTCTGTATCTGCCTCCATCTGTCACTGGACAAAGGCTCTATGATGACAACTAGGTTGTTTTCTAGGCTGGTCACCAGAGTAGACCCGTCCAGGCACCCTCTGGACCACTGCCAGCAGACCAAGGTGCTGTCAACCTTGTGGATTCCTGAGAGCCTTCCCAGCACCCTGCCTCTTCCTATTCCCATGATGTCCTCATCTATCATGGTATCTTCCTCCTTGCCCTCCCACTCTGTTCCTGTTCCAGCTTGACCCTCCCATTTCCCTATGTTCTCATCCCTCACCTCTTGCCCTCTGCCACACCCCCACACCCAGTCCACTCATATAGATGTCATCTACTTCTCCTTCACAGGGTCATCCATGTGTCCCTCAGGCTCTTTTCCTGTTAGCTAGCCTCTCTGGAGTTGTGGGTTGCCTGACTGAATTCTTGATTCAATAAGTTACATAATGATTTCAATACTCTCTTGTTCCTACCTCATTGCTGACTTATTTTCTCTTTCTTGGCTATGTTCATTCATTGACTCTTTCTTCTTTCTAATGGCATTTAAATTTTTTATGATCTAAAATAGTCTCATAACTTTAAATAGCATCTCTGTACCAGTGAATCAAAAGTGTGATGGAAGGAGATAGGGAAATGATTCTTCCACCAGTATTTACCATAGACAGAACAGTGTAAGAGATCCTCACACACAATAATCTAAATTCCCATTCCTTGACAACACCTTTATTTAAATAACTGTAGACTAGCCATGCAGTTTATCCTTCAGATTTAGTGTTTTTAAAGTTAGAAATATATTATATTAAATTATAGACACCAGCTGTCACTGACAAAATTGAAATGCAGGATCACTGAGGAAATTTCTATTGGAGAAATTATTTTGGCCACTCCACGTAGTTAAAAGGATATTTATTTAATGGCGAAACTCACAAATTAAGTAATGGGTAGGTCGCAGGGTCTGGGGAAGGTGTAATGCAGTCCAGCGGTGTTCTCCGGAGCTCTACACAGTCAATCTGCACTGGTCAGCGTCCCGGCACCGAGCGAGCGCCCAGAGCGAGCGCTCACCCATCAAGCTCTCGGGTCCCCCGGCGCCTCCCCTCGCCCTGCCTCGTAGGCGTGACAGTTGCCAGAGTCTCAATGGGGGTTGGAACTTCCAGATCCAAGCTGGAATGGCTACCCACTACATCTCCCCCTTTTTGTCTAAATAAGAAGGTTCTAAACTAATACAAGACTATATACAAAGGAATGGTTATCAAATATTGTCCAGAAATAATGAGAGATAATGACCTAGATAAGATGGAACTACAACCAATGTAAACAATATCAAGCAAGAAACACATACTAAAATCCAGAGAAGTATAGAGCATAGGTAAACAGCATGTTATAAAGATCATTCAAAGGTGTCCTATCCTAAAGATCCTGAATCTAATACTTAATATGTTCTATCTAAGAGAATATTTAATAACCAATTCTAAACAGAGCCAAAACCAGGTTCCTGCTTCTTGTCTCATATGGGCAGCTAGATGCGGCAAAACGCAAGTTTGGACACTGGCGGGTTCCTGGCGGGTGCGTTTGACCGGCAGTATGGCGGAAATGAGGCATCTGCCAGCGGCAAATTAAGCTGTGTGGTAGATTTAGTCTTTACTAGTATTTAAAAAAAAAAAAAAAAAAGAGGTTTCTGGGCTACACGCTGCTTTGATAAAAGCTTAGACCCACTATTTCTGAGACTTGATGACTCCCAGAGCTGGCAGAAAACGTACCACTGCCATGTTGGGAAGCTGAAGTGGGCGGAGCCAGCAGCCACAGCGCCGTTTCAGGCTTACAATGGTACAGTTTAAAGCAATAGGCTCAAGGCTCAAGGTAATATAAAACATAAGCCACATAAAGATGGCTACCACACAGAGAATCTGGATTATGTTCTCTTTGATATTCATAACTAAAGAAAAACATTTGATTACAAAAGCTGTTGAGTTATGCCAAAATGTATATTTTAAAGGTACCTTGACTTCAAAATTTGGATATAAGGATATGTTACTTTGGAAAAGAGGTTCTGCTTTTGTTTCCACAGAAAGCCAGAGGCTGTGGACTTGTTCCAGATTAAGATACATCAGGTTTCACCAGCCAAGACCCCCTGAAAGGACTCCGATGACACCATGGCCCAGATGATCCAACATCCAGATCGGTTTCAAGGCAACTGGTTCACACAATACAGCCTCACGGATTACCCCATAGGTCTAAAATTTTCTTTGCGTCCCCATAAGATACAGCGCCCCCCTCCAGCAGGAAGTAGTAAGAGATGCTATGCCCAAATTCCTAAATATACCAAGCTGGCTTTAGAGGTGGAATTGGCTCACTCCCCCTCTAAACCCAGACATATTGCTTTAAAAAAAAAAAAATGGTTAAAGGATTCTTGTGTCCCAAATCAGAAGAGCCCTCTGGTGTGGGACAGAGAAAAACCAATATTTTTATTTAAAACAGGTTGATTATAAATGTGATCTCTTTCTAAAAAAGAAAAGGGGATATGATATATAGGAGGATATGGAGATGATAAGATAAAAGGGTAGATTAATGAACCTACTTTTAAAGAATAACTTGTTTAAAATGTTTTACATTGGTATAGATTTTAGTTTATGTTTAAAATGTTTTACATTGGTATAAATTTTAGTTCATTGATACAAACTTGAAGTTAATTTTGTTATACTCTCTCTCTCTATATATATATATTTCTATTCTTGTTTGAGGTATTATGTTTATATAACTCATTTAAAATTGTAATGGATAATTAAAAAATAGATTAATAATTAGTCATCTATGATAATCATATCTGTAGCCATGTTAGTTAAGTCTTCTAGGTATGCATAGATATATTTCAGATAGATAGGTAATCTTCAAACACTTCATAGACCTGGAGAATATGGCATTTAAATAACTTAGAATTCTGTTGACGTGAGACACAATTGCTCCTGGCTGCACCAATTTGATCCCGAGAGAATGTTGGGCTTCTAAGACATTTCCATTTGAAAGTTTGTCTTTTTGGCACAAAATGGCCTACTGGGCAAAGAACTGCCCTTGCCTTGATGGCTGACAGTACAAATGCAATGCTGTCCTTTCTGGACAAGCGGGACACAAGGAAAGCGACCACTGTACTCTGCCAAGACAGGGTAAGATGGTCTCTTAAAATTCCTGCTTCTAAAAATGGTCTGTCAGATACTCTAGGCCGGTAGCCAATTTGAATGCACCAACAATGCTGAGAAACATTAGGTGACTGTCCAGGCTGCCAGCTGTCTTGGTCTACTCTTGCAAGATTCCCGAAAGTTGCTTGCATCCATCTACCATTTCTCAGGTACCATTATGTTCCTTCTCAGGTCTTTGATGTGGTTGAAGACTAGATAGTCGTAATTTCCTCAGTTATGATAAAAGATGTTAGCTATAAAACCTTAAACTCACAAATATAAGATAGATAGGACATCTTCTTTAATATTGTAACTATAATTCTTGCTCGGTAATTGTTTTGTTATATGTAATTTTACCATGTTAAAGTTAAAACCTTCCTTTTTAAAAAAAGAAGAAAGGGGAAGTGCTGTGGATATCACTCTATATAAATAAAACACTGATGGCAAGTGACCAGGCAGGAAGTATAGGCGGGACAAAGAGAGAAGAGAATTGGGGAAACAGGAAGAAGGAGGAGAGACACTGCAGCCACCGCCAGGAGAAGAGCATGTAGAGACGCCGGTAAGCCACCAGCCACGTGGCAAGCTATAGATTTATAAAAATGGGTTAATTTAAGATAAAAGAACAGTTAGCAAGAAGCCTGCCACGGCCATATAGTTTATAAGTGATATAAGCGTCTGAGTGATTATTTTATAAGTGGATTGTGGGACTGCGGGGCTTGGGGAACCTGGAGAGAAGCCCTCCAGCAACAAATTTCATTCTTAGATATTCAGATAAAAAAGTGAATGAACAAAATGTGGTCACTGTTGTAGAATATTATTTTAAGATGTGTTACATTATTTATGCTGTGGAACATTTGTGTTGCAAAGATGTGTTGCATTCCTTTATGTTGCATTTGTTTACTCTGTGAGGCTGTGTTACTGTGCCTGTTTAAAACACCTGATGGTCTGATATAGAGCTGAACAGCCAATAGTGAGTCAGGAGAAAGGATAGGCAGGGCTGGCAGGCAGAGAGAATAAACAGAAGGAGAAATCTGAGAGAAAAAGCAGAAAGAGCAAGAGAACAAGGAGAGGAGGACATCAGGGGCCAGCTACTTAGCTCCACAGCCAGCCTTGGAGTAAGAAGTAATGGAAGGTATATGGAAATAGAGAAAAGGTAAAAGCCCAGAGGCAAAAGATAGATGGTGTTGTGGGAATGTTCTGCCAACAGCTTTGGGGGTACAAACTCTAGGCTCCTAGACTGTGGCTTTCTGTCTACATACATGACCCCTTAAGAGGGGAGGGAGTCAAGTTGTGTGCTCTCTTGGGGGTGATTGGAGACTGGAAGGCCAGATCCATTGGCTCCCAGGTAGAATGGAGGTCAATGACTGTTGTTTACTTGGTTCTGTATCTGTGAGTGCATTTTCCCCCATTTTATATCTTAATAAATCCTTGATAACCTTTTAACAGACTCTCATGGCTTTGCTTACAAGACAGGATAATTTAAGTTAAAAAACAGTGGTTACCCTCTTCCACACCTTTCTTTTTGGTAGGCCTATCCACATCTACCCCTCTTTCCCTTATCTAATAAAAACTCTTATAGTGGAAGAAAAAAGAAAGAAACACTGGCTAGAAACAAGCCAAGCTAAGGCCAGGCATTTATTAAGTGATTTATCTGGAATCTGGGTGGCAGGCCCCCAAAAGAGTAGAAGAGTAAAAAACAAACAACAACAGGTCACCATTGATGTAACTGTGTGTCTTGACATACATGTGTGGGTTCGTGCAGGTCCATGGAATGAAGACTCAGAGGCATCTTCAGAATGAATATAGCCTTTCATGGCTGCAGGGGGCCAGTCTGGAAGGACTGAAGCACTTCCCCTTCACCTAGGGCATTTTTATTCACTCTGTATTTACAGTTTAGTCAGTTAATTTCCATACCTTTAAAGCAACTTAAAAGGAGCTCCCAGAGACCAAATACCAAGTTTTCTGGGTTTCCTGAACTAAATTTTGCATAGTACTTTGATCCTTGGGGGGACTCTCTGATCCTTGGCTCTCAGACAAGATTCTCATAGGGCAATAAGAGAAACAAAAGGTAAGAGAAACAAAAGGTGTGGTTAAACAAAGGAAGGATTAGTGTTAGGTGCTACTCTCTGGAACCAGGCCAGGAGCTCAGCAGGAATGCACTACACATTGATGCAGACAAATGGAAAACAATGGAGGACTCAGAGACAAACATACAAAGCATGGAAACAAACTTTTCACAAAGATGTCAAATATTCACTAGAAGAGTTTGTTCAAATTATTTTTACTTAATGGCATTCTACATATTTTTTTCAATTATTACTTTTTTTTTTGTTTTTTTGAGACAGGGTTTCTCGGTGTAATTTTGGTGCCTGTTCCAGATCTTGCTCTGTAGATCAGAATGGCCTCAAAGTCACAGAGATCCACCTGGCTCTGCCTCTCGAGTGCTGGGACTAAAGGCGTGCGCCACCACCACCTAAACTTTTATTTTGTTTTATTTGCCTACTGACAAGTGCAGGCTATGAATATTTCTCAGTACCCTCAGGTGCTTAGTGTCAGTCTCATACAGCAACACTAAATACTCATTTCTAAACCAAACATTGCGTGATGATGGAATTTTGCGCTGTAGATGGAGCCCCAGTGACTGCACTGATCAGGTCAATTATGAAATTGTGTTAGGGCTCTTTAATAACTGAGCCGATTTTATTTTTCTCATATAATTGATACTTTCATATGTGGGAATGCTCTTTACATTTACAAATGCTTATATTTTGTTTCACACAATATTTTATGTTTGTTTTCACCAAGGACATCTCTTTGAATAAAATTATTGGTAGCACAAAGCAAGAAGCCAGAGAGTTATGCAATCTGCTACATTATGCTTCCAACTTGACAGTTATGAGCTTAGCAGTTCTATACACATACCATTTCTTTAAATGACGCATTGGACAATATTTTTCTTTTTCACTCAATATAAAAATCAAAAGTAATGATGTCAAAACTAAGTTTATTAGAAAATCATAAACTACAGTATCTTTAAAACAGAACTTTAGGTCTTATTTTAATGGGGGGATGAATCAATACTGTCCTGATTTCTCCCAACCAAGAGAGGCTTGGATATGGCCATATCATAGCAACTGTTACAATTTCATAACAGATTGACTAATATGCATCTGGGTAATTTCTTAGTCATCATGTTAAATAGAATCTTATCTGAAAAACTTCTGAATTCTGATTAAGATAATGTATTACTATGTGAAAAGAAAACAATTTATCAGAGATGCAAATAATGAGGGTTTCAGAATTGATTTCTCTTTCAGGTTTCATATTTACTTAAAAATAATAAAGTTCTTGAATTTATTTGTGATGTGGTTTTAAAGGATTCTTGGATTCATTGTCATGCCAGTGTTCAATTTTATGTTAGGGTTTTCCCTTTAAAAAATTAGTGGTGTCTTTATTTTAATTTTAAATTTGATTTTACTTATATATTTTTTTTCTTCGTTTACCCTTCAGGTCCTTTGTGTATATATTATGGCTTCTAGTTTATTCTTTTTGTGGGATTCCTTAGTGTATGAGTGAGTGGGTTTCTCCGTCTCTATGTGAGATTTTGTTTTATTTTATTTTGTTCTATTTTATTATTACCCTGTAGAAGTCTGCATAGTTTCTAATGAAAGACAGAAAGGTATGAGAGTGGCTAAAAAAGAGTATAGGGACAGGAAACTGTACTCTGGATGTATTTTGTGAGTATAAAAAATTATTTTCAATAAAAGGAAAAAATAAATAAAAATAAAAATATATTGATTCATGTACTATAGGTACTTAGAAATGCTCACTAAGTTTATATATGTTATTTAGTAGCGTTTGTGAAAAAAATGCAAAATGCCTTAGCCATGTTCCCCAAATAGAAAACTCATGTATAAAGGAATATATAGTCAAACATTTCTATATACAGAGTTAATGATAGAAGACTTAGACAAAGAAATACAAACTGAGTGGTTCTGTTCATATAACTTAGTGACAAACAAAACTGATGTGAGATGGGGAAAAAACAAACAGTGTTCTTCTACTAAGAGATGAGGCAAAGATTATGTGGAAAGAGGCATGTTGAGAGTCTTCCTTATGCCTGATGACTTACACAATATTTGTATCATATAATTAATCGTATATATTTGTTCCAATTTGTGGAATGATGCTATCAAATATATACTTTTTTAAAGATTTATTTATTTATTATGTATACAATATTCCTCCTGCAAGTTGCCTGCAGGTCAGAAGAGGGCACCAGATCTCATTACAGGTGGTTGTGAGCCACCATGTGGTTGCTGGGAATTGAACTCAGGACCTCTGGAAGAGCAGCCACTGCTCTTAACCTCTGAGCCACCTGACCAGCCCCAAATATATACTTAAATGCATGTACTTTTTGCTTTAAAATTACTAGAGAAAAAATACATACTTGCTATTAAGATGCATATTTAGCCGGGCGGTGGTGGCGCACGCCTTTAATCCCAGCACTCGGGAGGCAGAGCCAGGCGGATCTCTGTGAGTTCGAGGCCAGCCTGGGCTACCAAGTGAGCTCCAGGAAAGGCGCAAAGCTACGCAGAGAAACCCTGTCTCGAAAAACCAAAAAAAAAAAAAAAAAAGATGCATATTTAATGTACAGCAGTTATTACTATGTACACAAGATATGCATCATATCTGGTTACCTAAAATTCCAGGCAATGGTGTCCTGTTCCTACCTAAGAAGCTATTGTCATTTAGTGGGATTTGGGGGAGCTGGAGTCCATTGTTTCTCAGGAATATGGCTCTGGAGAGGCCACTATGCTCCACTAGGTGGACATGCACTATGTATATATCAGCAACATTAAGTGGATTTAGTGGGTTTGAAAGAGAACACAAGAAGTTAAGAAGAAAAGTTGATGGTGGTGTTTAAGATAAGAATTGGAGGAAAAGAAATAGGGGGTGGATTTGATTAAAATCCATACATTACCTACATGCATGAAACTCTCAAACCAAATACATTAATTAAAATACAACAAATAAACCTCTTCTTCATAATATTATTTTTAAAAACATCAGCATGTGAACATAATATAAAACTACACAAATCTAACAAAATCAGCAACACAAGAAAGTGTTCATTATTTAAAATGTATTTAAATAAGGCCCTCCCATGGGAGAACTTACCCTCTCCGAGGAATGGATGCGGCTGGGGTCAGGGGAGTTGGGGGAGGAGTAGGGGAGGGAGGGAATGGGAACTGTGGTTGGTTTGTAAAATGAAAAGAAATTTAAAATAAAATTATATATATATATGATTATATCTATGCTATACTAGAAATAATATAATGGACACATACCTTTAAAATCTCCGAATGCCAGTTTGGGGGATGTTAAAATTTATGATATAAAACATCAAACATCTCCACATCAATTGTTTGTATTACATTGTCCAAACTTATAAATTACAACTGGCCCATTCCTTTAGACTAGTCAGCTAAGAGAGGACCTGCTGTATGGGTTAAAATTGAGTCTGTAATACATGGTATAGATAAGCTTACATAATCCTTAGAATACATGTTTAAAAAAATAAAAAGCATGGGGTTGGGAATTTAGCTTAGTGGTAGATCACTTGCCTAACAAGTGCAAGGCCCTGGGTTCGGTCCTCAGCTCTGAAAAAAAAATAATAAAAAAAGCACAGGCATTGCTTTCCAGTTTCATTTTCTTTGCATTTTCCACACTAGTGTAAATCTTAAGACAGATCACAGGTGCACACTGAACAAGAGGCCATTCTAAAACTGGGCAAAAGTATTAACCTGGGTCTTAGGACTACTGAATCATAGAGAGTTGGTACTCCACAGTAAGAAGAGGGAAAAGAGGGTGAATTCCAATAGTAACTTACTAGGCACTAACCTGACCTAACTAAATGGGATCATTTTCATTGTCATGATGACAAAAGCTTACTTGTAACTGTATGCCTGCCACTGAACATTTCAAAGTGTATTCCACCCTGAAATCAGTGCTTGTTTTTATATTTTATCATGCATTTCACTCTTATTTCCTTATATATAAATAAAAGCATCAAATCTCATAAATCCACTTTTGTTGATAAAGTAAAATTTTATTGTCTATTGAAAAAAGATGCATGTTCAGTGTTTATGGTACTGTAATTGGTAAGTTTGGGTATCAACAAGATTCAAAATGAGCTAGAGAGGTAGGAAAGAGTATTTCCAAAGGCAGGTTCAGAGAACCTTGGTGTGTGCTGGACTGGAGGGTTGGTCTGTTCTCAGTGTGGGGAACACCATCCAGTGGCTGGACTGAGGATCCATATAAAACAAAAAGGAAAAAAATCAGCTCTCCATATCTCCTGTACTTAGCTTCTCTCTCTGTATTTCCTGTACTCAGCTTCACTTCCCAGCCCTTGGACGTCTTTGGATTCTGGAACTTTTAACAATGGTCCCTTAGGTTCTTGGGGCTTTAAGTGGCACACTCACTCTCATATCATGGGGCTCCTTGGTTCTGAGGCCCTTGGACTCAACTAAGCAGTGTTAGCAACACTTCCCAACTTTCATAATGATATTAAGTCACTATACCTAACAAACATCTCCCCTTCCTTTCTGCCCCTCACTCTCTCTTCTTTCTTCTCTTTTTATTTAGATATTTACACATCCAAGCCACTTTTTCTTTTGGTGTTATCTTTCTGAGAACTTTAACCTTTAAAAAAGTTTGAGAATTTTTATAGAAAAATAAGAACATTTTATGTATTAGTTTTTTCAAATTGTTTTCTGAAAGTTTTTTTTTAACAAAATTATAGTTTTTTAGATATTGGATAAACCATAATACTATTGTTACTAATGGTTTAATAATATTCTAAATTCCAGGGTTCAGTTGATAAAATGTCTGTCATGCAAACACCCATGTAAAAACATGTGCCTGTTCTCCTAGTGCCTGTTCTCCTAGAAATGGGTGTTTTAAAAAAGACGAGAGAAAGACCTTGGTGGGTCAGAGCCAAGGAGCCCCACAGTGGGTGAGAAAGGGACATGACATGCAAACACATCAGGTGGTGGTCATGGCAGGTGGGACCTGCGGGAAAGACATGCCATGCAGGCAGCACTCATGTGAAAAGTTCTATTATTAAAGGGGGAAAGGAGAAGGGAAGGGAAGGGAGGGAAGGAGAAGGAGAGAGGAAGAGGGAGAGAGAGAGTGGAGATGTGCACTTTGTGGGAATAGAGCAGGGGAGGAGCTTTCTCTTAAAGGGGACTTACATAGGATGTTGTCAGGATGCTGGGTGGGCCAAGGGAGGGTCTGAATGCTAACATTCCTCCCTTTTTGATAATTATAAAAGGTGAATTATGAGTAGCAAATAGGAGAGAATGAGGGCACTGAATTTTCAAGACTACTTTTTGCTGATTCGCGACAAAGTGAGGAGGGGGAGTTTGGAGAGTCATACCCTGTGGGAGGTGTGAGTGAAGATGCATTCAGTTAGTTGTCATTGTGGAGGCCCCAGGAATCTGTTCCTTGAGGGAGCTGAGAGGTCAAGTTGCTAGTAGAAAAAATAGATCATTGACACTGGCCCTATGAACAAGGCTAGCCATGGGAAGAGTGATGTGGCTGCCAGATCACAGAATGGAATGGAGAAGTAAGTATCTTGGTTGTACAGAAGAGGCAAGGGTGAATGAGCCAGATGAAAGAGCAGATATGAGTCTGGAGTGCTGGTACCAGCAGTGATGGATGATGTATTTTCCAGGAGTACCTGAGCCATCACATCTGCTGTTTCTCTGGAGGTGGGAAATGCCTCTATCCACCCTGAAAAGTGTCAATGAATTGGGAGATAACAGTTTTTCTGAGTAGGCATGTGCATGAAGTTAATCTATTAGTATTCACCCAGTTGGTATCCTCAGTTGGTGCAGTGGCTGGTGGTGTATCTTGAGGGTCCCTGGGGGTTTGGCCTTAGCTTGAGTCTGGCAGGAGACGTAGATCTGTGTAGGAACCTGCAATTGTCTGTAAAACCTTTACATCTTGGTATCATAGCAAAGCTATGGCTTTGAGTTATAAGGTATGAAGATATTCTAGGAACTGGTTTCAGCCCAATGAAACACATCTTTAAATCTACAATCAGAGGAAATTTACTGAATGGAAGTGGTTGAGTGAGTGAAGGAGGAGGAGGGAGGCTTCCCTATCATTTCTAATGCTAGCCTGTCTCTAAAAGCTGGGACCAGTAAAGTCCACAGAAGTTTAAGGACTCCAAAGACTGTCTGTAGTCAGAGCTCTATCAGGTTATCAAAACTGCATTTACCAATATTAAAACTCTGAACCTCTGGAGTTATATCTGAAACCAGTTTATCCTGTACCATGAAGTCTATGAATGAGGCACGCCTGTCTGTACTTTTAATAGGAAACTTACTAATGAGCTGCCAAGGTGCTTGTAGCCTTGGGGTTGGGGGAAGAGTTGTAAAACTGGCAAATTTGTTAGTATCCTGGCCATCAAACACCATCAGATCTGAGAAGGATAAGAAAATGAGCAGGAGAGAGACAGCTTTCCTGTCTTCACATAAACAAACCTTAAAGCACCTTATTTTTATCTAACTCACCAGGAGACACTGAGAGCTGTCATTGCAGAGTGAGTTTATCCTTTTTTTGAGCCTGGTAACAAGGTGAACTGTGTCTAGACTTAGTATTAGCTCTAAGAGAATGAGACCTGTGAATTTTACATAGAGAACTGAGAAGGCATAGTAGGTAGTTGTTCCAGCTTTAACCTAGAAGTACTACCACATTGAGGCTTCTGGTAACTGTCATGCTTATGAGGCGGGCCCCAGAGGGGAGCCCATAAGACCATAAGGTCTGGATGTGCTGGTCTCTTGGTTTCTGGATCCTGGATACTGGATGTAGAGTGAGCAAAGTTCTCCAGAGAACACCATTAGACTGCACTTCACCCTGTAACCTATCCCCAAAATAAACTTCCCTTTTAACTTCATCGAGCTGCCTTAATATTTCCACCAATATAGCCTTGGTCGCTGCTCTTGAACTGACAAAGTCTGGTTTTCAAACATCAGAGATCTGAGAAGGTCAAATTTTACCTGAGTTAGCAATTGAAAATGACATTGACTTACTTGCTGGATACCTAGACAGCTACCCCAGGGTCCTCCAAGGTCATCAAGGGCAGGGGCCTTGGCAGCATCAGTCTTTGGCTGCCAGGTCTAGGCCTGCTGGGCCTCAAAAGATCCAACAGTTGTGGGGTAGGAGCTTGTGGGGAGGACCAGCCTTCCTTGTCTAGGCAAAAATGAGGCAATGGATTCTGCAAAGCCCTGTTGTCCATGGTCTGAAGAAGGCCTTGAAAGTAGTCAAGGTGAAAGGGAGTAGTTGAGGTAAAAGGCAGTTTTTGCTCAGTGGCTGGTGCTGCCACTCCAGAGCAAGTTTCAGGTGGTGGTTCTTCTGTGCCCATCCATCTTCTTTGGGGGAAATAAAGGTGCTGCCAGGAGCCAGCCTGACTCTCTATCATGAAAACCTTTTTTTTTTTTAAAAAAAAAAAAAAAAAGAAAAGCTTTTAAATTAAACATTTAAAATGCCATATTTAGCAGATCTCTGAGTATTTGAGGACTGTCTGTCTATTAGGTATGAATGACTGACTATCAATGTTCCCTAAGAGTCTTCAATATGTTAGCAGCTTTCATAGGACTAAGAAAAGAGACTTGAAAGTTGAGTTGGGGTGTGGCCAAAATCTGAGAAAAGGACCCTCTTAGGGGACCAGAAACTCCATTATAGAAAAAAGATCTTGTTTCTTAAATATATTATTTATCAAACCTATGCCATCATTTATTTAAATTCTCGAGAAGCCTGGTGTTGAAAATTTGGCAAAGACATAGGTGCAAATGTTTAAGTTAGCTTTTGTTAATCTGAATACAACTAATTTTCTAATATCATATAGAGTATATTATAAACCAGAGTTGAATCAAATATAGCTTTACATTTCTATCATCATACAAAAAGTCCATACTAGTCTAAAATATTTAAGGCTTATTGCTATTTCATAACCGCAGTTTTGTCGTTATTGTGAATCTCAGTGCAAACATCTGACATGCAGATGGTGCTAGGCTAGCCCTGTAAAAAGGTTCAGAATAAGCAAGATCATTAAGGGGCTGGCGAAGGCAGACACCAGGCAGGTTTCCTTGTTGCCACTGCCTTTCTCTGTCATGGCTGTTTTTTCAGCTGGGTCATGGAGTTCCTAGTGATCCCGAGCAGTTAACATAAAAACAGTATTGATCTCCTAAGGCCTTGCATAGGCCCGATGTTGAAGGAATGATAGCCAGGGGGATCAGTTGAACAAATTTTAGGTCAAGCCTCTTCTATCCTGGAGAACTATTTCAGCTAAAGAGGAGAGCAATTCCTCTAAATGTGAAACAGATTTTTATAGGGCAGCTATATCTGCATCTGTCATTTTTAAGGCCCTGTAGTTCTGATCTTTGAGTACAGCCAGATTATAATCTTGGGTGATTTATATAGAAATAATAATCTCTTAAGGCCATATAATACCTCTTTTGTTCTGCATAAAGAAGGTCAAATGTCTTGTTGCAGAACCATTTTAGTTAACACTTCTATCAATTGACAGCTCTGGGCCAAGTTTCTAGTATGTCAGTGGGCATTAGAGGTAGACATTGTGTCCTCTATGCTAGGGAGTTTCTCTTTGACTTAGCCTTTTTAGGCTGTTTCAGGGGTAGGGACAATGTACTCTCTGATATAGCTGCTTTAAGCTAAAATAGGGCATAGATAGTCAGAGCCCAATAAGGCTGGCAAGGCTAGTCAAAGGTGAGGAGGAAATTCAGGCAATGAGGCATTTATCAGAAGAATCTGATTTGATCCAGCTGGAAAAAAGGAACATTTATGCCAGCTGAGTCAGTCCATATCAGCTTTTAGTAAGCCCAGAACTCACAGATTGAAGTCAGTAGGTTGCAGTTAGCAATTGATACTTGGATGTGTCTGCCAGCCAAGTGGGAACCTGTTGGAACAAGTTCAAACTAGGAACAGAAGTTAAAATTTATGAACTTATTTGGAACTTTTAGGCCCATAGACTTAGTAATTGAGAAGAGGACACAAGGAGAGAGAAAAATACCATCTTCAGGAATAGACAGCTGTATTGCTGTACTTATCTGGAGTTCTTTTGACCTCTGTGAAGTGGATTCAAGTTTTGTGACTTGTTTTGATCCTCTGAAGCTTGTATGAATTCTTATTTTATAAAAGGACATGAAAGTTTTAGATAGATTAGTATTACCAATCAGTATTGAAATCCAAATTGTAGAAAAGCAGATAATGGTTATCTGTAAAACAGTAATGGTAGACTCATCCTCTGAGTCCTAGCAAAATTACAGATTTGGCTTAAAAGTGTGTACTTTTTTTGTTTGTTTGTTTGGTTAGAGAGCCAGGTACAGATTGGACAGAGATGTCTTTGGCCTGATGAGAAGTTTAAGTTTACATTTAGAAGACAACCAAAGAAAATCTAAAATCTTGAGCTTATGACCCAAACAGTATCAGAATTAATGTTAAATTCTGAACTTTTTGAAATCTTAATATAACAATATCATAGAAGGGGAAAATAATCTGAAGCATTTAAATAACCTATTTGTAGCTTTGTAACTGGTATTTCTATTTTAAATTATTTTTGAGACCCTCTAAGTTTGTATAGACTTTTATATCTTAGAACATTTTCTTATCAAGAGACCTAGTAGCTTTAGAAAAAGTAAGACTTGGTTTTTATATATAAAATGAGCTGACAAGTTGGCCATAGCCTTATAAATTTAAATATCTTAAACACTATTTCTTAGTAAAAGGTTTAAAGTCTCTCAAATGTCTTCCTGTAATATCAAAAATAAAGTACCCTTTTATTTTAAGAGAGAGAGAAACCAAGTCCTAATAGTGCAATCAATCCCAAAGTTTAATAACTGGGCTGTTCTGTTTTTCTTCTTCCTGTCACTGTGCCAGGGGCTCAGATTGACAGAGTGACATAGAGGAGACTTTTAAACAAGCATGCCTGGGTCTAGTGAGGGAAGAGCCATAATCCAACCCCAGAGTCAGCATAGAACAATTTTAACATTGTCTATACCCAAGCCCTTTTTGTTCTAGCTCCATGCTTGCAACACAACTTCATGAACACACCAGAAAATATTGACAAAATATTCAACAAAACAAGGGTACATAACTTTGTTGAGAAATAGACAAAACCTCCCTAAGACAAACAAAACTTTCCAACTGGAATCAGAACCAGATGGGTGGGCAAGTCACCGTAACTACCACTTGCAACAGTTAGTGCAAGAGGTTTGAGAGCAAAAGAATGAAATAGTGAAAGAATTCAGAAATCAGTCAGAAACACAGTTACGTGCCATGTCAGTCAGAAATTTCCATTCACACATACAAAATAAATTTTTTAGCAGAACAATGGACAAAACTTCTGGGGGAAACTTTCATGCTTCATGTACCAGAATGAGAAGGTGTGGGTAGCAGCAGTGGCCACCACAGTGGGGTGGGGAATTGGGAAATAGAGAAGCAGCTGGCTCTGCAGACTAGAAGTGGAACAGTCAAGCTCAGGTCTTTCAATTCTGCTGGCTGCAGGAGGGATGGAGTAGATAGAGACAGAACAGAAGAATGGGACAGACTAAGTCAGACAGGGTGGGAGGCAGCAGCAAGAAACCAACTGCCACAGCAGGTTTGAGGGAGGGAGGAAGGGATGGGAATACATAGCCCAAGAATCCTTGCATCTACTGGATAGCTAGCAGGCTTATTTTCCATGACTGAGGCAGAGAGAAATTAGATCCAATGGCTTCCCAGAGACTAAGCAAGGGTTGATTTAAATGGCACAAGCTGTTTAATGATTCATCAAATAGAGAGCAGGGGCCAGGACAAAGTCCGTGGGACATGTGGTCATCGGGTCCCAGGGCTTATAAATGGAGACAAAAGCTGAGAAACCATGGTGGAGACAAGATGAATCCTTATTTGTGGGAAGCGGCCAGAAGGGGCTTATCGATTATGATGTGAGTGCTGAAGGTTCCAGAGATTCCAGTGTGTCTCAGACTGACCTTAGGCAGGAGAAAGTGCCTGGAGTACCTCTCCCAAGTCATGAAGCACCAATGTTGTAAAAACGGTAGGACAGAGACCTTGGTTGGTTGGAGCTGAGGAGCTCCACACCCAGTGAGAAAGAGACAAGCCATGTAGACATGATTGACAGTCATGGCAGAAGCCGTGTGAAAGACATCATGTAGGCGACACTCATGTGAAAAGTTTTATTATTAAAGGGTGAAGGGAGAAGGGAAGGGAGGGAAGGAGGAGAGAAAGAGAGAGGGAGAGAGAGACCAGAGGTGTGCACCTCATGAGAATGGGGGGAGAAGTTTTCTCTTAATGGGGACTTTATTTTTTATTTTATTTTTTTATTTATTTTTTTTTTTGTTTTTTCGAGACAGGGTTTCTCTGTGTAGCTTTGCGCCTTTCCTGGAGTTCACTTGGTAGCCCAGGCTGGCCTCGAACTCACAGAGATCCGCCTGGCTCTGCCTCCCGAGTGCTGGGATTAAAGGCGTGCGCCACAAACGCCCGGCTTAATGGGGACTTTAAGTAGGATGACATTGTCAGGATGCTGGGCAGGCCAGGGGTGAATCTGAATGCTAACAGCAGGACAAGAGGATCCCTCCAGCTTGCTGCTGGATAGTCTTGCTGAATCATAGAGCTCTAGGTTCAGTGAGAGACCCTATCTCCAAAACAAAAGAAAACACAAACAAATAGGTGGAGAGGGAGGGTGATGGAATAAAATGCTTGACACCAACCTCTGACTTCCACATTCACAGGCATGTAGATTTATGTGCACCTAGACACGCACCAAGTCCACACACACATACACACATACACACACACACACACACAAAACCACCCACCCATCCACACCACCAACTAGATT
The DNA here is from genome assembly GCF_004664715.2 of Peromyscus leucopus. Taxonomy (NCBI): domain Eukaryota; kingdom Metazoa; phylum Chordata; class Mammalia; order Rodentia; family Cricetidae; genus Peromyscus; species Peromyscus leucopus. The sequence continues at coordinate 31,842,204 of NC_051065.1, read as the reverse complement.
GTTACTACATAATTACAGTATAAATTATATTGGTATTTATCATTATAATCTCAGTTAAACAAAGTGGATAGCATAAAAAACAATTAGGAATTTTTGCTATGATTTGTAAAATAATTTTCAACTTAATTGCTATTTTTAATTTTATTTCAGAAAACTATTGGGTTTTGCACAGTCTTAGAATTGCATATGGTCCAAAGTGTTTCATGTAATCCTCAAATGTCATGTAAAGAGTTGGCATGGAAGAAGAAATCTCTGGAGTCTCAGGTAACTATTGACATACCACTTTTTAAATAAAAAACCCAAAATGTGAGTTTGTTTGGACAGGTCTAATGCATGATTTTGGTCTCTGATGAGAAAGAATGTCTGCATTGTTATCGCCGTTGCACTGGCTTGTTAGAAAGCCCAGGGAACTTAAGCAGATCTATAATTAACTTATCATTTGTCTCTGGAGTGAAAGTGAATCTGTGTCATTAAACCACTGGGCGGACATAAAGGAAGATGTGACGGTTCATTTTATGTGAACTTAGCTGCGCTCTGGTGCAGTTACTTGTTTAAACGCCCTTCTAGATATAGAGATTTTTAAAAACATGATTAACATTGAAATCAACAGATCTTGTGGAAAACAAATCATTCTGTAGAATATGTAGTCCTCAGTGCAATCAGTCTGAGGCGGTAAGCTATGAGATGGACGCCTCTGAGAAGAAAGAATTCTGCCTGCAGATTGCCGCGTTAACCTTTGGGATTCCAGCCATGATGGCTATTAACTGCTTTCTCTCTTTTTCAAACATGCATAGATAGTAGATTCTACATTTTTTAAATTTTATTTTATTTTACAATACAATTCAGTTCTACATATCATCCACGGATTCCCTTATTATCCCCTCTCCTGCCCTTCTCCCCTTTCCCCCAGTCCACCCCCATTCCCACCTCCTCCAGGGCAAAGCCTCCCCCTAGGACTGAGATCAACCTGATAGGCTCAGTCCAGGCAGGTCCAGTCCCCTCCTCCCAGGCTGAGCCAAGCTACCCAGAACATACCTAAACATAATGAAGGCAAATTACAGCAAGCCAACAGCCAACATCAAATTAAATGGAGAGAAACTCAAAGCAATTCCACTAAAATCAGGAACGAGGCAAGGCTGTCCGCTCTCCCCATACTTACTCAATATACTTGAAGTTCTAGCCAGAGCAATAAGACAACATAAGGAGATTAAGGGGATACAAATTGGAAAGGAAGAAGTCAAGCTTTCCCTTTTTGCAGATGACATGATAGTATACTTGAGCGACCCCAAAGATTTCACCAAGGAACTGATACAGCTTATAAACACCTTCATCAACATAACAGGATACAAGATCAACTAAAAAAAAAATCAGTAGCCCTCCTATATACAATTGACAAAAAAGCTGAGAAGGAAATCAGAGATACATCACCCTTTACAATAGCCAAAAATGACATAAAATACCTTGGGGTAACACTAACCAAGCAAGTGAAGGGCCTATATGACAAGAACTTTAAGTCCCTGAAAAAAGAAATTGAAGAAGATGTCAGAAAATGGAAAGATCTCCCATGCTCATGGATAGGCAGGGTTAACATAGTAAAAATGGCAATCTTACCAAAAGCAATCTACAGATTCAATGCAATCCCCATCAAAATACCAACACAATTCTTCACAGACCTGGAAATAATAATACTCAACTTCATATGGAAAAACAAAACAAACAAACAAACAAAAAAACCCAGGATAGCCAAAAGAATCCTGTACAATAAAACAACCTCTGGAGGCATCACGATCCCCAAGATCTAGCTACACCACTCTGTCTTGTTGGAAGACAATGTAACACCTCTTCTAAATGTTAAGAAATCTTTTTTAAAATCTCTTCTAGGTGTTAAGAAATCTTTAGGTGTTTGCTAAGTTAGATATTTGCTAAGGGTAGCCCTATAGAGACTTTGCTAAGAGATTCTTCCTAAAGTAAATTAGTTCTGTTAAGAGTAAGAAGTACTTTGCTAAGGTAGTCCTATGGAGTTTTCTTAAGAATATAAGCTTGTAAGAAGTATAAATAAGTATATGTTGAATAATGTAAATACATGTAGTAAATGGCCATGCTAGCTGTAATAAGAAGTGTAAATAAAGTAAGTCAGAGAAATGCATGTTTAGAATGTATAGGCTTTAGGTCTAATGTAGCTGGAGATTTCTCCAGTCCCACTGGGGCCCACAACCACACAGACCCAAGTAAACACACAGAGATTTATATTACTTATAAACTATAGGGCCATGGCAGACTTCTTGCTATCTAGTTTTTATATCTTAAATTAACCCATTTCTGTTCATCTATAAGTTGCCACATGGTTTGTGGCTTACCAGTACTTTACATCTTACTTCTCATGGTGGCAATGGCTGGCAGCGTCTCCTGACTCAGCCTTCCACTTCCCAGAATTCTCATCTCTGCTTATCCCACCTCTACTATACTATCTGCCTGGCTACTGGCCAATCAGCATTTTATTTATCAATCAATCAGAGCAACACTTTCACAGCATACAGAAAGACATCTCCAGCAGTCTAAGGACATGGTGAAGGTTTAATAAAGTAATTTAGAGTAGAGTAGGAACCTGGGATGTAGAAAACAATGTCCATATCAGACTGCCATCTTGGCAGTTCCAAAAGCTACCAATAACAACAAAGAACAGCTTCAGAGACTGCCAGCTTCAGAAAGTAGCAGCCAGGTGTCCATGGCTGAGACCAGTGGAACATCATAGCTTCCCAAGCAGCAGATGCCAAGAGCCAGTGAAATGGCGAGGGTCTACACGTTTTCAGCCATGAAGTAGCTGCGGTGAGAAGTGAACATGCTAAACTATGATGAAGGTTACCAGCAAGCAGCAGCTTGGAAAGTCCATCTGAGATGCTATACCATGAGAAAGGTGAACAGCAGTGGCTTGGAGAGTCTAGTGGCTTGCATTTGTGGGGAAGGTGCAAAAGCAAGCAGCAATGAGCAGTAGAGACTGAGGAAACCAGACTGCGTCCAGGAGCAGAAAAGCAGTGTAAGTACTGGACAAGCAGTCCAGACACACAGGAAGTGCTGAGTGCTCCAGGCTGGACAGCCAGATTGGGATTCTGCAGAAACTATTGAATTCTACAGAGGATTCCTAGACCTGGGGTGCTGAGTACTTGGACTACCAGAGAGGCAGTTTGTGGGGCCCTTCCAGGGCCAGGGTTGCTGTGAGAGGGCCACAGTTCAGCTTGTGGCAGCTGAAGGAACCTTGAGCCCATGTGGATGTGAGGTGAAGCTCTCTAGCCTCAGGACACAGAGGCCCAGGAACACCTGGTTACAGAAGGCTACAGACTGTAAAGTGCAGTGGTAGCTGAGTACAAAAGTTGCAGAAACTCTTGTTTGACCTAAAATTGTTAACTGCAAAAGTTTTGGTTATGGGACGCCTCATATTTGGAGCTGTTCGCTCTACACATACTTAAAAGCAGTTGACAAGCCAGGTCTTGATTTCAAGTATTCACAGGAAATTTTAGGAATGGTACCAGAACTCTTTTTGAACTTTTGAACTTAAGAAATGAAATGGACAGTAATGATTTCATTACAATGGGACAATTTTGAATTTACTTATGTATATAGACTCCATCAATGCTGATGATCTATGGAACTGTTTATGTAAAAATGGAACTGCTTAAAAATAGACTGTTTAAATAGAGAAGTTTTTGTTCTAAAAAATTATAAAGAAAAGGGGGAGTGTTAATATTCCTCTTCTGTTTAATTTAAAAAATATTTTAGTGTTACTTGAGAGAATTAATGTTATGTTTTGTATAGTTCTACTAAGAAATTGTTTTTGAATGTAGGTTTGTAAGAAAGTGTTAATGGTTACATTGAGAGTAGGTTTGCAGGAATTATACTTGTGTATAGTAATGTTTATGTTAGAGTTACTATGTTAACCTATTGATATTGATGCACCATGGTTTGGTGAAGTTAAGGAAGTGTTTAAGTTTGATGTGAATACATCAGAAGTTTATCCTGTGTTTTGTTGGCAAGAGATTCAAATGGTTCTATTAAGAGTTTGCTTTAAGTTGTAAGATTGAGAGAATTGTAAATATGTATAGCAATATTTATGTTAGAATTATGTTAACTTGTTAATGTTAATGATGAAGCTAAGGGAGTTTTTAAGTTTGATGCAGTTGCATCAAGGTTTTTTTTTTTTTTTTTTTTTTTTTTTTTTTTTTTTTTTTAAATTTAAAGGGCATGATGCATCTAAGACTGCTGCAGTCACCTTAGACCCATTCCAAAAAAGTAATGCCATCTTTATCATCCACTATTCCTATACTCCTATACTGGGAGGTGTGACAGCTATGAAGATTGCTGTGAGCTCTTAATGGGGACTTGTTTTTTATATATGAAGAAGGGGAACCTATTGGAGCCTGTTTTTAGGTTTCCTAGTGGCATTACCCAGCAAGTCTGCATAGAGAGGATGATTGGACCACAGGCCTGAGTGCAGGTGTCTGAGATGGCCTGCACTTGGCTGTGCTGGGGGGGGGGAGGTCTTTTCATCTACCCCTTAGCATTCCTTTAAATACCCTGGGCAAAGACAGTCAGAGCCTGATAGATTAAAATCTAGGCTACCTTGTATTTTCTATCTTTTTCTCTCCCCTCTATCCTTCTAACTAATATTTTCTGCTGCTTCTACTCAAGAGTACTCTGTAGAAATGTGGGGGGGGGGCAGGGAGACATGGCCCCCCATAGGTAACCCATTCCTGCTCCTGAGATTTCATTAATGAGATTTCACTTGGATTGTGCAAGCAGTATTGCCCACCCATGAAGGATACCTCCATTCAAACTCTTTCTCATATTTAGAAAAAACTATGCTAAAAGTAGGGACAAATTCTGTGCAATTAAGTATAGAGTACTTTTTAAAAGCATATCAAATGCGTACATTGTGTATTTCATTATTGGAGATCAAAAATTTTCACATTTGGCAGTATTATGAGAAACTGATTTCAAATTTTACTAAATATTATACTAGGATTCACTTTTTTACATTTAGCTTCTTAAAGTTTTTTTTTTTTTTTTTTTTTTTTTTATCAATTTAAACTACATAGACTTGCAGTTGCTCAGTATTTAATAGACCACATTTAGTTCATGAGCATATTCAATTATAAGTAAAGGTACATTTTTCAAATTTTATATAAATAAAGTAGTTGTAAATAAGCAGCCAAAAAGTCAATGCATGTTGATTAAAATGTGATCTGAGTTGAGCAAGATTATTTCATCAAGCTACCAATTCACAAAAGTAATAATATTAAAAGAAGTGTTTTTAACCTACTAAGTGATTACTGTTAATGTCTTACATAAGTAATGATTATGTATGCTCCATAATATCAAAATTTCAACAAGTTAATTATGTGCCCCATAGGACAGTAGAATGGTATGTAGAGTAATGTGAAGTTGGGTCTGTATGGTAAGAAGACTTTTTCTTAAGTCTCATGTTTAGAATGGAGAAGGACCCACCCCCTACTTTGTAGACAGAGTAATTTAACACAGTTCACAGCAGCCAAGCTACTTGTAGTATTTGTGTTTGTACTGTAACAGATGTTTTACTCTAAGAAAGATCATTTGGGGCCAGGTGGCAGTGGTGCATGCCCTTAATCCCAGCACTTAGGAAACAGAGCCAGGTGGATCTCTGTGAGTTTGAGGCCAGCCTGGTCTACAGAGCAAGATCCAGGACAGGCACCAAAACTACACAGAGAAACCCTGTCTCAAAAAAAACAAAAACAGAAACAAATAAATCAAAAAAGGATCATTTGGTTGATTTATCACATTTATTCTCTTAAATTAAATCAGTACAACTTTATATATATATTTTTAATATAGAAAATTATCAACTTCATGAGTTATGGATCTCTATAATATGGAAATTTGTGTATTTTTAATAGAAAAAGCATTCAATTTCCTGGATTCTACATTTTTCTATATAAATAAAATTAGCAATGAATAAACATCGCTATTTTTTGAGATACTGGTACTACTACAACAGTTAATGGCTTATATTTTAAATGGATTTTGAAAAGCCCACACCTGACACCATTATTGGAGCCAAGAACCTATGAAGATATATGTCCTAGTCTCTAGGAAAGAACCTGCTGATATTATTCTACTAAATGGCCACAGTATTAAACTGACTCTGAATGACTTCATATCATGTCCATAGATTAATACATCTCACAACCTTCATCTGAGAAGTCATTTTATCCTCAGTAGATGACAGTTAACACAGAGATGAATGACTGGTTAAAGTGCAGATAAGAAAGAATTGCAGAGTACTTAGCCCCAAATGGGGCATCTTTATCACACTTCCTCCTCTCAAGGTTCAGGGATCATTGCAGAAGAGGAGAGAGAAAGATTGAAGAGTTACAGCTGAGGATGACTATAACAGGACACTATTTTCTGGGCATAACAGGGCAGTTGTACACATGCACTCATAGAGTTTGTGACAGACTGCACAAGCCCGTGCAAGCCAGGTGAAATTCCAAAGCTGAGAGGGGAGATGAGTTGAAGTCCTACCCCTACCTGAGGAGTCACTGTTAATTGACAGCTGTTGTGGAAAGGAGAGTCAGTCTTCATTAAGGGTGTGGTCTCTGTCTGTTCAGCTGTGCTCAGTGGATAGTCCTATCCCTAAGATTATGTGGGCAACATAACCTGACCTCATTGGGATTAAAAATAAAGAAAGAAAGAAAAAAGAGGATCCCAAGTTGGGTGGATAGGTAAAGGACGTCAATCTTGGAGGATTTGGGCATGATAATGAATATGATTGAAATACATTGTATGAAATTCTTAAAGAATTAAATATTTTAAAAAATGACTTTTAATTGATGAATCATCACTAAATTTAGTTGATAAAATATATTCAGAACATCACAACCAAAATTTCAGACAGGAAAGTACTGATTAATTAAAAATGTGGGGATTAGACATGTTAAACTTGTTTTCTTTTTTATTGTAAAATTTTAAAAATATTTCAGAGTTTAATTTTCTTCATTTAGAAAGTAATTATAAAAATTATGCTTCATAAGATTAATTTTTAAATAAAGTATCATGTCAGGTATTTTATGAATATTTATATACTATTTTATAGTAATTCAGTAAAGTTATGTTTCTTCTCCCTACCAATGGACCAATATTAAAAGAAAGCAACAGACAAATCTTTGATTATGAACCACTTTAGATTGTTTTAACCATTTGCAAGTTTGATTAAATGTTTTTATTTACTCTCAAAGATTGTGACTTTTTTACTAAGGTAAGTTAAGAAGAGACAATTTAAACAAATTTTTGTTCAAAACCAATTCAAATATACATACATGCATCAGTTTCCAGTGCATAGACTGGTGAGCCTGTGTTTCCAATTATCACCCTGCAGAATAAGTATCAGGACCTGGGTGTGACATACGTACTCATGAAAGACACCTCCAACATGCTCTCAGTACCACCTATGGTAGTTAAGATAGTTAAGTCGCAGTTGGACTTACTGTAGATTCTGCAGCCAGTCTCAGAGTAATGGGTAAGATTATCTGGGGTTCTGGCTAGAAGTGTAGTATGATGATGAGTACTACAACTCCAAAGCCAGCTTGGTATATAATTAAATCTAGAACTTTTCTAGATCAAAAGAGACATAGATGTTAGGCAGTGAGATTTTACCTTGTGTAGATTGGTACCAACAGATTCATTCTTTCTGCTGTAGACATCCAGATATCCAAGGCCTATATGATTTTTGGAAGATGGGTATTTCCATTATTCTGGAAAGAAAAAAAAAAACAGAACCCTATCCTAACCTTTGTTTGTTAAATTTCTCTTATGACTTGTAGAGATGTCACATTGTTATATGAGCTTTTACTTCTCCTCATCAAGGGATTTCTCCTGTTTAAATAGAATTTTTATTAATTTTTTGGTATCCATAGCTTTTCTTCTCCTGCAGAAACAAAAGCAAAACCCCTTCCCCAATATAGGACATATCCTGGTTTCCATTCTGAGGTCAACACATCTTTGAAATCAACCAGTTTATTTAGCTCAGGAGTTTTGTCTGTTGTCCAATGTCTTTCCAAAACTGTTGTTCCTTTCTCATCAGCATTGAGAAAATTCAAAGTTAATACAACATTATGCAATCCATTTCTAGGAGTCATTGTTACCTGTTGCTGTTTATTTAGCATATCCTTTAAAGTTTGATTGGATCTTTCAGTGACTGCTTGACCTGTGGGTTTGTGTGGTATACCTGTAACATGCTTTATATTGTAATAAGCAAAGAACTGTCTCATTTTATTGGAGACATATGCTGGGGCATTGTCTGTCTTAATTTGTACAAGTATTCCCATGATGGCCATAACTTCTAATAGGTGTGTAATCACAGAATCAGCCTTTTCAGAACTCATAGGAGTTGTCCACTGAAATCCTGAATAAGTGACAATGGTATGGTGTACATACTTTAATCTTCCAAATTCTGCGAAATGAAACACATCCATCTGCCAAATTTCATTTCTTTGTATACCTTTTGGATTGCTCCCTGCAGGAAATGGAGTTTGGTTATAGAAGGAACAAGTAGGACATTTTTTTTACAATATCCTTGGCTTGCTGCCAAGTGATGAAGAAATCCTTCCTCAAACCTTTGCTATTTACATGGTGTTTCTTATGAAATTCTGAGGCTTCTATTCAGTCCTATTCAGTTCACTATTAGTAACTGATCAATCTCATCATTACCTTGTTCTAGAGGTCCTGGCAGACCCATATGGGATCTGATATGTGTCATATATATATATATATATATATATATATATATATATATGATGTTCCCTATTTCTGATGATTTCCTGCAATTGTATGAATAATGAAGTTAATTCTGTATTATCAGGAATAAATTCAGCAGTTTCAATCTGTAAAACAACTTTCTCTGCATATTGAGAGTCAGTGACTATATTGAGTGGTTCTGTGAAGTCCATCAGTACCATAAGAATGGCATATAGCGCACGCCTTTAATCCCAGCACTCGGGAGGCAGAGCCAGGCGGATCTCTGTGAGTTCGAGGCCAGCCTGGGCTACCAAGTGAGCTCCAGGAAAGGCGCAAAGCTACGCAGAGAAACCCTGTCTCGAAAAACCAAAAAAAAAAAAAAAAAAAAAAAAAGAATGGCATATAGTTCTGCCTTTTGTACAGAGGTGTATGGACTTTGAACCACTTTACTTAAGTCTCTTGATTTGTATCCTGCTTTCCCTGATTTATTTGCATCAGTATAGAATGTGAGGACTCCACAAATTGGCTTTTGTTGTGTTCCTCCTAAATGTGAGGAAGGACACATTTTGGCATATTTATGAATTCTATTCTCTTGCTTTTGGGAAAATGGTTGTTAATCTCTCCCAAAAAGTTACTGCAGGCTCTCTGCCAGTATTCATTATCTTTCCATAGTGAGGAAATTTCCTTATTAGTTAAAGGTTCTACAATTTCTACTGGGTCCATTCCTATCAACTGGCAAAGTCTTAATTTACTGTTTTGAATCAAATCAGAGATCTTTTCTATATTAGTCTTTAACTTCTTACTTGGTTTATGTGGTAGAAATATCCATTCTAATATAATATCTTCCCTCTGCATCAAAATACCTGTGGGGGAATGTCTGGAGGGGAGTATGACCAGAATGCATTTAAGTTCTGGATCCACACAATCCACATGTGCTTCTTGAATTGTCTTTTCTACTATAGCCAGTTCCTTTTCAGCTTCAGCTGATAATTCTCTTGAACTATTTAACTCTTTGTCTCCTTTTAGAATACTAGTCAAGCCGGGCGGTGGTGGTGCACGCCTTTAATCCCAGCACTCGGGAGGCAGAGGCAGGCGGATCTCTGTGACTTCGAGGCCAGCCTGGTCTCCAAAGCGAGTTCCAGGAAAGGAGCAAAGCTACACAGAGAAACAAAAAACAAAAAACAAAAAAAACCAAAAACAAACAACAACAACAACAACAAAAAAATAGAATACTAGTCAAATTTTGTAGTCCATCTTTGGGTTTTCCCATGATACCCAGTAAGTTGGAAATGCTTCCTAACAATTTTTGAAAATCATTAAGAGTCTGCAATCTCACCTTAGTTGTACCGTTTGGAGTCTATTTTTTTGTAGCTCTATCTTATATCCTAAGTAATTAATAGAATCTCTTCTTTGTATTTTTTCAGGAGCAATTTAGTCTCCAGTGAGGCAAAACTTGTTTTACTTCTTCAAACATGCTTTTTAATGTGCCTAACTTTGGATCAGCTAATAAGATATCATCCATATAATCATAAATTATGGACTGTGAAAACATCACATGAATTATCTCCAATGGTTTTTGCATAAAGTATCGGCACAGGGTAGGGGTTTTTAACATTCCCTGTGGAAGGACCTTCCATTGATGTCTCTTGAATGGCTGGGAATTGTTACAACTAGGTACTGTGTAGGCAAATTTTTCTCTATCATTTTCTTGTAAGGGTATGGTAAAGAAACAGTCTTTTAAGTCAATAACTACTGTAGGTGATTCTTTGGGTAGCAGAGAGGGCAAAGGCATCCCAGTCTGTACGGAGCCCATAGGCTGAATTACTTTATTAATATCTCTCAGATCTGTAAGCATTCTCCAATTACCAGACTTTTTTAAAATAACAAATACAGGAGAATTCCAAGTGCTGGTAGATTCTTCAATGTGTTGAGCATTTAACTGCTCTTGAACCAGCTGTTCTAAAGCCTGTAGTTTTTCTTTTGTCAAAGGCCATTGTCCAACTCACATAGGTTTATTAGTTAGCCATTTTAAAGGTAGGGCTGTTGGTACTTCTGAGAGTTCAACAGCAGTTTTGCTTTATTTATGTACAGCCTGAATGGTTGGTGACTTTTTTTTTAATGGCATATTATGATATTATTCCTAGAAACATGCATTGGTCTGTATTTATTTTCTGAGAATATAGGAATTTTAATCTGAGTATTCCACTGTTGTAACAGATCTCAGCCCCAAAGATTCACTGTTTCATTTGCTACATATGGCTTCAGCCTTCCTCTCTGTCCTTCTGGCCCTATGCATTCAACCCATCTGGAACTCTGTTTTATCTGCAATAGGGTTCCAATCCCTAGAAATTGAACATCTACCTCCCATGATGCCATGGGAGGCCAATCCAGATGCCATGATTTAGGTGTAATTATAGTCACATCCACATCCATGTCTACCAGGCCCTCCAGAACAGGCCACTAACTTGAATTCTAAGCTGTGCTGTTTTTTTTTTTTTTTTTTTTTTTTTTTTTGTTAACTTATGGAAGTCTGCCAAAACATTCATTTTATTGTGTTCTTTGGGATCTTTGATTCATCTATCAGAGCTGTTCTATCACCCATTGCAGTATTGGTCTTTACACTAGGTGTTGGTTTATTTAATTGTCCTGGAGAGGATTTTCCTCGACAGTGGCTGGAAATATTTGGCCACGTTTTGATTTGGGGACCTGCAAGAGGCCCCCTGAGGCATTTCCCACCAGTAAAGGGTTGCCTTGTATATCTATTATTGATCTGCACTCATTGGTCCAATGTCGACCTTTGCCACATCTTCTACACAATCCAAAAGTTTGGGGTCTCCTGTTTGTGTTATTTCTAGAAGGAATATTACTTCTAGGAGCACCCCATGTATAGTTTTTACTTATATGACCTGGTGTACCACATTTAAAACATTTGGTACCATGGGGCCTTCTTTTACCTCTGGGATTTGCCTCTCCTATCCAAGCACCATTACTATTGTTGAGACTCAACACCATTATTATACTGAATACATTTTTCCAAAGGAGCTGATCTGACCTTTACTGGTATAAGTATTCTTTTGCATTCTGTATTAGCATTGTCAAACATCAAAGACTCAGTTAATACTTTTCTTAATTCTTTATCTGACACAGCTTTTGTTATAGCTGTGGCCAGCCTTTGTAAAAAATCAGTGAAAGGTTCTTGTAGTCCATGGAATATCTTTGTGTATATCTCAGTTGGTTTTCCTGGTTCTGGAATTGTCCCGAAGCATTTAGAGCTGCTGTACAGCATAGGGATATTGTATGTCCATCATAAGTGGCTTGTACATGCCTGTCAGTGAAACATCCCTCACCAAGTATTTGATCTTGGGAGATCCCAAAGGCTCTAAGTTTACCTTGTTGTTCTAAATTTCCTGTCTCATCTCTCAACCAGCTTTTCTATTGTAACTGCTGGCTATAGTCTAGAACAGCTGAAATTAACTGATGCAAGTCATCTGGAATGATTCTATGTGAGGTAGACCAAGAATTTAACATCTGTCTTACATATGTTGAGTATATTCCATATGTAACTATCTATCATTTCCTTAATATTTTTAAAGTCCCTCATAGAAATTGGTTGTAATGTATATGTCACATATGACTCAGGGTGTGTATCATCTGCTGGCCTCTCATGGATATGACAGGATAAGCCATTGTATGAGAGCCATTTGGAGATGTTACAACCTGTATGGTCTTTCCCTTCTGCCTATTAGTTCCCTTGTCATGTTTACTGAGAGTTTCTTCCAGGGCTTGCAAACGAGCACCTAGGGTCTGTTCTAGGGATTGAATCTCCTCTCTTGCAAGGGATTCCAGCTTTCTCATGGAATCATGCAACTTTTTATGTTCTTCTGAAACACATGATTCCATAGACCTTATCTTATCAGTTAATGATAATCTTTCTTCCTTATATAGTGTCTGAGTAGCTATAACTGCACTCTGGAGAGTTAGTGCTCTATCCATTAAATATTCATATTTACTATCAATAAAATCAATCTTGGCTATACATCTATTATTAATGGACTGAAGTTCTTGAATTAAGTTAGCATATTTCAAACTAAGAAGCCTGTTTTGTAAATCTTTAGCACTATCTTGTAAATCCTGGTTAGCAGATTCCAGAGAAAGAATCTTTTTATGTAAGCCTTCATTGCTATCTTTTAAATCCTGTATCAGTCCCAATAATGATTATCTTTGTTATTATTATTAAACCAGTATTTGAATAATGTGTGAATTATTATGATGAATGCCAAAATGGTACAGGCCAGATACACCTTAGTAAAGTTGTATATTTCCAGGAAAATGTCATTCATCGTACAGGCAAAAAAGTTTTTAAATCCTTGTGAGGTAATTTTTTCAGCCATTTTATAGGAATTACTCAAAATGTGTTAGTCAGTTTCAAGGTGTAAAATTATCAAGTACACTTACCTGAAATAAAACACTGGCTTGCTTGTCTTACTGTTCTTTCAGTGGTTTTGGGGGTGTAGTAGCGTTTTTCGGCCAGCAGGTGTCGATGGTGTTTCTCTAAAGCAGGTTCCTCTGAAGGCTTTGGCTGGAGGCAGCTGCAGGTGCGAGCCGAGTGAGCATGAGGCAGGAAGCAGCATAGGCAGTTCTTCCTGTGACTCCGGGGAGCTTCAAGGTGTGGAGAGTTCCGTTCCACTCCAAGCCCTTCTCAGTGCCTCTGCAGGTGGCAAGGAGGTCGTCTGGCAGCCCTGGCTCCAAGCCCTTCTCAGCACCTTTTTAGCTGTGGAAGCAGCACCCCAGGGAGCTGGCCGGGGTCGGTGCGGTGTCTATTTTAACCAGGTGAGACTGCGGCAGCCTTGGGCTCGGGTGTGCGGGATGGGTGGGGTGGTGGGGGTGGTGGGGGTGGGTGGTGGGGGGGTGGGGGAGGTGGGGGGGTGGGAGTGGGGGGGTGGGGTGTGGGGTGGGGGTGGTGGTGTGGTGGGGGGATGGGGTGGGGGTGGTGGGGGGGTGGGGGTGGGAGTGGTGGTGGTGGTGGTGGGGGTGGTGGCGGGGGTGGTGGGGTGGGCTCACAGTGGCTCGGGAGTGCGGGGTGGGGGTGGGAGTGGTGGTGGGGTGGGGGTGGGAGTGGTGGGGGGTGGTGGGGGCGTTCAGGGTGGGGGTGGTAGTGGTGGGATGTGGTGGGGGTGGTGGGGGCTCACAGTGTTTTCCTCCAGTCTCAGGGCTAAGCTTGCCAGGGGAAACTGAGACCAGACTCAGCTGCTCCCCTTCCTAGGGAATGGAACCGTGGAACCGTGGAGGTGGTCCCTGGTTATGCAGAACTCAGCAGGTGGGTGCCTGTGCCCTCCAGCAGGGAAGGAGGAAGCAAAGGAAGGGAAGAAACAGTACCAGGAGGTTAAGGGCTGAATGACTAAGCATTTGGTTCCCAGGAGGGGTGGGAATTTTAAAAGAAACAGGGAAGAAGAGACAGGGAAGTATGGTAAGTGTTTAAAGCATGCCACAGCGGCCACAGAGGAGGCTGAGGGTGGAAGCCACCCAGGTCTTTGGAGTTTGCCTCATGTGAGCACCAGATATTGGAGGAAGTATTAAGGCAACTCCACATAGTTAAAAGGGAGGTTTATTTTGGGGTAACTTACAAGTAAAGGAGTAGACTACAGGGTCTGGGAGAGGTGAGGTGCAGTCCAACAGTGTTCTCTGGAGAACTCTGCTCGATCTATCATCCAACATCCAGAATTACCAGAACCAAGATCTGTGTAGATGTTGGTCTAGTACCAGTACCTTTGCATGGAGGTGATGGTATCCACTTGAAGGTTTAGTTTGTAAAACACAGTGGTTTTCATCTTGGGCAGTCTCTCTGAGCATCCTTTGACCTGTAAGCCAAGGAACTGAGGAAGGCCTCTAGCCAATAGACAGAGAAACTGTAGTTCTTATTAACAGTTCATAATTAAATGAGGCTTTTGACAAACACAGATGTGATCTTAGAGGCTGATCATGGAAGCTTGCCCATGATCTCCATCCAGAGCATTTATTAGCATGCTTTCCTACTTTTTCATATTAATAAATGAGTGAGAAAAATGATTCACCTTCATAGTGAACAATTTTCCTCTCTCTCATTTAACCTTAGACACAGATGGTTTGGAATCTGTGACCTTGAAAAGTATATAATGTAAAGTCCCCACTATCTCTTTCTTTTTTTAAATTTTCTTCTATTTTTTATGTTTTAAGAATTTTTTATTCATTTTACCAACTGCAGATTCCCCTCACATCCCACTTTCTAGCCTTCGCCCACAACCTACTCCCATCTCCTCCTCCAAAAGGGTATGGCCTCCCAGAGGTAGTCAGCAAAGCCTGGTACATTCAGTTGAGGCAGGACCAATCCCCTCCCCCTGAGCAAGGTGTCCCACCATAGGTAATGAACTCCAGAAGGCCAGCTCATGCAACAGGGATTGATCCTGATCCCACTGCCAGGGTCCCCCTCAAACAGACTAAGCTACACAACTCTCTCCCATATGCAGGCAGCCTAGTCCATTCCTATGCAGGTTCCACAGCTGTCAGTCTAAAGTTTGTGAGTTCCTATGAGCTTGGTTCAGTTGTCTCTGTAGATTTCCCCATCATGACCTTGACCCCCCTTGCTCATATAATCCCTCTTCCCTCTCTTTGACTGGACTGCTGGAGCTCAGCCTGGTGCTTAGCTGTGGATCTCTGCATCTGCATCTGCTTCCATCTGTTACTGGGTTGAAGGTTCTATGACGAAGGGTCTTTCATGGTAGCTGTTAATTGAGTCATGACATTTTTAGCACCTACCAGGTACTGTATCACTTATCTCACAAGAAGATGTTTGGTGACTTTGTTTTGAATAGATAATTTCCACTTTTCATTTCATTCTTTTTTTAAAAAATTCATTTTCTTAATTGAAATTAGATTTTTTTTTTTTTTTTTTTTTTTTTGGTTTTTTGAGACAGGGTTTCTCTGTGGAGCTTTGCATCTTTCCTGGAACTCACTCTGTAGCCCAGGCTAGCCTCGAACTCACAGAGATCCACCTGCCTCTGCCTCCCAAGTGCTGGGATTAAAGGCGTGCGTCACCACCACCGGGCAAAATTAGAATTTTTAAAAATACACTATATTCTGATTATGGTTTCTCTTCCTCTAATACTTCTCAGATCCTTCCCACTTCCTTACCTGCCCACATTGTCTTTCTCTCTTTCTCATTAAGATACAGTTATATAAAATAATAACAATAATATAATATTAGATAAAATTAAAAAAAACACAATAGGACAAAACACACAAGGAAACAGAAAAATAGAGCCAAAAAAAGAGCTCAAGAAACACGTAGAAGACATTTATAGACACACATATTTGCACACACAGAAATTTTAAAGAACTGAGGCACAATGATTGCTTTCTTTGTCCAGTAAATTGAGACTAACAATCCCATGTGTTTAGGACTGCAGTTCCTTGTTTTGTATATTCTTAATGAGATGTCCTATTTTACTTAGAAAATTTGAATGATTAATTGCCTTTTCTAAAGCAGAATGGATACTCTCAAGAACAGCACAGTAGATGTCTAAATAGAGAGAAATCAGCCATGTGTGTTGGAAACATCCTCTCATTGACTGTAGTCAAGGACAAGGGAAGGAAAGTGTAGCTTAGTTGCAATAGTCCTTGTCTAGCAATGTGTTTCCCTGGGTTGTAGCCTTAGTACATCAAAACCTGGGTGTAGTGGGACAAACCCAGAATGTGGAAAGTAGAGGCAGGAGACTCGGGTGGTCAGAGTTATCCTCAGCTACATAGTGCATTCTGGGCTACATAACACCATGCCAGGAGGAAGAGAGAGAGAGAGAGAGAGAGAGAGAGAGAGAGAGAGAGAGAGAGAGAGAGAGAGAGAGAGAGAGAAAGAGAGAGAGAGAGTCACTGTATATGATTGTTTTCAAGCTTTGATGCTTTGTATAAATGTAGTGACTTTCCTTTTTCCTAACAATGTAGGGGAAGGGGATTTTCTAACTCTTAATTTGATAATACATAAAATGTTACTTGAATCTACACTCTCTTTTTATTTATCTTTTCTGGGCAGTTTGAGTTTGTAGAAAGATCACAAAGCAAGAATCACTCAATATGGCTTGAATCAGCAATTATCATGTTTGATTTGAAATTCAGTTTCCACATTTTAAAGGTGTGGCTAAAAACCCCAGCATATAGCTACACAGAATTATATGGGACTTAACAAATGGTAGACAATGATGTATAAAAATGGTAAATGTCAAAGGTTCTGATATTCAAAATGTTTTAAAAATAACAGACCACTAGAATGTGAAGGAAATGGCATACACATACATATCTATATCTATATCTATATCTATATCTATATCTATATCTATATCTATATCTATATCTATATCTATATCTATATCTATCTATCTATCTATCTATCTATCTATCTATGTCAATGTTGGCTTTTGGATGTGCATAATTATGAATTATAGCCTCATACAAAGCTGATATGTAACAAATATAACAAACATTTAATGCTCTTATAACTTAAAATCTTTAGTTTAAAATAAGGTCACAGACTTTCAAAAATGTATAATAACATAACGATATTAAATATAATTAAAATCTGTATTCAAACACCTATATAAAACAAAAACTCCTGTTGGTAATGATAGTATTTATTAAGTTTTATACTGAGCTCTCAAGAGCTATAGTACAGTACCATTGGCTTAAAATGAAAAACAATCTTTGTAAGTGGCAATTGACAAAATTAATATGACCTTTTAAAAACGGAAGCAACTAAATTACATAAAGATAGATGTAATGTAGGTGAAATTAAGTTAAAAATTACGATCACAGTTGGGACTAAGAGTGCTTAATTTGCTTGCTTTGTGTTTGGTTCCTTGATTGCACACGCCATCCTGCAGCTCAAGTACTTCAGGAAATGAACAGTTCTGCAAAAGTTTCTCCAACCTAATGATACAAAAGAAGATAAGATAAAACCTGCTTTTCCCATGTGCTCTTTTTGAAATCCAGACACTTAACTTCTGGGTAGTGGAGGCAATGGCTGCACATGACCATTACATTTACAATTTATCCCTATGAGTTACCTGAAGTAGAAAACTTGAGAAATTGAGTTGTATGTAGCAACATCTGAATGTATATTATAATACACATACTTATGCTGCTCGCCGTGTATGGACTTTAAGAACAGATTCATGGCAAACAGAAAATATTGTGTTATTTTAGCTGATACTGTGGGGTATTTGTTATTTAAATCACAGTGTTATTAACGTTTGCATATAATAATTTACATACGTTTTAAAAGTCAAGTTTTGCTTAGCAAACTCTGCTTTCTAACTTTTATGAATTATCCTCTCACTTTATAAATGACATTCCGTTGATAAAACAACTTTTGAATCACCTGTCCCTTTAATTTATTTTACTCAGTATGGACATTTATATATGTCATAAAGAAAATTTGGGTCTTTTTATCTTTTTTTGGAAGAATTGTCTTTCTTGCCAAAGTATTGCTGTAGAAGAGAAGAGCCAGACTTCATGCTTTGCTACAGTGGGGTCCTCAGCCTGTGATGCAGCCATAAGGCCACGGTGGAGCTATAAGGCTATGGTGAGGCCCTAAGACTATGGTGCAGCCATAAGGCTATGATGGGGCCTTAAGGCTATGATATGACTGTAAGGCAGAGTATGCTTTACAGTTTGTATGTTCTACCCACATCAGGCTTCTCAGTGTAAAAAAGAGAGTCTTACCATTGTCCAGAGTATACAATGAACTATACAGCTTTATATACATTGTGACTTCAAAATTATGTTAAAATATCATATATATCTATAAAGTTATCTGGAGTTCTTGGTCTGTTATTGAGCTGTGCTTACCTAGGTAAGATTGGTAAAATCATATTTCTTATTGTGTGTTTTATTAGGCTTTTGGGTCACAGAATGTGTGTGTGTGTGTGTGTGTGTGTGTGTGTGTGTATGTATGTGTGTGTGCGTGCTTTTTATGAAGTTGCAGGTATATTTAATTAAAGATGGAAGGAAGTAGAAACCTTGAAATTTATTAAATATTTGTACATGTTCCCTTTTTTTTTACAATTGTGGAAGAACTGTATTTAGTATGTCTATGAAAATGACAGATGATTACTAAAACATTTGTTTTGATGTAAAGTCACTTATTTATGAAATTAATTTATCTCTAATGAACCAGATTAAATATTATGGCAAATGTTGACATAGTGGTAATTTGTAAGTTTTAATTTATTTCTAAGGCATTCTCTTTTGGAATTGCTGATAGCTACTTTCTAATGGGCATCTGGTGTAGTCAACTCTGGACATCACTAAGCTTCCTTGACTTAAATACAGTACACATGTACAAAACTCTCAAAAGGATTAAATTTAAAAAATATTTTGTAGAAAGTATTGATTCAAATCAATTACAAAAACTAAAATTCCATTGAAAAACAGTTATGATCATTCCATTTTCCTATTAATGGCTACTTATGAAAGAATTATATATTCCATTAACAACCGCATACATTATTCTCTCTACACGGGGGTCCTAGACCATGGCTCTCATTGATACTCTTATGAAATAAGATAGTTCTTGGTAGTGGTTTGAATGAGAATGATGCCACAGGTTAATGTGTTCCAATACTTGATTCCCAGTTAGTGGAACTATTTGGGAAGGCTTAGAAGCTGTGACCTTGTTGGAGAAGATGTGTCAATGCGGGTGGGCTTTGAGGTTTTGAAAGACTTGCCCCCTTCCTCGTCTTCACCCCCACCCCTGCCTTGTGACTGTAGATCAAAATGTAAGCTTTAAGCTGTTCCTGCCACATGACTTGACTCTGCCAACGTGGACTCTAACCACCTAAAGCTGTAAGCCCAAATTTAACACATTATTTTATAAGTTGCTTTGATCATAGTGTCATATAGCAATACAAACATAACTAAGACAGTGTACTAGTCAGGGTTTCCTGGAGGAATAGAACAGGTAGAATGAATGTACATCAAAGGGAATTTATTAGATTGGCTTACAGCAGGTGTTCTGGGTAGTTCACAATGGCTGTTGTAACTGGAGGCTTTCCTCTGCCCTACCCTGTTCTGCAGTCACTTCCACATACTCAGAGGCTGACATTAATTATAAAGTTCTGGCCAATTTCTCAGGCTTATTACTACCTAGCTCTTACATTTAAATTAACCCATGTTCATTAATCTATGTATCGCCACATGGCCCGTGCTTACCAGTTCTCTGGCTTCTTGTGTCATGGGCGTCTCTCAACTCTATCCTTTTTCCTCCCCTCCTTAGTTTGGTTTTTCTGCCCAACCTTATCCTTCCTTGCCATAAAACAAAACAGCCTTATTATCAATCAGTGATACCAATGCACATTCACAGCATACAGAAGGACCATCCCATAGCAGACTAGCTCACCAGCGAGCTGAGCCCAGAAGTTGCTCCACCCACAAGGCTGGTTGGCTCTGCAGTCACATTCTGGTGCTGGAGTTCCTAGAGAGCCACTGGTCTTCAGTCTACATGGGAAAGCCAAAGCTGGGTCTACTGTCAGCTTCATTTAGGATGTGTCTTCTCATTTCACATAATGTGGTCAGGAAGATTCCTCACAGAAGTGCACAGAGCTTACACTATTCACAGTACTGCACACAGCTTACACTCTATTCACAGTAGTGCATAGCTCACACTTTATTCATAATAGTTCACAGTTTATACTTTATTCACAGTAGTTCACAGCATACACTCTTTTCACAGTAGTGCACACAGCTTATACTTTATTCATTATAGTTCACAGTTTACACTTTTTTCACAGTAGTTCACAACTTATACTTTATTCACAGTTGTGCATATGGCTTACACTTTATTCACAGTAGTGCATAGCTTACACTTTATTCATAATAGTGCACAGCTTATACTTTACTCATAGTAGTGCACAGATCTTACACTTTATTCATAATAGTGCACAGCTTACACTTTACACGTAGTAGTGCACAGAGCTTACACTTTATTTGATTTTAGATCCAGTCAAGGTGACAAGGTAAGGACCAGAATAGACAGCAGAATTGAATACTTGTTTCACTTGCTTTACATTGCAGACAAGCAGTGCGATATTCTTTACTTTTTTCTAACTTTGCATTCACCTATATGAAGGCTGTGTTTACTTTTTTTTAAAGAAATTTAATGCTTTCATTTTCTTTTCTAGGAATCTATAATAGAAACATTTTTATTGATGATCATTCTGCAACACAAAGAAAACATGATCTGTGGATCTGTACACTTTTTTTCCTAGGATGATTTTTTTTGTATTTTATGGTATGTTTTTATTTTTCTCTCATAGATTACATCACAACCACAATTTCCCCTCCCTCCAGCCCTCCCAGCCCCACTTGTTGGTGAAATTATTAAGGCCACTCCACTTAGTTAAAAGGAAGATTTATTTAGTGGGCAACTTACAGAAAGGGAAAAGTAGGTCACAGGGCCTGGGGAAGGTGTATCGCAATCCAGCAGTGTTCTCTGGAGCTCTGCTGGGTCCACCTCCACCATTCAGGGTCCCAGTGAGCGCTCACCCATCCAACTCTCCGGTCTCCAGGCACCTCCCCTGGCCCCGCCTCATAGGCGTGACAGTTGCCAGAGTCTAAATGGGGGTTGGAACTTCCAGATCCAAGCTGGAATGGCTACCCACTACACCCCCTACCTCTCATCTCTCCCAGATCCCATTCTGAACAGAGTGATATGTGTTTTAGATGGTAGTTGAAAAACTACATAAACAGACAGATATGTTTCAATGGTAAAATAAACCCCATCCCTTTAAGAAACTGTTTGCTTGTGTATGTGTATATATGCACCTGCATGAATTTACATGCATTTCCTGCACACAAGTGCCCTAGGAGGACAGTGGGCATGGATTACCTTGCAACTAGAATTACAGGCAGTTGTGAGGCACCTGATGTGTGTGCTGGAAACTGACCTTAGATTAGCTGCAAGAGCACTAAGTGCTTTTAACTACTGAGCCATCGCTCTACCTATAAAAGAGACTTCTTTTAATGCCATTGTGGATATAATTCATGCTTTCAAATTTCATAATAATCATTTTAAATTTTTATATCTCAATTTAAATTAGTTTTAAATATATAACACATTTAAAAGTTGGAAGCCCTGTAAAGCTTATATTACAGATTTTCCTATTTAAATTACCTAAATCTCTTTCTACACAGAACTTGCGAGTCATTTCTTGAAATTCTACTGCCTGCAAGCTTATTGCATAAATTAGATATTTGTGCTCGTGGACCATGAATTTCAATGTAATATTCAAATAGAATTATGCTTGAAGATTTAGAAAACTTATACATAGGCAATACGCTTAAAAACAATGTCCCTAGTCAGATAGGACAGAGCACAATAAACTTTCTTTGCAGACGAGTGAAAGGGTTCAGGAGCTAAGACACGTATTGAGAAAAAAAATAAAAACTTTAAAGTAACCCCCTTAGAAGGAATCCTCTATGTCTGTCAGCATGTGAGGCTCTGTATCCTTTTACAGGAGGAGAAAAGAAGAAAGAAAACTTGCAAGCAATCCAGGGTTTTGTGGCAAAAGAAAAATAAAATGCCTATCTCTTTGAGATGAATTGGAATAACTTTGGACACAATTTACCAATTATAGCCAGTTGATATTGTTAGTGGCATCCTGATTGGCAGAGACAGAGTTACAAGGTGTTTGGTGCTATGTGCTCCCGCGGAGCTCATTAGCCCACTTCCACGCTTACCCGAGGCTGCATTTTCTGCAAAAGGATGAATCTAGGTCTCTGTAGCACTTGATTACTCCATGTTCAAAGACTGGAGTGCATAGCTCAGCACTGAATTGCACGGAATTGACAGCAATTATTACATATTTCTCATATCCTCTTCCATCAAATACAATAATCCCATTAACTCTAAATGCTAGAGTGACAGCTGGTAACAGAATGTCAGTGCTATCATTTGGGCATTAAAATAATCAACTGACTTATATCAGCTTTAATTAGCTGATTTTCCTACTGTAACACCAGCTGAAATTTGGAATATAAGACAAAAGATGATACCAAATTCTGTTAGTATCCGTCTGTTTTTCTCCTCGGTGAACTGAGCTGTGGGAAGCAACTTTACCACTGTCATGCATTTCTCAGCAGCAAGAACATGGTCTGAAAGTGCAGTTAGCTATTTTCTTGTGTAAACAATGTAAAGTATACCTATAAAAACACAGATAGGAATTTTATTATACATAGACTGTAGACTATAGATGCATGTGTATATAACAATTTATATATGGTTATTATTAGAGTTAAATGTATGATATAGGGGAATATGGTATTTAATAGATTTGCTTCTTTTCAGTAAATTGTATGTCTTAAGCATATTACATACTAAGTACATCAGTGCTCCAAGTAAACAGTAAACTGTGTAACTACAAATGTTATGACCGTGCATTCAGAGGACATGGTATGTCTAAAATACAAAGAAAAGATGAAACATATTTTTGGAACATAATGTTTTATTTCTTCTTTAAAAAAAATTAAAAGATAATTATGTAATTTCCCACTTCTTTTTTCTCCCTCAACTTCACCCATATATCCTACTTTTTAACTTCCTCTAAAATTTATGATCTCCTTTCTTATTTATTATGGATAGACCCAGACTCACACACATACATAAACATATATAGATATATGTATATATGTCATGTATAAATAGAACCGACTGAGTCCTTTTAGTGCTGCTTGTCTGTACATGATTTCAAGGCTGACTACTTGGCATTGGATGAACAAGTTGGGGTTTCATCCCTGGGAAGATGATTTCTCCCACTCCCAGCATTTCTTGGTTGCCTGTAGTTCTTTGACTATCTGGGTGGGGTCCCAAGATATTTCCCCCTTTATAGAAATGCCTTCCGGTGTCGTCCTTGATTGGGCCTAATTTATACAACCATCTTGTCGAGACATCCCGGGTGAAGCTTCTTTGTCATTTCTAGGTGATACAATCTCCCAGTGGATTTCTCTGTTCTCTGGTTCCCACACTCTTTCCTTCCCCTCTCCCTCAGCGCTCCCAAGCTTTAAGCGCAAGCCTTGGGTTCCTGGCATATTTCTTGGGGCTTGAAACCCTATGCTCAACTGTTGTCTGCATTTTGACCAGTCATGGTTTTCTGCACTGGTCTATCTCCTGCAAAGAGAAGCTTCTTTGATGCCGGCTGGAGAACCATTACTTTTTGAAGATTAATGTAAATACGCAGGCCTGCTACAGCCTCCACAAGCCCAGACTTGATATAAAATTCATAATTTTCTCTGTGTATTTTGATGGTAATTGTAGTTAGCTCATTGGGAGAATTGGGGCAAGAAGGTATAGTCTGAATGAGGACCGATGTTCCCTGAGGAGATTTCTATTCTGTGAAGCAGGAATTTCCCTTTTTTGGGATGTCATTTTTTTTATTTATGTAAAACTTGGCTCTGAAATGTTTTTCTTTCTTTCTTTCTTTCTTTCTTTCTTTCTTTCTTTCTTTCTTTCTTTCTTTCTTTCTTTCTTTCTTTCTTTCTTTCCTCCTCTCTCTCTCTCTCTCTCTCTCTCTCTCTCTCTCTCTCTCGCTCTCGCTCTCGCTCTCGCTCTCGCTCTCGCTCTCGCTCTCGCTTTCGCTCTCTTTTGACACAGGGTTTCTCTGTGTAGCCCTGGCCATTCTGTACCTCATTCTGTAGACCAGGCTGACCTTGATCTGAGAGTTTCACCTGCTTCTGTCTCCTGTGTGCTGGGATTAAAGGTGTGCACCACCACCTGTAGTTTGTAATGTAGCTAGAGTTTTCCTGCCTGGCCCACAGTCAGGACAAATCTCTGTCACCCCCAGCCCCACAGCCGCTCAGACCCAACCAAGTAAACACAGACACTTATATTGCTTATAAACTGTATGGCCATGGCAGGCTTCTTGCTAACTGTTATATCTTAAATTAATCAATTTCTATAAATCTATACCTTGCCACGTGGCTCATGACTTACCAGCATCTTCACATGCTGCTTGTCACAGTGGGGGCTGGCAGTGTCTCCTCCCATCTTCCTGTTCTCTCAATTCTCCTCTCTGTTAGTCCCGCCTATACTTCCTGCCTGGCCACTGGCCAATCAGTGTTTTATTTATTGACCAATCAGAACATTTGACATACAGACCATCCCACAGCATTGTAAAATTAATTTCACTATCTTATATTGTTTTCTGAGCTCATACACTAAACCAATTAGCATCCTTTCAATAGCTGATACATCTGAAATACAAAGCACTAGTAATCCACACAGTAAGACTGTAACACTATTGGCAGATCTGAGGGTACATTGTTCTGTTTTTTAAACAGAGGCCATGAATTTTCAGAAGATTGGGGAGAAATATCCAAGAGAGTTTGGAAAGAGGAAAGGGAAGTGACAAATATAATAAATTATAATATCAAAAAACAATGAAAAAACTTTCTCAGGTAGTGTCACAAACCTTGACTTTTGAAATAATTATCTGAAAATAATGGCAATTATAAATAAAAGGAAATGGTTTTTCTATTCATAATTCCTTTTTAGTAAATATGTAATTGTCTTTTCACTCTGAAGTGACTTTCTCAGGAATCCATTCTTACAAAGAGAAGTGGAGAACAGCTATCAGTGGTTCTGTCCTGTGACTGCATTGGTTACTTCTCCACACAGTTCCTCATCGAGAGATAATTCATTCTGTAAGCATAATATCTTACACATTTAACAGTTTAGTTAAACAGTTAAACATTAAAGCACCATTTTCTTTTTTTTTTTTTTCTTTTTTTTTTTTTTGTTTTTTTGTTTTTTTTTTTTTCAAGACAGGGTTTCTCTGTGTAGCTTTGCGCCTTTCCTGGAGCTCACTTGGTAGCCCAGGCTGGCCTCGAACTCACAGAGATCCGCCTGGCTCTGCCTCCCGAGTGCTGGGATTAAAGGCGTGCGCCACCAACGCCCGGCAAAGCACCATTTTCATGACATTGTATTCAGCAAAGTTTTATCTGATTTCGGGTTTAGTCAACAATATAAATGCAGGACAGTGGAAGTCATGTTAGCTATGACCTAAAAAAATTACAGAATAAGGTTTAGAAACCTAAGATTTTATTTAGAGAAGGCTATTGAGTAATCACAGAAGGCTAAGACTATCTGAATGGGTTTCAGGCTGAGGAAAAATTTCCTGAGGCTGCTTAGATCTGACATGGCATTTATGGTCAGTATTTTGTCTAGTGTGCCTCCAGCAACATACAATCTTCCTCCACAAGGAAGCTGATAAGAATAAAGAGCTCACAAAGTGTATCAGGTGTCTCATATTCCCAACAAGCATATAATGGTAGTAAGAGATGCATTGTGTATGCCATGGATTCTGCTAGTTTTTGATGTTTGCTCTTCAGTAAGAAAACTATTTTGTCTCATTTATAGTCTACTGAGCTGTTCTTTTGGAATTTCAGTCTACTTTGGTCCTCAAACACTTAAAAGTGGTTGCTTATTAAAGAACAAAGTTTTTCAAATGAGTAGCATCAAAACTAAAATATATAGTAATATGAAATATAAGTACAGATATTACTAAACTTATTATTTAGTTATTTCCCATTTCATCCAGGACAGGTAGAAACATTTTAAGTAAGAAATGAATTTAATCCCTCTAATTTAGAAAACATCATAGCTCAATAAGATTGTTCACTGTCAGATTTTTTTAAGCCTCATGATAGATATAAGAAGCCCAGAAAGAATATAGACATCCATATTGTTTTCCCTTACAAACAGCACATCCTACTTATAATTGTGTGTATGTGTATGTACACACACGTGCCTGTGTGTGTGTGTGTGTGTATGTGCTAATGCACATGTGTGCTTGTGCCATGGCAACTCTGTGGAGGTCAGAGGACAACTCTTGGAAGTCAGTTCTCTCCTTCTATCATGTGGGCCCAGGAAACAAATTTATATTGCCAGGAATGGAAGCAAGTACTCCATCAACTGAAACATTTCATCAGACATGGTGCTCAATTTTATAAAATAAAATCAAGGCACATTGTAATTTTGAACATTATAATTTTTATATTAGAAAAAAAAGAAGATCTTCATGTATTTTAGGTGTTGAGGATATGCAAGTCTGTCAAAACATATTCAACCTAATTTTGACTGTGATATGATCCTGGGTTTTATTATCCTAAATATGAATGAGGTGAAGGATGTTTCATTGATGAGGGACAAATAGCATCATAACTTGAGACCACTATACCAAAAGTCTTCTAATTTGGCTTTGATTACAAGATAGTTGTGATCTCATTGTCTCACATAAGATGTCCTACTTAGAAGTAACTTGCCGCTAATTGAACAACATTAAATTTTTAAGTTGATTGCCAAGGCAAATGACAGAATATTATCTCCTCAAGGTTTGATGCTATGTGCTCCATTCATTCATGTAGTAAGGGTGTATACACACACACACCCTGACACTCAGGAAAGTTTCAAACACAAGGGCAAAAACTTAGATAAACAAAATTAATTATAAGTAATATAATGTTATTTTCATAGTGAAATTAAAATTTTAATAAAGCCAATAGTGCAGGCTAACTATATTTTAGGAAATAGTCACAATGAAATACACATGAGTAAAACAATAAGTATCTACAAATTGTATAAAACTAATGAGATCTCCACTTGTGAAAATCAATAATAAAAATCATTTTATTCTCTTTACATAGTAATAAAGTTGTACATTGTTATAATAAAATAAAATATTATTCCATATTCACAGAATTTGTTGTTTTACTTTTTACTATCACCAGAGTAACCTCAGATATTTGGGCTAGTACCAAATATATGTTTTACAAGTGAACCTATAAGCAATTGTTAATCAAGCTATATATTATAGAAGATATTGAACAAAGATCTTGATACAAAAGAAAAAGAATTGCATCATTTGTCTTAATATCCAAGTCTTTCACATGAACTAATCAGATAGCTTCAGTAACTACAGATATGTACATAATGATAGATTATAATATTTAATTATAAATAAATATCATAGCTGGGAATATTTATTCAAATAATAAAATATGACATCTATTTGCTATGCTTGTGGAATATCTTTTATCAATAAAGTTGTTCAGACTTGTATGTGATGGTAATAAAATTTGTTTTTAAAGCTCTTTGAAGAACAAATATACTTTATTACACCCTGCAGAATTTTGAGCTGCTATGAGTCATTTTGATTATCTGACAGATGGAAAAATAAAAAGCTTGGAGAAGAAGTAAATCACTTGATGTCACAACAGAAACACTGTAAATACAGGGCATGGTATGAAAGCCCTTTCAGCAGACACATGAACTCACATTTCCCTAAACAAAATTCTCCTGGAAACTGCAGCAAATATTAAAAAAAAAATAGTTAGTGACATTTAGGATTTTTTTTATTTTTGCACTTCACATATGTTCACTTTGGTCACTGATTTTGACTCTCAAAAACAGTTGTCTTTACTATTTACTTTTTACATTTTTTTTTTTACTCTTTTCTCATACATTACATACCAACTGCAGTTTCCCCTCTGCCAACTCTTTTCATCATTCTCCTCATCCCCTCTTCTCCAGATCCAGTTCTCCTCTGCTTCCTTAAAAAGAAAGAAAGGAAAGCAGGAAGGAAGGAAGGAAGGAAGGAAGGAAGGAAGGAAGGAAGGAAGGAAGAAAGAAAGAAAGAAAGAAAGAAAGAAAGAAAGAAAGAAAGGAAAGAAAGAAAGAAAGAAAGAAAGAAAGAAAGAAAGAAAGAAAGAAAGAAAGAAAGAAAGAAAGAAAAGGAAAAGAGACCTCCTAGGGGTAACAACCACCAAACATGGCATAACAAATTACTATAAGACTAGGCACAAACTTGCATGTCGAGTCTAGCTAGATAAGGCAGTAGGAGGAAAATGGTCCCAAGAGCAGGCAAAAAAAGTCAAGACATCCCCACTCCAACTGTTAAGAGTCCCACAAGAATACCCAGCTACACAACAATACCATAAATGCAGAGGATCTAGTGAAGACCCATGCAGGTTTCACTAGATTGTTACTCCAGTCTCTGTGAGCCCCTGTGAGCCCTGCTTAGTTGATTCTGTGGGCTGTGATCTCCTGATGTCCTCAACCCTTCTGCCTCCTACAATCATGTGTCCCTGTCTTCTATAGGGTTTCCTGAGCTCCACCTAATGTTTGACTGTATGTGTCTCTGCATCTGCTCCCTTCAGTTGCTGGATGACCTTTCTCTAATGACAACTGGGCTAGGCACCAACCTATCAACATAGCAGAATATCATTAGGAATCATTTCATTGACTTTCTTTTTTTGTCAGTCCTGTTTGGTTCTATTCTGGGTCGCTGGGTGTGGTGGTATTGTGTTCCCCGAAATATTGTGCACCCTAATAAACTTATCTGGGGTCAGAGACAGAACAGGCACAATATTAAACATAGAGGATAGGCAGTGGTAGCACATGCCTCTGAAAGACCAGAGAAACAAAGGAGCAGCCCCTAGAGATTTACCTCTATGAATACTCAGATGGAAAGTAGGCTGCAGACCCACCTTATATTTTTGTCTCCACCTCATTGTACTGGGATTAAAGATATGAGTCTCCCAAATGCTGGGATTAAAGATGTGAGCCACCACCTCCTGCCCCTATCGTCAACTATTGGCTAGTTCTGCCCTCTGATTTCCAGGCAAGCTTTATTTGTCAGAACACAAACAAAATATCACACATTTCCTCCTTTTTGTCTAAATAAAAAGCAAAGGTTTTAACTAACATAGATAAACTAAATGTAATAAGTACAATAACTATATGCAAATGTATATAGGCAATAATTACATTAACAATGTCTAGTCCATTAGTATTTGACAAACTCAGAGAAAATACTCCATTATCTATCCTGTCTTGGTGAGTCCAAAGTGTTGTACCTAATTCACTTTCTATCCTAACTTGCATTACCAACTCTAAACTATCCTTTGATGTCCCTCAATCTTATACACTTCATACCTCTTTTATAAGTGTCTTTTTTTGTTCTGATAACAGAAAACTATAATTATAAAGTCTTCCACTCCATCAGAGATCTGAGAAAGATTAC
The DNA here is from genome assembly GCF_004664715.2 of Peromyscus leucopus. Classification (NCBI taxonomy): domain Eukaryota; kingdom Metazoa; phylum Chordata; class Mammalia; order Rodentia; family Cricetidae; genus Peromyscus; species Peromyscus leucopus. The sequence continues at coordinate 31,812,343 of NC_051065.1, read as the reverse complement.
CTGAATAAACAGGAAGTGGAGAGCAAACACTTTCCAAAATTAAGAAATGACAGAAACAGTTGACTGTCTGGACAGTCATCCAAAGTTCTTATACAATACTGCAGCATCCATCTTCAGTCTAGAGACCTAGAATATCTGACAGACTTTTCTGTGAAGCAGGATTTTTGAAAGACTGCCCTGCGTTGTCTTGACAAGGTTCAACAGTCACTTTCTTTTGTGTCCTGCTTGTCCAATTTGGACAGCATAATGTCAGCAGTCAAGGCAAGGGTAGTTTCTTGCTCACTGGTTAAATTTTGTCACAAAGAAAGTAAACTCCTTATGGAGTTTCTTCAATGCCCATCATCTTCTCTAAAGTAGATTGGTGCTGCCAGGAGTAGACATGTCTCATTGTCATAAAAAACATTATGTTATTAAAATATCTAAATACTATATTCGGTAGATCTCTGAAATGTTTGAAGGCCACTTGCCTATCTAAAATATGTCTCTGTTTGACTTTGAAAACATACCTAACATGACTACAAGTTTGACTGTAATAGATGCTAACCTGCATTTCTTTATTATTCTAAATGGTTTTTTAATAATTACATTACATTATTAGATGAGCTATATAGGTACAATACCTCAAACAAGAGTAGAAATGCATGTGTAGTATGTTCTAATCAAAATAACCTTAAATTTGTATCAATTATACAAAAGCCCATGTTAACATAAAATATTTAAAACTAGTAGTTGCTTTTTTGGTTTAAAAGTAGATTTAATAATCTAACTTTATCCTATCATTTCTATGACATATATACAGTATAACAAAAGTAACTTCAAATTTGTATCAAAAATCCAAGCAAATGAAAATTATTTAAAACTAGTAGTTGCTTTTTTTCATGTAAAAGTAGATGCACTAATCTACCTTTTTACCTGATGTCTATATTCCCCCTTTTTCTTTTTAAAACAAGATCCCTTGTTCCAAAGAATTTAATTTCCTTTGTTCAGCTCTTTCCTGACCATTAACAATAACATTTTTTAACCAACCCCCTAAACAATTGCAAATATTCATAACCCACTGAACAACCAAAAACTAATCATCCCATCTCTTAGGAATATGGGTGTCATGTTCTTAAAATTACTTCCTCCTGTCTGGGGGTGATGGCCTCTTTAGGGGGCCCTGAAAAAATTGGGATTATTGTGAAGTTCTGGGAGAGCAAGCTATATAATTTGTTGTCTAGTCTCTGTATAATGGAAAAGTGCAGGGCTTGTCTCAAGTTTTGGCTAGAGTGGTCTATGAGGCTGGACCATGTCAGCAAGCCACCTTGAAATTGTTCTGAGAAGTTTGTAGTCCAAATCTGATCTTTATATGGTATTTGTCAGCTTAGTGGCATTACCATAGTCCAAGTAAAATTGTCATTGTAGGGCTCCATCCTCATTTTGGAGACTTCAAAGGTTGCTGGGAATGGTTATAGTTCACTTCAGAAAACTTAAACGTTTTAAATGTCATACACAGAAGATCTCAAAGAGGCTAAAGGACCATAATTTGTTACGTGCATCCAGAGTTCAAAAACTTAATTTCTAGTTACTTGATAGAGACTCAAACTTGAAATCATGCACAGAAGCTAGATGGAGTCTTTTTCTAGAGTTAGTACTCCATATGACTATTAATATCATGACAAAAAGTTTAAATATATATAAATCTTATAAATTTTGATATAATGTTCATACCTTAAGAAAAGTTTTAAAGAGTCAAAATAAAACCAAAGTATCATGATATTAGTAGTAATAGAATAGTTCTATAATTTAGGTTTTTCTTCTGTCCCATAGCATGTGGCTTTTCTGACTTAAGATAGATTTTGTATGTTCCTTTTAACATGCATACTTGGGTCTAGAGAAGGAGAGACCCACACTCAAACTTTAAAGCCAGCTTTAATTTTTAGTTGAGCTGGGACTACAAAAAGACCATTTGCATTATATGTCTGTAGAGAATGGTAGAAACAGACATTTGGGAAGATTTATGTAATTTTATCCTGTTGGGAATGAGATATACCAATAGGCAAATTTACTCATTTTCTTGGGATATTTTCTCGAATGATTCATCCTTTTTCTTCAGATGTCTCATTTTTGTTTAGTGGTCTTCAGATTCCTTAGCTCAGTGCCTTCCTTTTCCTGGAAAGACAAAAACAAAACCCTGCACCAACCCTAACTTGGGGACTTTCCCTTTTAGCAAGTTGTATCTGATCAAATGAAAAGCATTTGTTAGTCTTATGAGTTAGTTTAGCTTGAAGTTACACTGATTGATGAACTATCACTTTTTCTAATCAAGAGGTCTCTCTTATTCAAATCTAATCTTTATTTTATTTGCTTTATGGTTTCTCCTGAAATTTTTGTTTTATCTTCTAAAGCTGTTCTATCATCCAAAGCAGTATGGTTTTTTTGTTTTTGTTTTTGTTTGTTTGTTTGTTTTTACAATAGGCATTAGGTCCTTTTATTGCTCTAGGGAGGAGTTTTCCCTTTGGTGACCGGGAATGACTGAACCAAATTTAACATGGGCAGCCTTTGAGAGGCCCCCTAAGGTATTACCTGATGACAAAGGGTTACCCTGTCTGTCCTTTGTTGTCCTGCATTCATTGGTCCAATGTCAGCCTTTGTAGTACCTTCTACATACTCCAGAAGGGAGGGGCCTTCTGTTTGAATTATTCTGAGAGAAAACATTGTTTCTAGGAACACCCTGTCTACAATCCCTTTTTAGGTGACCTTGTTTATCACAATTAAAACACCTGATGTTTTGCTTTTTCTTCAAGCCCCTGGCAATCACCTCTCTTAACCAAGCATCATCATGGTTATGAGATTCAATATTGACTTTGTCTCAGATCCATCCTCTATTGGTGCTGATCTTACCTTTAAAGGCCTAATTACTTTTTGCATTGTGAAGTAGCATTTTTGAAAGCCAAAGATTCAATTATTATTTACCTAGCTTCTGAATTTGATATCATTTTATTTACAACTGAAGTCAATCTTTGTAAAACATCAATGAAGGCTTCTTTAGGGCTCTGTATAACTATACTAAATGACTCAATTCTCTTTTCGACTCCTTCAATTCTGTCCCAAGCATTCAAAGCTACTATTTAGCATAGAGTCAGGGTATGGTCATATGGAGACTGGCTTTTTATGTCAGCATAATCTCCCTCTCCAAGAAGTTGGTCCTGGGAGAATGCAATACCTCTAGTCCACTATAGACTTGTTATCTCTACAAATCCTCAAATGGAAAGGGGGCCAGAGATCCTGGCTCCACCTGCCTTATATTCCTGTCTCCACCTCCAGGTTGTGATGGAATTAAAGGTATGAGACTCCCAAATGCTGGGACTAAAGGTGTGAGTCATGACCACCTGGCCTCTATGGTTAACTAGTGGCTAGCTCTGTCCTCTGATCTCCAGGTCCTGAGAGCTGCTGGTAGCAATGGCTTTAACAGAGGTCATGGGATTATACAGTGGGTAACAACTATATTCAACAGGTCAGCCCACCAGACAAATAACTCTGATGGGAGCCCCACCTAGCAAGAACCATGAGGTCACCGACTGTAAATTACTGGTTGTTTCTGTCTGCTGTTCTCATGTGCCACTACATTTCTTTCCTAAAACTGCTATGGGTGTTTTCTTACTGCTTGTGTACTTATCTCATTTATATATTCCATCTATTGGGTATGCTTATATCTGAGGATGGTCAGGAAGATAATTTTTGCTTTTAAGTTGTATAATTCTGATGAATAGAAACAATACTAGGATATGTTTCATAACTGACATAGGAAAGTAACAGTATTGTCAGTCACAAAGACAGCTAATTTTAGACTTGAGAACAAATTCAAAACAGACTAGCTGCCCCTGCAAAAACAAACAAACAAAAAACCATAAGGACAAGATCCCAAGTGTCTGTTAAACCAAGGTCAGGTGCACAGCAACTTTAGCAAACATAATTTTCTCAGCAATTGACTTTCTGCACATACTCCTAGCCTCAAGGTTCAGCCAACTAACTGTTTATTGTTTAAGTCCTGAATTTCAATGTCACTCTTTGTCTGAGAATGCTATCCACTTAGAGATACATGACTACTTTACTTACCATGCCTGGTCAGCGTGACCTCCCTAGCCTGAGAGAAACTCTGTGATTTATCATGGTTTTGTCTCCTATTGTTTATTCAAGAAATGCTTTGTAACCCTGAAAATGTACCTCATATTTGTCCAGAGTTTTTGCTGTGGAGTCAGAGATGTGTGTGTAGGGCAGAAATGTGTGTAGAGGAGAGAGAGAGAGAGTGAGTGAGTGAGAGAGTGAGTGAGTGATATAGTAAGTAGTGTGTGAAGGAATGTAGCAGGGTAGAGAGAAGAAAGAGATACAACTGTATGAAAAGAGTTGTAACTATATATAGAAATATATGGCTGTGCAGGAGAGAGCTGTATGTATGTAAAGAGAGCTATATAGCTGTATGTAAAGAATGTAGCTGTGTGGAAACAGAGAGCTTACCAGAGGGATGATTTTTTAAAGATTAAGCAAAATAGAAAGTTAACATCAGAAAACATATGTGCTTCCTTATTTTCCCCTCAGATAGAAAAGCCTAGCCCTTGCCACATTCGTGGATTTTTTTTGGCATCCTAGGTGCTGCCTGGAGGCTGGACCCCCCAGGCAGCTGATATCAAGGCAAGCTTTATTTGTCAGAGCACAAAGTATCACACAGCAGTCTCCCTCTTGTAGTGGGCTTCAAGTTGGACCAGTCATTGGTTGGCCATGACCATACATCCAGAAACAGCACTCTTCTATAACCAGGAAAGACTCCTGACAGTGGGGCTGGGACACCAACCCAGCCACAAAATCTTTGACCTACAATCTTTCCAGGCTTCAAGATGTGCTGGGATAATGGTGTCTTTAGTATTAGTACTAAGTTCTTTTCTATAATCACTTCTAGTTAAATGTTTTCTTAAATTTCTTAAAAGTAAACTGCTTTAGTATTGTTCACATGTTGTGCTGCTTCTGTCTCTAGTTCTGTTGTGGTAGCGCCTGTGCCACCACCACCCATTCACCATGTCTGAGCGAGGGGCTGTGGATTAAAAAAGCAGAGACAAGAGACAGCAGGTCATTCGCCTCAGCAGAATGCTGAATGTCATTTATTGAAAGAGGGAGGAAACCTTAAATACAGGCTTACAGCACAATGGGAGAATCCTGGAGGGCAGAAGTTTGCTACCAATATTCTACATTCTTGTATCTAAGCTGTTTGCACCAAATGCAAGATACACAAACAATGAACCTTCAGTGAGTGTCCAGGAAGAAGGAAACCAGCAGGGAATCAGCATAGTGAGGACATCTGGTCAAAGTCAGCAAGCAAGGCAACAGCTATCCAAAATGGGGGCCAGGGCCATACAGGTCCCCCCTTTTTATTAAAAAATGAGCTTTTGACTTAGGTTGCATGGGACGTCAGTAAGTCACCTTACCCATCATGGAGACACCTGCCTAGGCCACATATGTGTTCTGTCTCAGGTTGGTGAGCACCCCCCAGGTATTTATTACCCATCTCTGAATACTCATTATCAAACAGGCTCAACCTCGTGGACTATAGAGTTAACTGTTGCCAAAGATCTCAAAGTGGTGCTGGGCTTGCAGTCCATGCATTCAACACAGAAAAGACCAGCAGAAATCCTAACCCACACATAGCCAGTAGGCTAAAGGCAATTGAGCCATTTCCTTCCTTAATAATCCTTACTGTAAACTGGAGTCCTTGTAAGGTGGTATCCCAAAAGCAAGTGGAACTTGAGTTTATAAATTTTATAACTTTTAAAGCCAATCAAAATATATATAACTATTGAAATAAATTTATCATGCCCAATAGAATGAAAGATTAACTAACTGTGGTAGCTACTTTTGTTGCCAGGGTTTCCACTGTGCTAGCTGTAATAACCAAATATGAAATAGCAATCCCAGAAACAGTAGCAGCAGTGGCTGCCATTGTTATAACAGCAACAACGGCAGCAGGGATGTCAAATTCTCTTTTGGAGCGTGTGAGCATCATCTGTGTTTTACTGTCATGGTCCACTGGCATGGACACAACTCCAGGAACATGAACCACCAAAGCCCATTTTTTTTTTATCCCAGCACGACTTAAGCTGGCAGCTCTGTAAAAGAACAACTAAGAACCATAAAGAAAAAAAAAACAAAACAAAAAACAAAACAAAACAAACAAACAAAAAAAAAAAAACAGACAGCACATAAGGAGCAGAAACGATGGTCTTATAATGGCTACATTCAGGCTCACAAATGTTAAGGTAGTTTTAAAAGAGGCTAGATGAATTTCAGGAGGCCAATAAATATGGTGGTATTGTGTTCCCCGAAATATTGTGCACCCTAATAAACTTATCTGGGGTCCGAGACAGAACAGCCACTAGATACAAAGGCTAGAAAATGGTGGCACTCACACCTTTAATCCTAGCACTACAGAGGTAGAAATCCCTCTGGATCTCTGTGAGTTCAAACCACATTGGAAACAGCCAAGCATGGTGACACATGCCTTTAATCCCAGAAAGCAAGCCTTTAATCCCAGGGAGTGGTGGTAGAAAGCAGAAAGGTATATAAGGCGTGAGGACCAGAAACTAGAAACATTTGGCCTGGTTAAGCATTCAGGCTTCTAGCAGCACAGTTCAGCTGAGAGCCATTCAGATATGAGGACACAGAGGCTTCCAGTCTGAGGAAAGAGGATCAGCTGAGAAGTTGGCCAGGTGAGGTTAGCTGTGGCTTGTTATGTCTCTCTAATCTTCCAGTTCACCCCAATACCTAGCTCCAGGTTGATTTTATTAATAAGAACATCTAAGATTCATGGACATATTGCACAGAGCCACTCCTGAAAAGTAGATACTATACCAGCTTGAAAAGGATTGTGAAAATGAAAAGGCTTAGCTGGCATGCTATTGTTAACAAATGGAGGTTCTACCTGCTCACATGTTGTGCAGCTCCTGTCTCTAGTTCCTCTCCCTCTCTGAGTCAGTAACTAGCTTTGCATGATTTGTGTGATTAATCTAAGACAGAAGTAGAAATAGATAACATGTTATCTTTATGGAAAATAGGACATCTACCTTTTTCTTAGTTTATCAAACCTTTTCTCAAAAGCAACTAAAGTCCTCTTTTAATCACGTTATTCTTTCAGTCTGTTATGTAGGCTGTTGACAGTGTGTATATATTTTATTCTTAACCCAAATGGTTCATAACCAAAACATAATTCTGAATTTATCCTCTTATGTACTGATAAGGACTTGATAAAGTGCATTGCCTCTTTAATGACAAAGAGCTCTCACCCTTGCTCTGAAGGCATTCATCTTTACCCTCAAAAGAAAAAAAAGTCTATTAATTTTCCATGTCACATAAGCACTGTGGTCATATTTATAATTATCAGCTCTAGGGAAGTAGCCAGGAATGTTATGAACTCAATTTGATAATATAAATTCAGTAAAATGACACCCTCTGTAAGAAACTGAATTTTTAATAATTGGCACACTTGAAAAAGCAAGGTTCAAAATATTTAGGTCCTTTACTAGGTTCCATCTATTGACTATTAATATGCTATCTACTTCATTGGTAAAGTCTTTCTTGACTTATTTTGCAAAAGTTTTTGTTTGATTTTTGAGTTCTGTAGATAAGTATAGATTTCACAATAGTTACTTCAGCTACCTACAATATTTAAAGAACAACTTAAAAAAAATTAACAGTCTCAAATGAGATTGTAGGGTCTATAGAACGATCTCTAAAGTCAATGTACTTGGGTTTCTTGTGGTGGTATTCTAATTGTACTGAAATGTGATTTTAATTGTATGTTAATAATTAAAGTTGCCCCGGGGTCAGAGCTATTAGAGCCATAGACAGAGTGGGGTGGTGGTGGCACACGCCTTTCATCCCATAGATCTCTGTGTGTTCAGGGATACAGCCAGCATTGGAGACATATGCCTTTAAGACCTAGGGGGCTGTACATTCAGACAGTGATGAGGCAGTCACATGTTTGGGTTTACAACCAATGAGAAGGCAGAATGACTAGAAAAACGACTTACACACAGGAAATAGCTCTCTTTCGGGAAGCTGGGACAGCAGGAGGAAAGGTGAGATTTTAGCTCTGAGCTCTGACCTCTCGGCTTTCTCTTTTACATTGTTTCTGTGTTTCTTATTTAATAAGACTGTTGGATACATCTACATCTCGCCCCCAACGTGACAAGAATCCATTAAAAACCGCTTGGCTTGGCGGCAGGTCCGCTTTCCCGCAAGGGCAGCAGGCGGCGGCAGGTGGCGGCAGGCGGCGGTCGACTTCCTAGTCCGAGCGGCGGCTTCCTAGCCCGGGTCTAGGTCTGTGAGCAGCTTGCTTAAAGCCGGTGCTACAAATAACTCAGACCTGCCCTGCCGAACAGGGCCCTGCCTGTAAAGCCAACGCATGTGGTCGGAGCTTAAGGAAGCTAGACCAAGCCTTGACCCGGCACAAGAGGGAACACGTGGCTGGATTTAAGCATTAGCTGGCTATGCTTTCTTGTGTGTTCTCTCTCTCTCTCTCTCTCTCTCTCTCTCTCTCTCTCTCTCTCTCTCTCTCTCTGGATTTACACCTGGGACACTAGGTGGCTGTTTTGAAAATCCCCTCGGATTTCTACTGTTCTACGCAGATTTGGTAAGTCATAACATATCAGATATTTTAAAGGAAACTATCTAAAAGAGAATTTTTTTTCCACATTAAAAAAAATGGGTTTTATGTGTACATTGGAAGATAATTGGTTTTTGTTCGAAATTTTAGGCAGTCTGACAATGGAACAACTATATAATATTAGTATTGGTGGAATTATGCAGCTTATCACTATGCTAATCTTCATTTTAATATTTAAAAAGATAGTCAATTTAAGTGCCAGGATAACAGCTTTAGAAGAACTTGTTAAACCTGTAAAAATTCAGACAGAAGAAATTAACAGTGAAGTTGTTTCAAGTCTGGATCATAAGGTTATAGAAAGAAAGCCTGTTTTCACACAGTCACCCTTAATTTATCCTGTAACCGTACAGCAGATGCCTGATCAAATGATTACACAAAATATTTGGGCTCCAATTGAAATGTTGGATTTAAAAAGGTTTAAGGAGGCAATAGTATCTTATGGCATGCATTCCCCATATGTAAAGCAAATGTTAAACTCTTGGTCAACATATAATAGGATAGTACCACAGGACTGGCGGGACCTTGCACAAGGTGTTCTGGAACCCAGCCAGAGACTTCAATTTCTGACCTGGTTTAAGGATGAGGCTAAAAACATAGAAAAACAATGGAGGGATAAAGGAATACAAGTTTGCCAGGATCAGCTTATTGGAGAAGGCCAATATGCTTCAGTACAAACACAATGTTTATATGATGTCCAAACCCTAATTTTATGTCGAACAGCAGCCTTGAATGCATGGGACAGAGTTGAGGAACCAGGAAAAAAATCTGAGTCATTTACAAAGGTGATGCAAGGCCCAAAAGAGTCTTTTACAGATTTTTTACAAAGACTGGCTTCAGCAGTAAAGAGAATGGTCTCGGATTCAGAAGCTGGTAAGGCAATAATTGAATGTTTGGCCTTTGAGAATGCAAATGCAGCATGCAAAAGAATAATCAGTCCATTAAGGGCAAGATCTGCACCTATAGAAGATTGGATTAGAGAAACAATTAATGTTGAGGTTGATGAGCATGATGATACGTGGGTAGGAGAAGTAATTTCAAAAGGTTTGAGGAGTGTTAGATGTTTTGGATGTGGAAAGCAAGGACATTTGAAAACGGACTGTAGACAGGTCATTCATAGAAACAATGTTTCTTCAAGGAACAATGGCAACAGAATGCCCCTTCCTTCTGGAGTATGCAGAAGGTGTGGTAAGGGAAAACACTGGACCAACGAATGTAGATCAACAAAGGACAGACAGGGTAATCCTTTGCCTCAGTCTTCGGGAAACTCGCAGAGGGGCCTCAGGCAGGCCCCCATTGCAAATCTAGTTCAAACCTTTCCTGCAGCCATAGAGGAAATCCCTGCTCTGAGCGATTAAATAACCAAATGCCTATTGGAATAAATCATGCTGGTCAGGTTGATGAAACAGAGAGAATAGAAAATTCAGGAGAAAACATAAAGAAAATTTTTTGGCAAACTTCTATTAATGAACAAAGACCAAAATTAACGATAAAAATAAATGGTGTTTTGTTGTCTGGTCTGGTAGACACAGGTGCGGACGTTACCATAATTGCACCAGAATTTTGGCATCCAACTTGGCCTCTTCAGGAGGTAAACGTTCAACTGTTAGGAATTGGGACATTATCTCAGGTGAAACAGAGTGCAAGATGGCTCGAATGTATAGGTCCAGAAGGACAGAGAGGAAAATTAAAACCATATGTGGCTAACATAACTATGAACCTGTGGGGTCGAGACTTGTTGCAACAATGGAATACTCAGATTAACATCCCTCCAATCTCAGAAACAAATCATAAACTAGCACATGTTACTCAGAGAAATATTAGAAGATATTGTTCTAATGAGTGGTGACCAGCCATCCATATTATACAAGAACAGGGCACAACAACTGATGATCTTCCAAAGACACCAACAGCTCTACCTTTAAAATGGTTAACAGACAAGCCTGTATGGGTCCAGCAATGGCCTTTAACAACAGAGAAACTCCAGGCTTTAGAAGAGCTGGTAGAAGGACAGTTAAATGCTCAGCATATTGAAGAATCAACCAGCCCTTGGAATTCTCCTGTATTTGTTATTAAAAAGAAATCTGGTAAATGGAGAATGGTAACAGACCTTAGAGCAATTAACAAAGTAATTCAGCCAATGGGCTCTCTACAATCTGGGATGCCTTTGCCTACTCTGTTACCAAAAGGATGGCCTCTCATAGTTATTGAATTAAAAGACTGTTTCTTTTTAATACCCTTACAAGAAAAAGACAGAGAAAGATTTGCTTTTACAGTGCCTACTTATAATAATTCTCAACCGGTTAAAAGATTTCAATGGAGGGTCCTCCCACAGGGAATGTTGAATAGCCCAACTCTGTGCCAATACTTTGTACAACAGCCATTGGAAGTGATACATAAAAAATTTCCTAAATTTATAATTTATCGTTATATGGACGATATTTTACTAGCTGACTCAAATGCAGATACTTTAGAAAGAATGTTTGAAGAAGTAAAGAAAATTTTGCCTTGCTGGGGATTACAAATTGCTCCTGAAAAGATACAAAGAGGAGATTCTATTAATTATTTAGGATATAAAATAGAGCTACAAAAAATTAGACCCCAAAAGGTGCAAATTAGAAGAGATAGACTACAGACTCTTAATGACTTTCAAAGATTATTTGGAGACATTTCTCATCTACAAACTATTGTTGGGGTAAAAAATGATGAACTGACTAATTTGTTCAAAACCTTAGAAGGTGACAAGGACTTAAATAGTCCAAGAGAATTATCACCTGAAGCTGAGAAAGAATTGGCCTTGGTAGAAAAGAAAGTGCATGAAGGACACGTGGATCGTATTGATCCAAAGCTGGATTGCATTTTGGTTATTTTACCTTCTAGGCGTTCTCCTACTGGAATATTAATGCAGAGGGAAGATATTATATTGGAATGGATATTTTTACCAAATAAACCAAATAAAAAATTAAAAACTTATGTGGAAAAAATCTCTGACTTGATTTACAAAGGAAAATTGAGACTTCGTCAATTAGCAGGCATAGACCCAGCAGAAATTGTCATACCATTAACTAAGGAGGACATTGAAAAATTATGGACAGAAAGTGAACCTTGACAAAGAGCTTGCAGTAATTTTTTTTGGGGAGAAATGAACAGCAAATATCCCAAAAGCAATAGAATTGATCTTATAAAGAGAGCTGATTGGATCTTGCCTCGAATTGTACGGCAAAAACCCATATCTGGAGTTCGTACATTTTATACAGATGCCAACAAAGAAGGAAAGGCAGGTTACAAATCAGAAAATTTAAGTAAAGTAGTTCAAAGTCCATATAATTCAGTTCAAAAATCAGAATTGTATGCTATTCTGTTGGTATTAATGGATTTTTCAGAACCTCTCAACATAGTAACTGACTCTCAGTATGCTGAAAGAGTGGTGTTACATATTGAGACTGCAGAACTTATCCCTGATGCTTCAGAATTAACTTCACTATTTATTCAATTACAAGATACAATCAGGAAAAGGAATCATCCTTTATATATAACTCACATTCGATCCCATACTGGTCTGCCAGGCCCTCTAGCACAAGGCAATGATGAGATTGATAAATTATTGATAGGAAATGTGCTGGAGGCCTCAGAATTTCATAAAAAAACATCATGTCAATAGTAAAGGTTTAAAAAAGGATTTTTCCATAACCTGGCAACAAGCTAAAGAAATAGTAAAGAAATGTCCTACTTGTTCCTTCTACAATCAAACGCCATTACCAGCAGGATGTAACCCAAAGGGTACTCAGAGAAATGAAATCTGGCAGATGGACGTGTTTCACTTTGCAGAATTTGGAAAATTGAAATATGTACACCACACCATCGATACTTATTCAGGATTTCAGTGGGCAACTGCTTTGAGTTCTGAAAAAGCTGATTCTGTAATCACTCATTTGCTAGAAGTTATGGCCATCATAGGTATACCTGCACAAATCAAAACTGACAATGCTCCATCATATGTCTCTGTTAAAATGAAACAGTTTTTTGCTTATTACAATATAAAGCATATTACAGGCATACCACATAATCCTACAGGTCAAGCAGTTATAGAAAGATGAAACAGAACTCTAAAGGATATGCTAAATAAACAGAAATGGGTAACAAAAACCCCCAGAAATAGACTGCATAATGTTCTTCTAACTTTGAATTTTCTGAATGCCAATGACAAAGGAACAACAGCTGCAGAGAGACATTGGATAATAGAAAAAACTACAGAATTAAATCAGCCTATATACTTTAAGGATGTGCTGACCTCAGAATGGAAACCAGGGTATGTATTACATTGGGGACGAGGTTTTGCTTTTGTTTCTACAGGAGAAGATAAGCTGTGGGTACCATCAAAATTGATAAAGGTTCAATTTGAACAAGAGAGACCTCTTAATTAGAGGAGGTGATAGTTCATCAACCAGCATGAACATCCAATTTAAACTAACTTGTATCAATAACACATGCCTTTTCATTTAATCAGATAATAACTTGCCAAAAGGAAACATCCCCAAAATTAGTCTTGGGGAAAGGTTTTTGTTTTTGTCTTTTAGGAGAATGAAGGTTAAGGAATCTGAAGAACACTGGACAAATGAGACAACTGAAGAAAAGGGACAAATCATCTATCCCAAGAAACAGAGTGAAACGGTGTATGGGTATATATTATCTAAAAAATTTTTATGTCTTCCTAAATGTTTGTTTCTGCTTTTCTCTAAAGATTTAACACCATTGGTTTTCTAATAGTCCCAGTTCAATTAAAATTTAAAGCTGACTTTGGAGTTGGAGAATGGCTCTCTCTTTCTTTAAACTCAAGCATGTTGTTAAAAGGAAAATGCAAACTCCCTGTATCATGCCAGAATAAAAGAGCCATCTTCTGCTATGGTACAGGACAAAAGCAAAATTAATTAAGGGACTATTCTATTACTAATCTCAACTCTTTGATTCTATTCTGATTCTTTAAACTTTTCTTAAAGTATGAATTTTATATCAAAATTTACAAGATTAACATATCTAGATATATAGATATATATACATTTTAAACTTTGTTAAGATATGAATGGTCATATAGAGTACTAACTAATTCTAGAAAAAAGGCTAGCTGCATATATATGTTTTTATGTTCGAGTCTCTTATCAGTTTTCTGCAGGAAATCACGGCCAGGCCTAACATCAACTGATGTCTCCAGGAAGAAGATGGGGCCCCACAACAACAACAATTCCACGTGGACAATAATAATATCATTAAGCTGACAAACATCATCCACAGATCAGCTTTGAACCACAAGGTACTCAGAGCAATTTTGAGATGACTAGGTGAGATGATCAAGTCTCAAAGACTACTTGAATAAGGACTTGAGATAAACCCTGAACTTTGGCATTATACACAGACTGGATAATGAAGGATATAGTTACCTTTCCTAGAATTTGACAATTAACCTAAAAATTTTTCTTTCAGGATAAAGAAAACTTCGCCCATACCCAGCAGGAAGCAATTTTAAGAATACGACGCCCACATTCCCAAAGAGGTGGCGTGGGGCAGGTGGTTTTTTGGTCTTTTTAATGGGTTTTGGGTCTGGGATAATTTTCAGTGTTTAGGGGGGTTGGTTACAAGGTATTGTCAAGGGTTAGGAAAAAGGCTAAGCAAAGGAGATTAGATTTAAGGTTCTTGTTTAAAAAAAAAAGAAAGAAAAGAAAAAGACAATTACTATTCTTAAATACTTTTCATTGGATTGGATTGTTTTATATTGTATACAAATTTGAAACTGATATTGTTAGAAAATGCTATATGTATATTTCTAATTGTATTCATACCATTCATTTAACAATGTAATGCAAATTTCTGATCCTTGAATGTTATTATTACCAACTATTAGGATATAAAGAAATGAAAGTTAGTAGTTAGACATTACAATAGAACTTGTAGTCATATTAGATATGTTTTAAAAATTGAGCACAGATGTTTTAGACAGGTCATCTTCAAACCCTTCAGAGATCTACAGAATATGGCATTTAAAATGTTTTAATAACTTAGAAAAATTTTCTTTTTTGAGACATGTTGGCTCCTGGCAGTACCAATCTACTTCAGAGAAAATATGGGCATTGAAGAAACTGTATACGGAGTCAACTTTCATTGTGGCAAAAGTTAGCCACTGGACAACAAAGTATCCTCGAATCAACAGGACAAAATGGACAGACAGAACACAAAACAAGGGACTACTGATTCTTACCAAAACAAGTGTGGTTATGGCTTTATCAAAAGGCATCTTCTGAGGCCAGGACAATATGGCCCCATCCCTGAAGTGGCCTTCGCATCCGGAAAAGTTACGGTGCCCTTTTCTTCGAAGGCAGCTTAACAGGCAGAGGGCCGATGGCTTCTGTTGTGCAATGGAACAGCAGCTGAAAGCTCATGCCTCTCGAAAGTAGACTGGCATTTAATAGAGGGATGTGGAGAAGAAGGGGATGCTGAGATGAAGCCATATATACACAGCCAAGAAGAATGAACAGCTGAATTAAAAAACTGTCAACAATTTCCAGAATTTAAAATCCTGAATCATGACAGGACACTAGTGGAATTCAAGTGTTTCTGGTACATGGACTGCTCTCACCCAATGTGAGGTTGAACTGTTGACCTTGTGTACAACCTATATCACAAATGAGTCTGTCAGATACACTAAGCCTATAGGCTGAAGATGATGCCCCAACACTGCGGAGAAACCTCAGGTGACTGCCCAGGCAGCTGGCTGTTTCTGTCAACTCACAAATTTTTTGGAAGTTGCTTGCGTGCATTTCCTGTTTTTTTTTTTTTTTTTTTTTTTTTTTTTTTTTGTTAGCTAATATTATTCCTTTCTTGGATCTCTGAGGGAATTGAAGATTAGTTAGTTATGGTTGAAGATTAGTTAGTTATAGTTGAAAATTAATTAGGATAGAAAGTGCATTAGATACATCTTGGATTTACCAAAATAGGATAGATAATGGGATTATTTTCTCTGATTTGTCAAATACCTGTTTAGGTATTTATTACTTGTATATATTGTATATAGTTATTGTACTTTTGTATATAGTTTTTCTTTTGTTAGTTATAACCTTTTGCTTTTTTTTTCTTTTAATTAAAATAGAAAAGAGGAAATGTGGTGGTATTCTAATTGTACTGAAATGTGATTTTAATTGTATGTTAATAATTAAAGTTGCCCAGGGGTCAGAGCTATTAGAGCCATAGACAGAGTGGGGCGGTGGTGGCACACGCCTTTAATCCCATAGATCTCTGTGTGTTCAGGGATACAGCCAGCATTGGAGACATATGCCTTTAAGACCTAGGGGGCTGTACATTCAGACAGTGACGAGGCAGTCATGTGTTTGGGTTTACAACCAATGAGAAGGCAGAATGACTAGAAAAAACGACTTACACACAGGAAATAGCTCTCTTTCGGGAAGCTGGGACAGCAGGAGGAAGGGTGAGATTTTAGCTCTGAGCTCTGACCTCTCGGCTTTCTCTTTTACATTGTTTCTGTGTTTCTTATTTAATAAGACTGTTGGATACATCTACAGTTTCTATCTACCCAAATTCTATTGTACAACACATTTTCTAATATTGATTGGCCTTTCTCCTCATCTGGAAAATGGAGACAGCCATTGAATCACAGCACTGTTTCAGGAATGACTGAGAACAGTGTGAAGGGATCAGCCTAAAACATATTAATTGTTAATTAAGTATTAGTCTTAATAATGTATTAATTCTTGATGATTTCAATGTACAACATTCATAGATAATCCATAGAGTATTCTGGCTTCTGACTTGGCTCACTTGTTCTCTAATTATCTTGTATTCTAACCTGCTTCAGACACACAGTCTCCTAATGACATTACTCTTTCCAATATTGACATACATGGCTACTTGTCTTCTATTTAAATTCAAATGATTAAGTAAAACTACAATTCTGTTCTTCAGTAATGTTGACTATTTTTCCAGTGCTTACTAGCTACACATGATAGAGATTAATTTATTGGCTGGAAACAATATAAAATATTTTCATTTTCTTAGAAAATTATCCCAGATAACACAGCTGTGCATATTCCATTCAAGAACTTTAACCCTTCCCTGAGTACAATTCTGTACATAAGATGTATCAAGTAGTCACTGAGTGGACACACAGAATGCACCTCTTATAAATAAATGAAAAGATAGATTTAAAAATTTGTTTCTTTTCTGTGTGAATTCTACTTTTTTCATGTTTCTCAAATTAATGCATATATCACAACTTCTGAAGATACCATCACTTAAAAATATTTTTTAAGAATTTCATTTATAGGTTCTGTATTTACATCATTCTACCCTCTCTTCTCTTTCCAATTTCTCCAGTGTCTTATCAATACTTTTCAAATTCATGGCCCATTATTCTTTAATTTTAATTGTTATACACACATGTACATTTGTATGCATGTATGTACATTTTATAAACAAAGCATGCTGATATTATTTAGTTTCTTTTATATATGGCTAGAGCTGAAATCTTGATATTGGTTAGCACCTATCAGAAGGATTACCTTGAGAAAAGACTAATTTTTCCTCTCTCAGAAACAATTATGTGAAGCTTTTCTTCTAGAGGTTTTGTGAGAATTTTATGCTAATGTGGTTGAAAGAATCCTCAGCATCATTTTTTGCAATATATACTTTGGAAATGTATTAGTGACTTTTCTATTACCATGGTAAGACCCCATGACCAAGGCAACTTATAGAAGAAAGAGTTTACTGAGAGCTTGCTTATAGTTTCAGAGGGTAGAGTCCATGATTCTCATGATGGAGAGCAAGGTAACAGGCAGGAGGGCATGACACTAGCGCGATAGTTGAGAGCTCTCATCTGATCCATAAACACTAGGCAGAGAAGGAGAGAGCTAACTAATGACATGGGCTTTTGAAACCTCCAAGCCCACCTCCAGACACACCTCCTGCAAGACCACACCTCCCAATTCTTCCCCAACAGTTCCACCAACTGGAAACAAAGCATTCAAGCTTATGAGTCTATATCTATAATGTCATACCATCATTTTTAATTGCTATGTGGAAAAATTTATCTTTAGATGTTGGAAATTCTCCCATTTATTGTTCTCCTAACATAGAGGGATATTTTTTCTTTTAGCTATTAACATGTTAACCCACATAAAAAGTGCTTTGCTATCATTGGCTTTTGGACTACTGCTTTGCACAGAGAATGCTTTATGAATTTGTGGAGAGAAACTACATTTCACAGTTTATCTTAAGCAAAAGACAGAGCAGAGATACAAGCTAAAATTGAAATCCATTAGACACATGATTTTTTACTCATGTACCTTTCTCTGACAAAAAGCATTAAAGTTTGTAGAATTTATACTTCCTATCATTTTACAAGTAAATATTTCTCTCACTTAGAAAGAACTGATTCTAATGTTTTCTGTGGCTTGAGTATGATGAATTTTATTTTATTTTAAAGACTTTATGCTAAGATAAAAGCTATATTATCAAAAACAGTTCTGCTTACTTCAAAACTTAAATCTGGTGACCATGTAAGACAGAATAAAAAAAAAAAACTAAGATTATGTAGTTGATATATTGTGCACCCCAATAAACTTTTCTGGGGGTCAGAGAACAGAATAGACACTATATTAAACATAGGTTTAGGCAGTGGTAGCACACGCCTTTAATCCTATCATTCAGGAGGCAGAGATCCATGTGGATCTCTGTGAGTCAAAGCCACACTGGAAACAGCCAGGCATGGCGACACACCTTTAATCCCAGGAAGTGATGGCAAGAAGCAGAAAGTTATATAAGGCATGAGGACCAGGAAGTAGAGGCTTTTATGCTTTCAGCTTTTAGCAGCAGTTCAGTTGAGATCCATTCAGATGAGGATTCAGAGGCTTTCATTCTGAGGAAACAAAATCAGCTGAGGAACTGGCAAGGTGAGGTTGGATGTGGCTTGTTCTGTTTCTCTGATCTTTTAGCATTCATCCCAATACCTGGCTTTGGTTTTTTTATTAATAATATCTCTTAAGATTCATGTTACAAATTATGTGGTTTCATTCATTAATATGCAGATTTCAGGGAAACATCCTGTTCTGTTGTATGTCAACATTCAGATGGATTTTTATTGACACATTAAAAAATTTTGAAAATATTGTGTATTGCAATACACAACAAAATTAAAAGTTTTTAGCAATAACCTGTAGTGATTTAATTATCTGAGTGTGTATACAAGTGTATAGTTTGTTACACTATAAAGTGTCTTCCTTTGCACTCTAAATCGACTTTTTCTATGCTTCCTAACTCTTTTTTATATTTGGATACTAAAAATTAGCATTTTCATGAAGAAGATCTTAAAATCAGTCTTTAAAATTCAGTAAATTTTAAGGAAATAGAATTAGATTTATTTTTATTCAGACTTGCTTTCTTGGTTCACTAAAACACCCCAAAGGAATCTGGCTCTTAAATTCTTTTACATAAATACATGATAATCATCTCCTTCTCTCTCTCTCTCTCTCTCTCTCTCTCTATATATATATATATATATATATATATATATATATATATATAATCTATGTTTGTGGGCATATGCAATATACAGTTTTGTATGTACATTGTCCGCCTACCTTCTACTTATCTATTATCTATTACTATCTATGTCTACAAAGGGCTTACTCTAAAGTGATGAAAACTAACCCATATACTCTTTCATTGCATTCAACATCAGATCCAAAATAACATGAAGAAAATGTAGATTATATATTAGAGAACAGATTAATACATTTAATTTCTTTTTAATATAAATAAATTTAAGGACTTTTAAATGTAAATGTCTTCAAGATAGAACACATCTTCTAGGGTGTAAATTATTCTCAATAAAATAAAATTAAGTTGTACTGAAAGAAAATCAGGGTTTACTTTATAACCCACTTATTCATCCTATGAGACAATTAAGAGTGATTCTCTTCTTTTTCCTTTATGAAAACTTTAGAATTATTTTTATAGTCACAATGCATACAAGTTCAAAGAGAAATTTCTTCTTTGTAACACTATCATGTTCAATTCTTGTTTAACTTTTTAAAAATTTCTTGGTACCTTTCTATAATTCATATTATTTTACTTTATTACATTTCTTGCAAATTTTAGCAAGCACCATAAATTCCTCCATCATGAACAGTATGGATTCTTGAACGGACTTGGGTATGATGATGTTGCTATGCTGACAACCATTAGGAAACAGCCCTTGCTGGCTTTGGGGCAGAAATTTTGCAGCTATGACTCCATATATATATTCACTCCTGTCCTTCTGATCTCTTAGGAAATCTAATTTCTTTAGCCTTACTCATGTCTTATTTAAAATAGACATGTAAAAGGAAACTTGGAGCTTGAATTTAACTTTCTTGTTTGTGGAAATAAATGAATAGGCTATTAAAAATAAGGCTTAACTGAAGCACAGATGCTTGCAAGCCTAAACAGAAATTTAGCAAATACATCAACATACATTTTTAAAAATCGTTAGGATCTCTTCTTTCAGTGCATTTATAAAGCTTAGAATAAAACTGAATATTATGTTTTAATCAAAAGTAGATCAAAGCAAGTGAGAAACAGTCCAAGTCATGGTTCAGAGGAAACCTTTTAGGTCATCATCTGTTTTAGGTGTCATTTCTTACATGATTGTCTACAAAAGAGAAAGCATTAGATGACACTGACCGGGGAAATGACATCATATGAAACCAAGTCATGTTTTCATTTATTTAAAGGTCTTTTTTCTATTTTATCACACATCTGTTTTGAAGTCACTAGTACATTTCTATGTAAAAGGTAAAAATAAGATAATGATTTGAGGGAAGAATGTGGAGAGATGGCTCATTGGTAAAGAGCACTGGGTGCTCTTTCAGAAGACCTAGCTCCATTCCCAGTACCAACATAGCATCTCACAACCATCTGCGACTGTAGTTTCATGGGATGCTACACTCCAGTCTAACTCTCTGGGGCATTAGGCACATACATGGTGCATGAATATAAAGCAGGCAAAACACTCATACATAGATAAGTGGTAAAATAATTTTAAAAAAAGGAATGAAAGCAGGAAGAGGCCGAGAACATGCAAAGAGTATGTTGTGGTGCAAGTTTAATGCCTGTATATGGAGGTATGGATACATGATTTTGAGAACTCCAGAGCTGCTAGGCACCATTTTGAAAATATGGTTATTAATCTGACTCACACTATCTCAAAATATAAATGAAATATATGCACAACACTCAGATGCTTCCTGGAATGAAGCCTGAAAGAAGTAAGTCACATGGTTCTCTATGTTGGAAACATTGAGTAATGTAGAAAACATTCTCAACAGCATCTCTCCAGTAAATCCAATGATAGGTTCCATATGCTGACCATGGTGCTTTCTACTGTATAAGACCTGGAAGAAAAACTCCATGAAAATGACTTCAGGAGCCCAGTCCATGTTCTATGACTACAGCATTTCTCTACTTTTAGCTAGATTCAGGAACAATGAAACATGGGATATTTGAGAATAAGTCACTAGGGTACAGGAAAACTTTGTAGGTGAGAGGAGTGTTGTGGAGACTTTGGTGATGGGATTGTAAGGTCACTCATGAGAGCCTTATCACAAAGTACTCAACTGAACCAGTTTGTCAAGGAAGCTTGGACTCAACTTCCTTTCTGTCACTTACAGAGGGGACAACTTGAGGAAGCACTCTCAGCCCATTGTGCTTGCTGGCTACTTTGTAAAATAAGATGATGATGATATTTCTTCTTTGTAAACTGTTCTAAAGAATGCACGATTAAATGAATATAAAATCTTAAGAAAAGAGATCTGACATCTATCAAATGTATAATAAATGTTGGTTATGATTTTAATCTTCAAATATGAAAATAAAACTAACACAAAAGTAGATACAGGCTCAGTCTATGTGCTCCAACTAACTGTAAAGAGCAAGGAGGCCACTTTTGCAGTGATATTGATGATTGCATATGCGCAGTTGAGAAAGAGAGTCATAGAAGGCTTCTGTGACCCCTACCCTCCCCAGCCCCCACCCCCGCAAAGTAGCAGCCTAGACAAGAAGCCATTAAAGAGAACTCTTCAGAAGTATGTTAAGGGTACTGAAGTTAGTTCTCCACAATGAATGACTTCTGGCTAGGGCGCAGGTAGGGGCAGACTCAGTCCTAATGTGCCGGCCTCTGAGAGTCTGCCATGCTCCAGGAAGTATGTAGATAACACAAATTGGTCTTTTTATTTTATTTTTTCTTTTCATTTTAATATTTTTGGGGTGGTAAGGTCACAAGGGTGGGAGGAGCAGACATGGAAAGATTGGGAAATAGTGTGATCAGGGTGAATGTTGTGAAACTCCCAAAGAGTCAATAAAAAAAAAAACAACAACAGGAAGATGAAAGAAAGAAAGTAAACACTTGAATTAAGATACATGCAGTTAGACCCTATTCACTGACTTAGTATTTTAAAATTATTTTTCCTAAAATTTATTTACAAATCTAAATCAGTAGTCAAAATGCAATGATGATAATTTATGAAGAAGGGAACATACACAGAAGGATGAAAATTACAGTTGTCAGACTTCTAGTCTCACTCGAGTTCACAAAGCCACAGAATCCCTCCTGATTTTATAATACAAGGAATGATTGTTGTATTATAATACACTTTGTAATACAACAAATGAGCCTTTCTAATTCTTACCATAGTTTTCTTATATTATTCTTTTTCTTTTTTTCCTCATTGTTCCCCTCTTCTCCCAGTCTCCCTGGCCCCGCTATCTCTCCCAATAACATCTCAGTTGTCTCAAGCGCTCCTTATGTAGCCAACGGTAATCTAGACCTTGACATCTGACCTTCCCGACTCCATATCAGGAATGCTGCGACTTCAGGTTTGGGTCAGCACACCTAGTTTTATGTAATTTGGGCTTTGCTTGTGATGTGCTGTTGAAGACCGCCCCAAGTCTAGCGTGGAATTGCGATCTGGTGTCTCTGTGTTAGAAGGCTGGGAGGTGCTTTCAGAAAAAAGAGCCCTGGGGAGAAGAAATGAATCAAACCGATACAACAAAAATCTGAGTTTGCATGCTTCAGAAGTGACCATAACTGTGGTAATAAAATGAGCATATAGAATGATCATTTATTTATCCCTAGTTGTGTAGGCAGGAAGTTGGCAAGATTCACATTTTAGGAATGATTCTTACTTACATGTGAAAAAATAAAGTTAAGTATGGAAAACAATTGTTTGCTAGAAGTGAAGAAGAGACTGGAAAATCATAAAATACTTAAGAATAAATCCTATTTTTTATTATTCTTGAAAGTTTGGATGAAACTGCATTTTCCCCATTGTTTTGTCACGACTACTACTGAGTTTTCTTGTATTGATGTTGGTCATTGTGTCGGGCAAGAAGAGTTTGCCAGGTTTTACACACAACACGACAAACTTTAACTTAACAATGTCTTCACGTTTATTTTGTTTAACCAAACCTGGTATACTTACCGAAGTCATGAAGTCAAAATAAGTTTACTGAGCTTGCTGAGAAATATTGCCGATAGATGTAGCACTGGTTTTGTTGAGAAGGGAGAATTATTAAAGGATATAAACGCGTGCTACACATGTGGTTCTAGACCTCCTCAGTAGGTTGCAGCTTACGCATGCGCAAGACTGGCTCTGCCTTTGCGACTGTTCCCTCTTTATCTCTTAAACTCTTAAAGAAAACATGGTGTGTTTTTATAACTCACAATCCCTGTGTGCTCGTAAGATTGCTTCTCTAGCCTGCCAGAATCTCTTTTTTTGAAAAGAAATTTTAACGAGGGCAAGAGGGTCTGCAAGAGTGACATCTACCCCTTTGTTAGAAATGCATTCCTGATAGTTCAAAGAAACATGGGATCATTGTTTACAGCAATTTTTCAAAGTAAATTTATTTTCTCCTTCTCTACTGGTTCTATAAAAATATTATTGCAGATAATTTAGGGGAGACCAATTCAGTTCAGCTTTGAATCAAGTCCAGTTACTTTTCAAAAACACGGAACGTTCACAGACGAGGGAGACGAACAGTACAACACGCAGCACCCAGCTCTGCAGCTGGAAAGCTCCTTATCCCTAA
The DNA here is from genome assembly GCF_004664715.2 of Peromyscus leucopus. NCBI lineage: Eukaryota > Metazoa > Chordata > Mammalia > Rodentia > Cricetidae > Peromyscus > Peromyscus leucopus. Next base: position 31,788,528 of record NC_051065.1, on the reverse strand, counting down.
GGTCCCAGCATTCGTCTGCATGGGCTTCCACGTGCCATTTTGTTTTCTCACCTTCTGACTTGGGAGCTATCATTTCCTTTTCCCACCCCCTTTAATTTTTCACTTGGTTAAATGTTTTTTTATAAACATATGTATGTAGAAATAATTTATGTGTTGTTAATTTTATTTTCTTAGAGTTCATTAAACAAACTATCTGGTTGCTTACTACACCTCAAATATATTTCTGATACTATTCTGTCTTATGGGTAGCAAAAGTTCATTTATTTTTGTTGAATGATTTCAATAATGTCTGCAGACCATGATGCTCACATATTGCAATTTATTCAATGAGATACATGAGTAATTCCCTGCTTGTTCAAATTATGAGTCATGCAAATGGACATATTTGTCTCTCAAAGGCAATGGTATGTTGGCCTTTAAAGTAATTGTACCATTTCCTATTCCTACCAGCTTTATTAGAGTTCCAATGATCCATGAGCGCACTCAGAATCAGATTCATCAGGATCTTAGTGTTAGCTCATCTGCTGTTACAAATAGAAATGATGATGGTGTGTGCTAATGTCTTAGAAATGTTTTTGTGTGAAGGTTTATATTTCACTCTGAGGTTAAAAAGAAATGCCTTTTCATAATTAAAAACCAGACTTGACATCTTCGAGCATGTTTAGGTTCACAGAAAATTTTGAGCAGAATGTACAGAATGTACCCACCCCACCATCAGCATTCCGCCTGTTCATGGGTCTCAGGAACTTCACTGGAGACTGGATCAAGTTCTCTATGGGTTGTCATGTACACCTTAGTTCCCGGCTTGCCAATTCAGTTTAAAGGTATTTGTTGCAGAAGTATAATTTATCAGTTTTTTCACTTATAGTTCTCTTTCTGTTTTGTTTATAAACCCAAATTTACCCTAAGATGATACAAATGTCTGTCAGAACATTTTTAGTTCAGGTTTTCTGTTTTTCCTTTTCACATAAAGAATTTCAAATGTGACTAGAACTGGTTATCATAAAACATTGTTAAGCTCTGGCAAATTATTTTTCATCTCACTCAGAACAGAAAGGCTATTTTAAACTGTGATTACTGACTGTTTCCTTATGTACATCCAATATTGTTGCCCATTCTTTTACTTATGTATATATTGAGAACCTCTAATATTTAGGTAAATTAGACATTTAATTTATTTTTATAAATCTATTTTTAGAAATGCATATGTAAATGCATATGTTAATATGTACATAGGTGTGTATGTATCTGTGTGTGAAAATGTGTGTGTGTGCATATATGTGTTTGTGTATGTGTGTGAGTGTGTGGGCAGATATATAGGGAGGAGATCATAGGATGTCTGTCATCTGACCCTCAACACCACACATTTTTTTTTTAAACAGGACAGCTCCCAGGTCTGGAGCTCACCAGTGAAGCTAGGTTGGTTAGCAAATGTGAGGGATCCTCCTGCCTCTGTTCCTTAGCCCTAGAGTTATGAACACATACCACCACGACAGGACTTTCGTGTGAATTGTGGGGATTACTCTCAGGGTCTCATGCCTGTGCGACAACAACTTTTAACTGAGGTGTTTCCTCAGCCCCATAAACGCTTATAAAAATATGAAATTTAGTGTGTGTGTGTATGTGTGTGTGTGTGTGTACATGGGTGGAAGACAGAAGAAAGTAATAGGGATATTGGTCTCTGATTCTACCACGTAGATCTGGTGATTGAACTCAGGTAGTCAGGCTTGGCAACAGTGCCTTTATTCACTGAGACATCTGACTGGCCCCATGGGAAACTTTTAATTGCTTTGTTTTATGCTTGCTTTTATAACACCTTTTATTTTTCTTGTAGATTATAATAGTTAGTGTAGATTATTTTTTATTGCATTTTTGTTCTCAGTGAGAATAAAGGTCTTTTCTTTTTTGTAGATAAATAATATTATTAATTTAAGAAATAGAACTGATGCATATATTAATAGCTGAACTGTGCTCTCAGTCAGCTACAGTGTGAATGAGCTGCAAAGACACCCCTGCCTCAAAGCCATGTCCTTGCAGTCTAACCAGGATGGACTGAAATTCTCAGAAACTGTAAGACAAAACAAATCTTTCCTTCCTTAACAAAGGAATCTAAGAAAAATCAAAACGGTAGTTCTGCTGCAAAGCACAGAATAAGCAATGATAAGTGGAGAGTCAAATTGGAAGCTGTGTTACTGTCAGAGAGAGAAACTATTTGGGCTTAAATGAGGCACCTAAGGACAGAAATATGGAGGAATGGATTGATTTGAAGGTAGAAACTAACAGAATTCAAACATTTGTTATCTGCTTGATCACTTTCATATACTAAGCTTTAAAAAAATAAAGAATATTTAATTTTCATAAAAAAATACATGAGCTTTATTTTAGCATAAAATCTGTAATGAAAACATTCTTTTTGTCTTATCTGGGTAGAATAATAATAATTTATTATTTCATATGTTCCATCTATCTCTTGGCATTGTGTTGATAATTCAGTCTTACTCCAAAACATATTGTTCTATTTATGTTTCTGTTATCTAGAAAAATATGGCTTGAATAATTTTTGATAAAGACTCACATGATACATAGTCTTTGATTTTCAGGTGACCTAAATATTTAGAAATTCCATAATGTGAGTAAATTTTGCACCACATTGTCAGGGCTAAGATTTATGTTACTTTGATTACTAGGACAAACTATCAGCTGTACTAAACAGAGATGCAGACAAAAATTGTATTTCTAGTATAAGAATGGATTAATGAATTTGAAAAACAAGGACTTTCTGTAGTAAGGCGATTCATAGGTAAATGGAAAAAATGGAAGTGTTTAGATTATCACAAAGATTACAAAACTGAATTTACATAAATTTCCATTTCTAAACTAAGATGCACACATATGTTAGCATTCAGGCACACACTCACACAATTCTTTTCTGCCTAGCTGCTACAAACCTATTACAAGCTGTAAGCCTGTGTTGTTAGGCTAGGCTGAAATTTAGGCAGACTTTAATTCTTTCTTTAAGAATTCTTTATTTTTACTTTTTTATTTTTTAATGAAGGAAAGATTAGTTTTGCCTTATAGTTTCTGAGGATGGCTGTCCATCCTGGAGAATCCAAGGGAGTACCTTTGAGGCCAAGGTGTGTCCTTGTAGCATATTCATACTATTGCTGACTGGGAGCAGAGTTTGTTTATTAATATATGTATCTGTTCTATTAATATCAGGAGAGATTATTGTGAATTCTATGAGCCCATTTTAAAAAGTATCATGATACTCCTTTAAAAAAAACAAACCCAACATTGTAGAATTTTCAGTTCTTCCATCTTTAGGAAAAATAGAAAACCATTTACCAGGGTTATTATGAAACTTTGGGGCAGTTGGCACTACCAATAAATAGGCAGGGGATTATTAGTCAGTTGCTAAGTGAAGAACCATAGGCCAGAAAGAATCCCTGGGGTTAAAACTCACAAGGTTAATGAAGAGCAAATAAACTTATGTATAAGGCAAGCAAGAAAAACTGTAAAGAATAACTGCCACATCATAAATGTGACTCAGTTGTGAAAGTCGAAGAATCAATATAGAGAATTGGGTATGCAACCATGGAGATGTTAGAAGAGAAAAGATCAGGGTCCCAAATCCAACTGAAGACAAAGGTAAGACTTTGCACAGAAAAAGTACTATATACACTTCTACTTGGCCAACTACTGGCTGATTTTGCAGCCTTTTACTTTTTGTTGGGCATTTTCATCCCTGGACTCTATGATTTCAACACTTTTGATATGTGCTAAATCATAGCTTTTAAATTTCAAATGCTTTTTACAGTGTAGGTGCTAGGTAAATATTTATTTACTGAGACACATATCTAAAGGTACACACTGTAACATGTATCTAAATAAGAAGTATGTGTTTTTGATTAACACATAATAGATTTGAAGCTAAGAAAAGGGAAAGGAAGAAAAAGAGAAAGAAGAGTAGATAGGGAAGGGAGAAAGAGAAAGAAAAAATGAAAAGATATCAGATATTTTATGTTCAAAGTCTTATGCTACATGTCACACATTTAAGTTAAATAAGCAGAGAATTTGTGTGTGTGAGAGACAGTAGATAGAAAGACCTCATAAAAAAGTGATTTCCATATATGTGTGTGTGTGTGTGTGTGTGTGTGTGTGTGTGTGTGTATTGTGGAATATTATTTTAAGGTGTGTTACTCTTGTTCATGTTGCATTTGTTTAACTCTGTGAAGCTGTGTTACTGAGCCTGTCTAAAACACTTGATGGTGTAATAAAGAACTGAATGGCCAATGGCAAGGCAGGAGAAAGGATAGGCGGGGCTGGCAGGTAGAGAGAATAAATAGAAGGAGAAATCTGGGAGGTAAAGGAAGAAGGAGCAAGAAAAGGAGGAGGACTCCAGGGGCCAGCCACCCAGCTACATAGCAAGCCACAGAGTAAGAGTAAGATTTACAGAAGTCAGAGAACAGAAAAAGCCCAGAGGCAAAAGGTAGATAAAATACTTTTAAGTTAAGAAAAGCTGGCTAGCAACAAGCCAAACTAAGGCCAGGCATTTAATAAGTAATAATAAGCCTCCATGTATGAGTTATTTGGGAGATGGTTGGTGGTGTCCCCCCCCCCCCCGAAAGAAAGAAAACAAACAACATGTGTGTCTATGTGTCTGTGTTGTCTTGGTTACTTTTCTACTGCTATGATAAAACACCATGATCAAGGTAACTCCAGGAGGAAGGATTATTTGGGACATACAGCTCTAGAGGGATAGGAGTCCATCACCATCTTGTCAGGGGCATGGCAGCAGGAAGGCAGGCATGGTGCTGGAGCAGCTGCCGAGAGCTCATATTTCTGTCCCCAAACAGGAAGTTGAGAGCACAATGGAATGGCAGGAGGATTTTGAAACCTCAAGCTGGCTCCTAGTGACACACATTTTCTAACAATGCCACACTTCCCAATCCTTCCCAAACAGTTTCACCAACTGGGCACCGAGCATTCAAACATATAATCATGAGGCCATTCTCATTCAAACCTCGACATTACACTCTCTGCCCCCCATAGGCTTGTGGCAGATCATAACACAAAATTCGGTTAGTTCAAATTCAAAAGTCCACATAATTAGAGTCTCAACACTTTAAAAGGCCAAACTCTCTTCTGAGACAGAGGGCAATTTCTTAACTACAACTCTGTGAAATGAAAAAGCAAATTCCGGACTTCCAACGTACAGTTGTGCTAACATACATTACCACGCCAAATGGGAAGAATGAGGCCACAGTGAGAAAGAGGCTGAGCCAGAGCAAGACTGAAACACTAGCATGCCAAACGGCTCACCTGGCTGTATCCAGCTTCACTGCCTTTACCTTTGGTCGTGATCCTCTCGTTTGCAGCTCTTCTTGGCAGATACCCCTTGGTTCTGGTACCTTTAATATCTCCAGGGCTCCAAGTCAACCCAGGATTTACTTCATATCCCTAAGCAATGACCTCTCAAGGCCTCTTGCTCTCTCAGGGCCTTCCTTCTCATTCAAGGACTTCCCTGCCACACATTGCCTATCATCAGTGGCTCTCCTTAACCACAGAGAAAGACTACAAAACCCTTGTACTTACACGCCTCTAAAGCCAGAACCACTTGTACAATCCTCCAAGTTCAGCTGCCCACTTGGGAGGGACCCTGACCTCCTTGAATCACATTTGCAGAAGCTTTTGTTTGTTGTATCTTTCTAGGAACAGGAAATTACTTAGGCCTTTTCCTTTCATAACTTGGAAATTTTGTTGGATGGGGTCTTGCCCTGAGAACATCCTTGCAATTCCAATGCAGTTCAGGGATGACCTTAATCCTTCTAATCTCTTTCAGCACAAACCATGGGTATGGTGTTCTTTTTCTCTTCAAATTGCACAGTGTGTATTTCTTTCTTGCCCCACTTGCTTCTTTTCATTGTAGACATGTATAAGAGTGATTATTTATAACCATATGACCGAGTTAATATTAAGCTGTCTTGAAATCTTCTCTACCAAAAAAATTATTTTAATACTCTTTAATTTAGCCACAGGTAGAATTGTGGGACAAGGGCAAAAAGCAGCCACATTCTTTGCCAAAATATCACAATAATGATATGTAGCCCAATTGCTAATATTGATTCTCCTTAAAAATTTTTGAGCTAGGCCTCCGTAGTTACTTCACATTGATCTCAGCACTACTGTCTTCCAAGCTCCTACTTGCATGGCCCATTAATCCCCACTTACAGAGAGCAATCATTTTCCTAGTCCACAGTCCCAAAGTCTTCCACATTCCTCTATGTGAAGATCAATCCATATGAGTCTGTTTAATGGGTAACTGATATTTATTAAGATATAAATTGGGGAAATACACTCACAAATACAGAACCGTGTAAACAACTAAAGTCATCCTCTGTTCTGCCCAGAAGTGAACGCACCTGGCCATCTGGTGTTCAATCTCACCAAGAAGAAGAATGTGACCCCTTTCTCTTTCCTTTTAAGAGGTCATGTACACAGGTAAGACATCAAGAAGTCATGTAGTCAGGCAAGACACACTGCCTCTTTTGGGCTGGAAGGCCCAAGGTCATGGGCAGGACAAGTACCACTACATCTCTGAAAACCAGCATGTCCAGGCCTGTCACAGCAATATCCCCCTCCTCGGTACTAACTCTGACTTAGTTTTCTATCACTGATATGAAACACTATGAACAAGGTAACTCATAGATGTCAGGTGTATGTGGGGCTTACAGTTCCAGGGGAATAGATGTCCATCACCACCATGGCAGGGGCATGGCAGAAGGCAAGCAGGTATGGTGCTAGAGCAGCAGCTGAGAACTCACATTTCATTTCGAGGCTGAGAGTACTCTGGGAAGGACAGGAGTCTTTTCAAACCTTAAGCCAGCCCCTAGTGACACATCTTCTCCAACAAGGCTTTCCCTCTAGTCCTTCTCCAACAGTTCCACCAACTGAGGAGTAAGTGTTTAAACATATGAGACTGTGGGGGCAATTCTCATTCAAACTAAGAGAGGAAGGGGGTGTAGAGGGGAAGGAAGGGGACAGGGACAGAGTGGTGATGTGGTGGCTAACAGGGGAATGCAAACATAAGAAGCATGAGCATGAATGACTACACATGTTGCATGTGAAGCATGCTCATCATGTACTAGTTAGCAACTTTCTGTTCTTAATGAAGCAGACATCTGTATAATAAAGCAGTAAGTTCATTACTTATAATCAGCAAGGGACAAGGGAAACAGAGGATTCATTATCACCTAGTCCCCTAGGCTCTGAAAAGTTGTTGGGGATGGATAGAGTCATACCCTCCCATTTTCTGTTTGCACTGAAGCTCAGTGAACTCAGAAGTTGCCTACTCTGATGTGTGCTAGAAGAACAGGAAAAGATCTGAAATGCAGTACCGAGGGAAAGAACAGAGCCGGGGTTCTTCAATCCTGATTTTTTTTTTTCTGCAGGTGCTGCATTCCATATATCCTGCCTCTTCTACAATTATTTTTGAGAGTTACAAGAGAGAAAGAAAGATGATAGAGGTGGATTAATTGATCGATAGACATAAGGTATCACTAAAATGTACTGAAAACATAATAGCAAAATTTAAAAGGAGGGTACAAGGGATGTGCATGTTCCTGTGGCTACAGACCAAGGAAACATGGTTAGTTTAGCAGACACCCATGTGTCCAATAAGTTGGGCTTTGAAGTAACAGTGATGCATGAGGACAGTACTTTCTATCTGATATCAGAATGCAAAGAATCAAAGGGAGAGCCACACAGATGTGGCAGTCACATTTCTGGTACGTAACTTAAAACTAGTCAAACTTCTAGTAAATCACTTAAAATTAGGGATTAAGATAGAAGAAAATGTTTAAATTTTGCAAGGTATCCTGTGTTGATTGACTTGCCTTAAGTGATTATATGTTCACGATTACATAGAATTTAATTCAATGTTCTTAAATTTTGATGATTTTTTTATATTATTTCTTTTAAAAATTGTGTTTCTCTTTGCTGTGTGTGGGGGCATGCACATGAGGAGGCCAGAGACTGATGACAAGTGTTTTCTCTATTATTCTTCACCTTAGGTAAAGTCTTCCACTGAACCTGGAGCTCAGCACTTTGTCTAGACTTACTGGATGGCAGCCCTGGAATCTTCCAGTCTGCTCCTTACTGCCATCTCTAGCACTAGGCCTGTAGATGCCTGTTGCTGCTCCTGACTTTTAGGAGGGTATAGAGACTGAGCTTCAAGGCCTCAAGCTTGCCCAGCCACTGAGCAATTTCCATGGCCTCATTTGTTCATTGTGTGTGAGTATTGTTTGGTGGGGGGGGGGCACAGAGACTCCATAGTGTGGCCTTATTCCATCTTGACTCCATCAAGGTCAGGGAGTCTGAGCTTGTTTTGCCCCAAAAAGCTGTATAATAGGATGTTTTGGCCTAAGGCGTGGTTACCAGGTGTCTTTTACTTCAAGGCCTAATTACAGGATGCTTTGCCTAAGGTGTGGCTACTAGATGTTTTGAGAATTAGGGGAGTGTTTACACTTGTCTCTACTTTGTACCTTGAACCATGGTGTCCTTGAGAGGGGAAGGTCTTTTGCCTCTCTCCTTGCTGGTATATAAAAAGCCCATGAGGAATAAACTTGGGATGACTGTGGTATTGACTCAGAGCCCTCCTGACCTATTCTGTATCTGTCTTTAACTTTTACATCTACATTTCTATTTTGCACATCTATTATTTCTTGGTACATACTCCCCTATACCAAGGACAATCCAAAGGCCAGGCTGGACTCAGCAGAGGGTGCCCAATGTGGGGCCTGGTATACAGGGGGTTGCAGTGATGGACACCGCAAGCTGAAGTGAGTGCTCGGATAAGAAATGGTAGTGTGTTGATTTGTTCTCAGGAGTAAATTGTAAATATAGAACAAGGGAATAGAAGATAGCTGTTCAAAGATATGTTAAAAGCCAGAGGAGCTAAAGTTAGGGCTGCAGCAGGTATCTAAGTCGTGAAGGTTTGAGTTTGTGATTTTTTTTTTTAGGTCTGAGAAAGTAGTTTGAAAGTGTGAACATCTGGGTAAGTCCTGTGGGTGTGAATGAGTGCTGGCGTGAGTCTGAGTGAATGATCTGGATGTACTGAGGATGCAGGCCTGAGCTGCATCTAGAGTTGTTGGAGCTGCAAGATGCAGATGCCTTTATAAATTGTTTGATGATCAGTTCAATCCTGACTATGAAGATGAGTTTGAGGAGCAGAAACCTTGTGATGAGACTAAGGAGGAGGTTCAGGGCTTGAGAGATTTAGTAGTTTCCCTTTCACAAAAATTGGGAGACTCTGCAGGTTTCCTCTTCTCATAAGGGCACTCCTTTTCCTACTGCATGGTTGGATTAGAATGGCCTAGGGGACATATTTTGTGTTCTAAAGAAGTTAAACCCCAGAAATTGAAAATTAGGAAAGATAGCTTGCAAACTTTGAATTGTTTTCAAAATTCATTGGGCAATATTCAGTGGCTGTGGCCCTATTTGAAGTTGTCTACCAGAGATTCTTAAGGGGAACAGGGATCCCAGTTCCCCTAGGTATCTTACAGATGCTACTAGACAGGTGCTGGCCCAGGTGGAGCATGCCGGTCCACACCAGCAAGTTCACTATGTTGACTGTGAGAACCCATGGGAAACCCATGTGCTTCCGACATGACATACTCCAACAGCTGTGTTAGGGCAAGATGGGCCATTGCTGCGGTTACACCTGCCTGTTTCCTTGCCTGAGTCTTGAACCCTTATTATGAAACAGCAGCTTGTTTAGTACAGAAAAGCCAGATAGAATCTAGGTGATATTTTCATCACAGATACTGTCAAGTGTTCCTTTAGCTAGGCAACAAGTTGATTGGTTGTTTCAGGAAAATGATTCTTGGGCAATTGCTTTTTCTCAGTTTTTGAACCAAATTAATAATCATTTTTCAATTGATCAATTGTTGCAATTTACCCAAATGCATTCCTTTATATTTCCTAAGGGTGTGATGAAAGATCCCTTAAAGGATGCTATGCTAGTTTTTAACTGATGGTTCCTCCAATGGGAGAACTGCTTATGTTATCTATGGTAAAGGTTACATAGTACAAACAACTCCAGCTTCAGCTCAGATAGTAGAATTGCGAGCTGTGACTATGGTTTTCAAGCTTCTTGTAAATAGTCCATTTAATTTGTATACAGAAAGTCATCATATTTTCAGAGCCCTTCAAGTTATAGAAACTGTTCACTGCTTTGGGACTAGTAATGGTCAGGTTAGGATGCTATTTCAACAAATTCAAGATGCCATTCATCAAAAAAATGGGTCATGCTTTATGGGTCATGCTAGAGCTCATTCCAATCTTCCTGGTCCTTTAGCTGATATTAATGCATCAGCTGATAAATTATCATGGATTGTAGATGTAACCAACCGTCTTATTAAATAAGAAACACAGAAACAATGTAAAAGAGAAAGCCGAGAGGTCAGAGCTCAGAGCTAAATCTCACCCTTCCTTCTGCTGTCCCAGCTTCGCGAAAAGAGACCTACTTCCTGTCGGTTAGTTTTTTTAAAGTATGTTGTTCTGCCTTCTCATTGGTTGTAAACCCAAACACATGACTGCCTCGTCACTGTCTGAATGTACAGCCCCCTAGGTCTTAAAGGTATATGTCTCCAATGCTGACTGTATCCCTGAACACACAGAGATCTTATGGGATTAAAGGCGTGTGCCACCACCACCACACTCTTGCTATGGCTCTAATAGCTCTGACCCCCAGACAACTTTATTTATTAACATACAATCAAAATAATATTTCAGTACAATTAGATTACCACCACATTTCCCCTTTTCTATTTTAATAAAAAGAAAAAAAGCAAAAGGTTATAACTAACAAAAGAAAAACTATATACAAAAGTACAATAACTATATACAATATATACAAGTAATAAATACCTAAACAGGTATTTGACAAATCAGAGAAAATAATTCCATTTTCTATCCTATTTTGGTAAATCCAAGATGTATCTAATGCACTTTCTATCGTAATTAATTTTCAACTATAACTAACTAATCTTCAACCATAACTAACTAATCTTCAACTCCCTCAGAGACCCAAGAAGGGAATAATATTAGCTAACAAAAATAAAAACAGGAAGTGCATGCAAGCAACTTCCAAAAAATTTTGTGAGTTGACAGAAACAGCCAGCTGCCTGGGCAGTCACCTGAGGTTTCTCCGCAGTGTTGGGGCATCATCTTCAGCCTATAGGCTTAGTGTATCTGACAGACTCATTTGTGAAGTAGGATGTACACAAGGTCAACAGTTCAACCTCACATTGGGTGAGAGCAGTCCACGTACCAGAAACACCTGAATTCCGCTAGTGTCCTGTCATGATTCAGGATTTTAAATTCTGGAAATTGTTGACAGTTTTTAAATTCAGCTGTCCATTCTTCTTGGCTGTGTATATATGGCTTCATCTCAGCATCCCCTTCTTCTCCACATCCCTCTATTAAATGCCAGTCTACTTTCGAGAGGCATGAGCTTTCAGCTGCTGTTCCATTGTACAACAGAATCCATCGGCCCTCTGCCTGTTAAGCTGCTTTGAAGAAAAGGGCACCGTACCTTTTCCGGATGCGAAGGCCATTTCAGGGATGGGGCCGTATTGTCCTGGCCTCAGAAGATGCCTTTTGATAAAGCCATAACCACACTTGTTTTGGCAAGAATCAGTAGTCCCTTGTTTCGTGTTCTGTCTGTCCATTTTGTCCTGTTGATTCGAGGATACTTTGTTGTCCAGTGGCTAACTTTGGCCACAAGGAAAGTTGACTCCATATGCAGTTTCTTCAATGCCCATATTTTCTCTGAAGTAGATTAGTACTGCCAGGAGCTGACATGTCTCAAAAAAGAAAAATTTTCTAAGTTATTAAAACATTTTAAATGCCATATTCTGTAGATCTCTGAAGGGTTTGAAGATGACCTGTCTAAAACATCTCTGCTCAATTTTTAAAACATATCTAATATGACTACAAGTTCTATTGTAATGTCTAACTACTAACTTTCATTTCTTTATATCCTAATAGTTGATAATAATAACATTCAAGGATCAGAAATTTGCATTACATTGTTAAATGGATGGAATAAATACAATTAGAAATATACATATAGCATTTTCTAACAATATCAGTTTCAAATTTGTATACAATATAAAACAATTCAATCCAATGTAAAGTATTTAAAACTAGTAATTGTCTTTTTCTTTCTTTTTTTTTTTCTTTCTTTCTTTTTTTTTTTTAAACAAGAACCTTAAATCTAATCTCCTTTGCTTAGCCTTTTTCCTAACCCTTGACAATAACTTGTAACCAACCCCCTAAATACTGAAAATTATCCCAGACCCAAAACCCATTAAAAAGACCAAAAAACCACCCGCCCCACACCACCTCTTTGGGAATGTGGGCGTCGTATTCTTAAAATTGCTTCCTGCTGGGTATGGGCGAAGTTTTCTTTATCCTGAAAGAAAGATTTTAGGTTAATTGTCAAATTCTAGGAGAGGTAACTATATCCTTCATTATCCAGTCTGTGTATAATGCCAAAGTTCAGGGTTTATCTCAAGTCCTTATTCAAGTAGTCTTTGAGACTGGATCTTCTCAGCTAGTCATCTCAAATTTGCTCTGAGCACCTTGTAGTTCAAAGCTGATCTATGGATGATGTTTGTCAGCTTAATGATATTATTATTGTCCACGTGGAATTGTTGTTGTTGTGGGGCCCCATCTTCTTTCTGGAGACTTCAGTTGATGTTAGGCCTGGCCGTGATTTCCTGCAGAAAACTGATAAGAGACTCGAACACAAAAACATATATATGCAGCTAGCCTTTTTTCTAGAATTAGTTAGTACTCTATGTGACCATTCATATCTTAACAAAGTTTAAAATGTATGTATATATATATATTAATCTTGTAAATTTTGATATAAAATTTATACTTTGAGAAAAGTTTAAAGAATCAGAATAGAATCAAAGAGTTGAGATTAGTAATAGAATAGTCCCTTAATTAATTTTGGTTTTGTCCTGTACCATAGCAGAAGATGGCTCTTATTCTGGCATGATACAGGGAGTTTGCATTTACCTTTTAACAACATGCTTGATTTTAAAGAAGGAGAGAGCCATTCTCCAACTCCAAAGTCAGCTTTAAATTTTAATTGAACTGGGACTATTAGAAAACCAATAGTGTTAAATCTTTAGAGAAAAGCAGAAACAAACATTTAGGAAGACATAAAATTTTTTAGATAATATATACCAATACACCGTTTCACTCTGTTTCTTGGGATAGATGATTTGTCCCTTTTCTTCAGTTGTCTCATTTGTCCAGTGTTCTTCAGATTCCTTAACCTTCATTTTCCTAAAAGACAAAAACAAAAACCTTTCCCCAAGACTAATTTTGGGGATGTTCCTTTTTGGCAAGTTATTATCTGATTAAATGAAAAGGCATGTTTTATTGATACAAGTTAGTTTAAATTGGATGTTCATGCTGGTTGATGAACTATCACCTCCTCTAATTAAGAGGTCTCTCTTGTTCAAATTGAACCTTTATCAATTTTGATGGTACCCACAGCTTATCTTCTCCTGTAGAAACAAAAGCAAAACCACGTCCCCAATGTAATACATACCCTGGTTTCCATTCTGAGGTCAGCACATCCTTAAAGTATATAGGCTGATTTAATTCTGTAGTTTTTTCTATTATCCAATGTCTCTCTGCAGCTGTTGTTCCTTTCTCATTGGCATTCAGAAAATTCAAAGTTAGAAGAGCATTATGCAGTCTATTTCTGGGGGTTTTTGTTACCCATTTCTGTTTATTTAGCATATCCTTTAGAGTTCTGTTTGATCTTTCTATAACTGCTTGACCTGTAGGATTATGTGGTATGCCTGTAATATGCTTTATATTGTAATAAGCAAAAAACTGTTTCATTTTAACAGAGACATATGATGGAGCATTGTCAGTTTTGATTTGTGCAGGTATACCCATGATGGCCATAACTTCTAGCAAATGAGTGATTGCAGAATCAGCCTTTTCAGAACTCAAAGCAGTTGCCCATTGAAATCCTGAAAAAGTATCAATGGTGTGGTGTACATATTTCAGTTTTCCAAATTCTGCAAAGTGAAACACGTCCATCTGCCAGATTTCATTTCTCTGAGTACCCTTTGGGTTACATCCTGCTGGTAATGGCGTTTGATTGTAGAAGGAACAAGTAGGACATTTCTTTACTATTTCTTTGGCTTGTTGCCAGGTTATGGAAAAATCCTTTTTTAAACCTTTACTATTGACGTGATGTTTTTTATGAAATTCTGAGGCCTCCAGCACATTTCCTATCAATAGTTTATCAATCTCATCATTGCCTTGTGCTAGAGGGCCTGGCAGACCAGTATGGGATCGAATGTGAGTTATATATAAAGGATGATTCCTTTTCCTGATTGTATCTTGTAATTGAATAAATAGTGAAGTTAATTCTGAAGCATCAGGGATAAATTCTGCAGTCTCAATATGTAACACCACTCTTTCAGCATACTGAGAGTCAGTTACTATGTTGAGAGGTTCTGAAAAATCCATTAATACCAACAGAATAGCATACAATTCTGATTTTTGAACTGAATTATACGGACTTTGAACCACTTTACTTAAATTTTCTGATTTGTAACCAGCCTTTCCTTCTTTGTTGGCATCTGTATAAAATGTACGAACTCCAGATATGGGTTTTTGCCGTACAATTCGAGGCAAGATCCATTCAGCTCTCTTTATAAGATCAATTCTATTGCTTTTGGGATATTTGCTGTTAATTTCTCCCAAAAAATTACTGCAAGCTCTTTGCCAAGGTTCACTTTCTGTCCATAATTTTTCAATGTCCTCCTTAGTTAATGGTACGACAATTTCTGCTGGGTCTATGCCTGCTAATTGACGAAGTCTCAATTTTCCTTTGTAAATCAAGTCAGAGATTTTTTCCACGTAAGTTTTTAATTTTTTATTTGGTTTATTTGGTAAAAATATCCATTCCAATATAATATCTTCCCTCTGCATTAATATTCCAGTAGGAGAACGCCTAGAAGGTAAGATAACCAAAATGCAGTCCAGCTTTGGATCAATACGATTCACGTGTCCTTCATGCACTTTCTTTTCTACCAAGGCTAATTCTTTCTCAGCTTCAGGTGATAATTCTCTTGGACTATTTAAGTCCTTGTCACCTTCTAAGGTTTTGAACAAATTAGTCAGTTCATCATTTTTTACCCCAACAATAGTTCGTAGATGAGAAATGTCTCCAAATAATCTTTGAAAGTCATTAAGAGTCTGTAGTCTATCTCTCCGAATTTGCACCTTTTGGGGTCTAATTTTTTGTAGCTCTATTTTATATCCTAAATAATTAATAGAATCTCCTCTTTGTATCTTTTCAGGAGCAATTTGTAATCCCCAGCAAGGCAAAATTTTCTTTACTTCTTCAAACATTCTTTCTAAAGTATCTGCATTTGAGTCAGCTAGTAAAATATCATCCATATAACGATAAATTATAAATTTAGGAAATTTTTTATGTATCACTTCCAATGGCTGTTGTACAAAGTATTGGCACAGAGTTGGGCTATTCAACATTCCCTGTGGGAGGACCCTCCATTGAAATCTTTTAACCGGTTGAGAATTATTATAAGTAGGCACTGTAAAAGCAAATCTTTCTTTGTCTTTTTCTTGTAAGGGTATTGAAAAGAAACAGTCTTTTAAATCAATAACTATGAGAGGCCATCCTTTTGGTAACAGAGTAGGCAAAGGCATCCCAGATTGTAGAGAGCCCATTGGCTGAATTACTTTGTTAATTGCTCTAAGGTCTGTTACCATTCTCCATTTACCAGATTTCTTTTTAATAACAAATACAGGAGAATTCCAAGGGCTGGTTGATTCTTCAATATGCTGAGCATTTAACTGTTCTTCTACCAGCTCTTCTAAAGCCTGGAGTTTCTCTGTTGTTAAAGGCCATTGCTGGACCCATACAGGCTTGTCTGTTAACCATTTTAAAGGTAGAGCTGTTGGTGTCTTTGGAAGATCATCAGTTATTGTGCCCTGTTCTTGTATAATATGGATGGCTGGTGACCACTCATTAGAACAATATCTTCTAATATTTCTCTCAGTAATATGTGCTAGTTTATGATTTGTTTCTGAGATTGGAGGGATGTTAATCTGAGTATTCCATTGTTGCAACAAGTCTCGACCCCACAGGTTCATAGTTATGTTAGCCACATATGGTTTTAATTTTCCTCTCTGTCCTTCTGGACCTATACATTCGAGCCATCTTGCACTCTGTTTCACCTGAGATAATGTCCCAATTCCTAACAGTTGAACGTTTACCTCCTGAAGAGGCCAAGTTGGATGCCAAAATTCTGGTGCAATTATGGTAACGTCCGCACCTGTGTCTACCAGACCAGACAACAAAACACCATTTATTTTTATTGTTAATTTTGGTCTTTGTTCATTAATAGAAGTTTGCCAAAAAATTTTCTTTATGTTTTCTCCTGAATTTTCTATTCTTTCTGTTTCATCATCCTGACCAGCATGATTTATTCCAATAGGCATTTGGTTATTTAATCGCTCTCCAGAGCAGGCATTTCCTCTATGGCTGCAGGAAAGGTTTGAACTGGATTTGCACTGGGGGCCTGCACGAGGCCCCTCTGGGAGTTTCCCGAAGACTGAGGCAAAGGATTACCCTGTCTGTCCTTTGTTGATCTACATTCGTTGGTCCAGTGTTTTCCCTTACCACACCTTCTGCATACTCCAGAAGGAAGGGGCCTTCTGTTGCCATTGTTCCTTGAAGAAACATTGTTTCTCAAAATGACCTGTCTACAGTCCCTTTTCAAATGTCCTTGCTTTCCACATCCAAAACATCTAACACTCCTCAAACCTTTTGAAATTACTTCTCCTACCCATGTATCATCATGCTCAGCTTCAACATTAATTGTTTCTCTAATCCAATCTTCCATAGGTGCAGATCTTGCCCTTAATGGCCTGATTATTGTTTTGCATGCTGCATTCGCATTCTCAAAGGCCAAAGATTCAATTATTGCCTTACTAGCTTCTGAATCCGAGACCATTCTCTTTACTGCTGAAGCCAGTCTTTGTAAAAAATCTGTAAAAGACTCTTTTGGGCCTTGCTTCACCTTTGTAAATGACTCAGATTTTTTTCCTGGTTCCTCAACTTTGTCCCATGCATTCAAGGCTGCCGTTCGACATAAAATTAGGGTTTGGACATCATATAAACATTGTGTTTGTGCTGAAGCATATTGGCCTTCGCCCATAAGCTGATCCTGGCAAACTTGTATTCCTTTATCCCTCCATTGTTTTTCTATGTTTTTAGCCTCCTCCTTAAACCAAGTCAGAAATTGAAGTCTCTGGCTGGGTTCCAGAACACCTTGTGCCAGGTCCCGCCAGTCCTGTGGTACTATCCTATTATATGTTGACCAAGAGTTTAACATTTGCTTTACATATGGGGAATGCATGCCATAAGATACTATTGCCTCCTTAAACCTTTTTAAATCCAACATTTCAATTGGAGCCCAATTATTTTGTGTAGCCATTTGATCAGGCATCTGCTGTACAGTTACAGGATAAATTAAGGGTGACTGTGTGAAAACAGGCTTTCTTTCTGCAACCTTATGATCCCGACTTGAAACAACTTCACTGTTAATTTCTTCTGTCTGAATTTTTACAGGTTTAACAAGTTCTTCTAAAGCTGTTATCCTGGCACTTAAATTGACTATCTTTTTAAATATTAAAATGTGGATTATTATAGTGATAAGGTGCATAATTCCACAAATACTAATATTATATAGTTGTTCCATTGCCAGACTGCCTAAAATTTCGAACAAAAACCAATTTTCTTCCAAGGTACACATAAAACCCATTTGTTTTCTAATGTGGAAAAAATTCTCTTTTAGATAGTTTCCTTTAAAATATCTGATATGTTATGACTTACCAAATCTGCGTAGAACAGTAGAAATCCGAGGGGATTTTCAAAGCAGCCACCTAGTGTCCCAGGTGTAAATCCAAAGAGAAAGAGAGAAAGAGAGAGAGAGAGAGAGAGAGAGAGAGAGAGAGAGAGAGAGAGAGCAAGAAAGCATAGCTGGCTAAAGTTTAAATGCAGCCACGTGTTCCCTCTTGTGCCGAATCAAGGCTTGGGTCTGGCTTCCTTAAGCTCCGACCACGTGCGTTGGCTTTACAGGCAGGGCCCTGTTCGGCAGGGCAACTCTGAGTTGTTTGTAGCACCGGCTTTAAGCAAGCAGGATTTAAGCAAGCAGCTCACCGATAGTCCAGCCTGAGGTCAAGCAGAACTAGACCCAGGCTAAGGACTAAGAAGCCGATCGCCGCCGGCCGCCACGTGCCGCCGCCGCCGCCGCCGCCGCCGGCCGCCTGCCGCCCTTGCGGGAAAGCGGACCTGCCGCCAAGCCAAGCAGTTTTTAATGGATTCTTGTCACGTTGGGCGCCAGATGTAGATGTAACCAACCGTCTTATTAAATAAGAAACACAGAAACAATGTAAAAGAGAAAGCCGAGAGGTCAGAGCTCAGAGCTAAATCTCACCCTTCCTTCTGCTGTCCCAGCTTCGCGAAAAGAGACCTACTTCCTGTCGGTTAGTTTTTTTAAAGTATGTTGTTCTGCCTTCTCATTGGTTGTAAACCCAAACACATGACTGCCTCGTCACTGTCTGAATGTACAGCCCCCTAGGTCTTAAAGGTATATGTCTCCAATGCTGACTGTATCCCTGAACACACAGAGATCTTATGGGATTAAAGGCGTGTGCCACCACCGCCACACTCTTGCTATGGCTCTAATAGCTCTGACCCCCAGACAACTTTATTTATTAACATACAATCAAAATAATATTTCAGTACAATTAGATTACCACCACAATGGATGGTCACCTTATCCAGGTAGAAATGGCTCAGTAGTCACATGCCCTTCATCATCAAAATAGCAGAAGTTCAAGAAAACAATTTGGCCTTACCAGGGAAGTTGCTCATCAGATTGTTATTAGATGTGTGCCCACAGTATTTGCCTGTGCCTCACTTTGGGGTAAATCCTCCAGGCTTTCTTCCTAATTATTTATTCATATTGAGGAATTTGGCAAATTAAAATATGTGCATGTGACAATAGATTCAAGGTTTTTGATGGCCACTGTGCAAAATGGGGAAGCCACCAAGAATGTGATAACTCATTGTTTAAAATGTTTTTCATATATGGGGATTCCTAAAATTATAAAAATGGATAATGGAACTGGGTATATTAATAAAGCATTCACCAATTTTGTTCCAAATGGCAAATTGAGCATAAAACAGGCATTCCTTATAATCCTCAAGGACAAGCCATAGTTGAGCAAGCCCACAGCAGTCTTAAGATGCAACTTCAAAAAATTTATAGGGGGGATTTATACCTTCAGTCATTGCATAAAGCATTGAATCATGCCCTCTTCGTTTTGAATTTTTTGAATGTAGATGCCCATGAGTTATCTTCCATGGATAGATTTTGGCATGATGGTGTCTGAGTGACTTTTGCTCAGGTGAAATGGAAGGATCCTTGCACTGGATTATGGAAGGGTCCTGATTCTGTTTTAATATGGGGTCAAGGACACATTTTGCTTTTTCTCAGGAAGAAAATGAAGCTCAATGGCTGCCTGAGCACTTGGTGCAGTGTGTGGAACAGAGGAATGCTAGCCCTATGATACTGTAGCTGCTGACACTCCTTCAGAGGAATTGGAATGAGATTTGCTAAACCTGTGTTCTTGATCCTCTAGTGTTACATCCTGCAGTCTGGGAAGGAAAGGAATGTTTCCTGGCTTCCTGATAGACCTGATAGACCTCTGTGAGTTCTAATTATTCTGAATCTGGCTGAGGAATGCCTCTCTGTTTGTGACTGGTGTTTGGCCATTTATCCATACTACATCTTGGGACACAGAAGTCACCTTTGCCAGTACAGTGTTCATCTGCTGATTTCCCAAAGGAAAGAGAAGGCCTGGGGAACAGCTGCCTCAGATATTTGCCCCCTGTGGGAAAGAGACTCATTGGAGCAATTGAACACTATTATAGAGGCATCGAGGCAATGTGCTAGACTGGTCAGGACATCAAATTGGAGGTACAGAAGAGGCTCCCACGCTGATAAGGAGGAGTTGAGACAAAAGTTTTGCTGCTATTTGGTATTCAGGGACTGGAGCAACTGAAAGTCAAAAACATTTTCTTGTTGCTTGAATGGATCAAGAGAGTTGTAATTTAGCCAATTGTGTGTTCATTGTTAATAATCATGCTAGAATTGTGGCTTTCACCTGATAATGCTTGTGTCCACTCCTATTTACAATGAAAGTGTTACTGGATGAGAAAAAGGTTAGGGCTCATCTGAGAGGAATTTGATATGATGCTATTGAGTCCTTATTACTGATTTAAAAGACTTGATGCAGCTAAAACTGCTGTAGACATCCTGGACCAATTTAAAAAGACCATTCCATTCTTGGTCATCCTATACTCCTTTATTAGGAGGTATTGCAGCTATAGGAGCATGTGTCTTGCTAGGCATTATTTTCTTGTCTATGTTTATCAAGCTATGTGTAAACTCAATGGGAAGTTGATTCAGAGCTGCATAGAGTTTAGCTCCGCACCTCACTTGTGATTTTCCAGAGGCTGGTAGTCAAAGATGGGTAAGTGCTTTTTAACCACCTTTCAACCTAAGACAGGAATGAATGAGGAATTCATGTGCCAATGATGGATAAGACTGGATGGTTGAACAAGACTGGATGGTTGAAGAAGATGAACTAAGACAGGCTCAGTCATCTGAGGGGTCTGAGTTATCCTTTATATTATAAAGAATGGGAATCTGTGGAGGCCCACAGAGACTCCATAGTGTGGCCTTATTCTATCTTGACTCTGGGTCAGAAAGTCTGTGCTTGTTTTGCCCTGTAAGGCTGCACAATATGATGTTTTGGGCTAAGGCATGGTTACCAGGTGTCTTATACTTCAAGGCCTAATTACAGGATGCTTTTCGATAAGGCATGGCTGCTAGATGTTTTGAGAATTAAAGAAATGTTTACACTTGTCTGTGCTGTGGGATGTTCTGTATGTCCTGTGGGAGCCCTTCTTGGGTTCTTTGTGGCGTTACCCAGCAGGTCCGCATAGAGGATGATTAGGACCATGGGCCTGAGTGCAGGTGTCTGAGATGGTCTGCACTTGGCTGTGCTGGGGGATGGTCTGTATGTCAAGTTGTTCTGATTGATCAATAAATAAAACCTGATCGGCTGTGGCTAGGCAGGAAGGATAGGCGGGACTAACAGAGAGGAGAAATAAAAGGACAGGAAGGCAGAAGGACTGACTGCCAGATGCCGCCAGCACAAGAAGCATGTGAAGATGTTGGTAAGCCACAAGCCACGTGGCAAGGTATAGATTTCTAGAAATAGGTTACTTTAAGATATAAGAAAAGTTAACAAGAAGCCTGCCAAGGCCATACAGTTTGTATGCAATATAAGTCTCTGTGTTTGCTTGGTTGGGTCTGAGCGGCTGTGGGACTGGCGGGTGACAAGGATTTGTCCTGACTGTGGGCAAGGCAGGAAGACTCTGGCAACATGTCTGTACTTTGTACATTGAACCATGGTGTCCTTGAAAGAGGGAGATCTTTTGCCTCTCTCCTTACTGGTATATAAAAAGCCCATGAGAAATAAATTTGGGGCGACTGTGGTATTGACTCAGAGCCTTCCTGAACCTATTCTGTGTCTCTGTCTTTTTTTTTCATATCTATGTTTCTATTTTTCATATCTATTATTTCTCAATACACACTCTTCTATACCAAGGACTGTCTGAGAAGGTTGGGCTGGACTCAGCAGTTGTTTATTTTTGGTGTGTTAGTGTGTGTTTGTGTGTGTGTGTGTGTGTGTGTGTGTTGTGCTGTATCTTAGCAAAATACACCATAATAAGCCAAAATAGTAGTTTAAATAATTGTAGTATGCAATACTGCAGTGTTTACAAATATTAGATATTTACAATATTAAATATCTAATATGTAGCACAGAAAAAGGCATGTCTCATATATAAAGACATCTTGGAATCAATAAAGATATACAGTGCAATAACAGATAAAAAACTAAGTATGAGAGTAAGCATAATAATATAAATGTCATTATAATCCCAACATTTGGAAACATATTTGGTGATGAAGCTGTTTAAAAATAAATACTCTAAGATATTACTAGGTTTGAAATGGATATTTATCAGCTCTGAAAAATTAGCCTAAATGCATTATAATTGCAATTTTCTTTTCATCTTATGTAAACCTTTTAAAATGTGAACAATAAATATATTTATTTTAAGAAGTTAATGTTTACAATATTAAATGATTCCAAGAATTTCCATGTTCAACAATGGATGACTGATTACATTAAATGAGAGCAAATTATCACAATGCAATGGTAACAAGTCTACATACACAAAAAGAATCAGTAAATGCTTTGGGTGCAACGTAGAAAATTTTCTTCAATGAAAGTTTACTATAAAATTTGAAATTTTTGTTTCAAACTCAATTTTTTCACAAATTAAAAAAAGCAATAGTGCTCATGTAAAACCAATAAAACTAATTTCAGAGTAGCTTTCATTTGAGAGACAGTTAAATAATATTTACTCCCTTTATTATAAGAAAACTGCAAGGTGAAAGCCTTTGAATAGTGACTGTTTTTTTTTTTTTTTTTTTTTTGTTTTTTTGAGATAGGGTTTCTCTGTGTAACAACCCTGACCTTCTTGGTCCTGGAACTCACTTTGTAGACCAGACTAGCCTCAAACTCACAAAGATTTGCCTGCCTCTGCCTCCCAAGTGCTGGTATTAAAGGCATTTGCTACCATCACCCAGGCAGTGGTGACATTTTTATCTCTCAAATAAATATAATCCAAAAGTTGACAACACAGTTTGGGGAAGGCTCTCAGTACACACACATAGCTGTTTCTTCAGTTCTGTAGAACAATAAACATCTACTTCTTTTTGCCTAATTAAGTTTTCCACTATAACAAAGGGAAATACTAGATATTTGCTTTCCCATTCTGTGGCTCACACGTGTGAATGCAAATCTGAAAAAAAAATTCAGAATATGATAGCGCTTCTGGATTTGTGTTTGTTTCTAACAGAAAGAATGCTTGTGATAGCAACCATGTTGGAATATATAGTAACTAGCCCAAATACCTGTGCATTAGCTTTCTGCAGTGTATAAATATGATACACCTGCCCCTTTAGCTACAGGTAGTGTGGGCGATTGTTTGCAGCTGTATGCATTCTAACTGACACCTAAATCTGTACCAGACAATGGGCCAAACAGATCACAGAGAGCAACTTTAAGCATTTTCCTATTTTTCACAGGTAAAGTAGAATGTAGAGGGATAGAATGACCAGGGAAAATGAAGGACTACACAGTTCTACTTTCTAATTAGGTACATTTTGCTTTGCTTTGGCACTAGTGGTTGTACTTATGTGGTATGGGGACATCTGGTTTTACTCTCACCATCAGATTCAATTTTCATGCATAACAAACATGAGTATAATTTACTGAATCCACGTACGACCCCCGAAAGTAGCGTTTCAGTGAACGGTGATAATACTGATAGTGCTCTCATTATACCTTGGCTGATTTTTATCTATTTCAGATGTCAACACTGCTTTGTGATTTGTTTCCCACAAAACAGCAATCACTCAAAGAGAGTTTCATGTTACTATCCTCTCAAGCTCAGCAGTGGTGAGCAATTGCCTTATAAAACTGCATTATCCATCTATGATTGTATAGGACCTCTGCAAAATTACTGATCTCTTAGAAAACTCAGAAATTTACCTTGCATGCCAATCTTTCCTTCAGCTTCTCAAGCCTATGTTGTAGAATATTGCAACAATTTTTTCCCAAAGCAAGTCACATGAACAACTGATCAATGATAAAGTTATTTGTCTAAAATATAGACATCAATAGACTCTAAAACAGTGGTTCTTAACCTTCTTAATGCTGCAACCCTTTTAAACAGTTCCTCATACTGTGATGACCCCCCAACCATAAAGCTATTTTGATTGCTACTTCATAAGTGTAAGTTTGTTACTGTTACGAATCATAATGTAAATATCTGATATGCAGTGCTCAAAAGGGTCTCAACCTACAGGTTGAGAATCACTGCTCTGAAAGACAAATTGACGTATTTCTATTAGCAGTGACTGAATCAATTCTATGTTGCTGAATTAATTATCTATTTAGTAGACTGTAAATGACCTCTCTAATGATATTTCTGGTAAACTACTCATTTTCAATGAAAGTATAATGATGCTCCCAACTAAGAAATTTCACCTACCATAATACAAAATCTACATAGAACAATTTTAAATTCACGGAGAAATAAAGACATTGATTTCTTTCTTTTCCCATTATATCTGTGATAAAATTACTTTGAAAATAAATAAATTTGTTTTTATGCTGGATACAGTGCAATGCAGTTTGAAATTAGATTTTCTAAACCTTGTAAAATGTAGGCCAAATCTTACTCATTCCATTTGCAACAGAAACAACACACAAGACAGTGTAAAACTTAATACATCATTTTCTCTCTAGGAATTGCATGACTATTTAACATAGAGTTTAGTAGTTAGATGAATTTTAATTCTATACTATGCATTCAAAATATTTCCCTTGGGTCCTGGCATATAACTTATTGTGGAGTACCTAGCACTTCCAAGGATGGGCAGGGGGAGGGGTATTTAATCTATTGTTTTTAAAGATTTATCTTCTTTTCTCTATAACTGTAAGTTTTAATTAGTATGAAATATGTATTGTATCCTCAAGATGAGCAGGAGCTTATACAGTGTATTGCAAACATGGTTGTTTTTCTGTGTTAAGGAAACTCACAGAGCATGTGTTCTTAAGGGGTCATCTATGGATTAAAGACATGAAGGAAGGTGAGAGGAAGCAGTGTGCATAAGAATATATGATCTGTCCCAGACTGTAACTGATGGGGGGGGCAAACAACAAAAGAACCAAATAAAACAATAGCACAACAATGACAGAGCCATAAGCATAAGGTTATTGTAGATTGTTCTGAATGGTTCCTGGAATCACTGTGACGGCAGCTCTTATATTGTATCACATACCATGAGCAATATTTCCTTAAAATTCTCTTGTGCAGATCTCACCCATGATAACTTCTGTAGCCAAAAGCAAGTGGTACCTGACCTGTTATATTTCCCTCCTCTACAAATGTTTGATCTAAATCCCCTTATACCAAATTCCTCTTTCCTTCCTCCCTTGTTTCCTTGTTTCTGCTTTTTCTACCATTTAAAACAAAACAGGGCCGTGACACAACCCTAATATTTTCTTGTAGCAAGAGTTTTGGAAGAGTGTATGTTTGTGGATGGGTAAGAGAAATTTTAATGTTTTCTTGTATATAGCACTGCATGCTGTATTATGAGATACATGATTTATGATATATTAGACATGCTTTTGTGTATATATGTTGTACCTCTGCTGGTTTAGCACCATTAAGCAATAGAGATTCCCAGAAATAGCAGCACACACGTACATACACACATACGTACATAGAAACACGTCCCCGCTTCCAGACTGAATTTCTAGGACTTTTTAAGGATACATTTTATGTATTGGCTGTGTGGTTCAATTCCTTTAGATCACTATT
The DNA here is from genome assembly GCF_004664715.2 of Peromyscus leucopus. Classification (NCBI taxonomy): domain Eukaryota; kingdom Metazoa; phylum Chordata; class Mammalia; order Rodentia; family Cricetidae; genus Peromyscus; species Peromyscus leucopus. Next base: position 31,762,856 of record NC_051065.1, on the reverse strand, counting down.
TTGATAAGCTTTAAGAATAATTTTCTTGGTATTCTGTCTGACCACACCTTCAGTTGCACCATTATTCCTGACTTTTATTGGACTTTCTTTCCTTCTGCCTTTGGAACATTATTATGGTCATATGGAGAAGAGCCTCCAAGTGTTGTATGCAAAGAGATAGCATTGTAGAAAGGATGCGTTTACTCTTATCCACAGCTGTTTTCATTTCCTAAAGTTTTGTTCTTCATATTTCATGCTGAGCAATAGGATGACTCCTCCCATTTTGACTTATCTATTATCATCTTCTGCCAGTTGCTCATTCAGTGAACGAAGGAAACTGGTACCTATTTCACCATCTTCCACTGGAGAGAAAAGTCAAACTTGGTTTTAGTAAATTTTTATTATTCTTTTATCTGTCCACTATATATTTCATTATATGTGTCATGTAAATCATGAAATAATTAGAGTGAGTTAATTAATATGCTCATGCTTTTATGGTAAAAAGGCTCTCTCTAATAATGATACTCAGTGAATACTGAGAACTTTATAATAAATGAAATGAGATGGTAAATGAAAGTGCTGTATGATGATGCTGACATGGGGCATTAAAAAGAGCTAAACTCAAGAGCTGAAAGTCAAATTGAACAGAAGTGATCAAGACATCCATGAATGAAGTGATGTTGGGTAGATATTTGACAAGGGATATGAGATTTCTACTAAAGAGTAGAAATAAATTCTAAAAATTCATTATAAACTATGGTTACTATAATCAATAAGATTCATTTTCACATTTATGTCCTTACTATTCCTCTTACTAAAATGAATACTTGCTCATATTTTACTTTTTTCATTTCTACTAAGAAAATTATATATTAATTTTCTGTATTATATTTGATTTCAACTGAAATTTTTTTCTCAAACTTTAATAACACATTTCAGCTAAGATAGGTTTAACTATATTTAGATATTAGTATCACAAAATTTCCAAAGTAACCTAATTTTAAACAGCCAATGCTATCCATAGATGTCTTGCCAAGTGTTTTCTCATTCTGAAACATTGCTTCCCCTTAGACATCTCTAAAGGGTGTACCTTCACAGTTTGTTTTATCCACTTTCACATGTAGAGCCTTGCTGTGCTCATGACAAGCAGAGTACCTGACCAGAATGAAGCTTTGTTTTGCCAACAAGAACAAGAGGCTTCTTCAGTCTTAACAGCCTCCACCCCCCATTGTCTCATCTCCCCCAATTAGAAACATTAGGAAAATGTGATACATACTATTTAGGTGCTCTAAACATCTTTCTAACTGAGGCATTAGCAGAAAGGAAGCTTTTTATCCACAACCCAGTAAAAATAGTTGATGAAGAATTTTTAAGTAATGTTGTACAGAGACACATCTAATTACAATGCTTGTATCATAATTGGCAATGCAGCTGATGATTGTAATTATTTTTAGCTCCTTCAAATCATTAGCACTAATCATTTAAATGCTATACCCATCTTGGTGGGAAAATAGAGCAAATGGCTATCATCTGATGGAAGATTACTTAGAGAAAGTCAGTTTCCTATCCCAATAACACTGTTTCGATGCAAAGGAGGAAAACATCTCATTAGTAGTCATTGAACATTCATTGCTAAGTCAATCTCATTCCCTTGAGGTGGAAAAAGACATTTAAAATATCATTAGGAGTAATGATAGACAAACCGCCATTGAATGGACTCACAGTCCACAGGAACACAGGAGGGATGTGCATCAAAACAACCAGGAATTGCTTGAAATAGTTTCAGCAGTGTGTCTATTTGTGATCTGTGTATATCCATCAAGAATGACTCTACAGACCTAGGTTTGGTATTTTTGTGGATAACTATTTTGTTTCCCAGTAAGGAATAGTCAAAATTCAATCATTCTATTGTATTGCTCAACTATAAACATTTTATTTTTATTTCTTATATTTCAACCACTTTCCATTTCTTTGTCTACTTATGTTTTGATTATTTGAGCCTCAAATTTTCATATCTGCTAGGCTATTCCTTTATCAGAAATTTTCCCTTTAGCTATAATTTAAATTTTTCCATTGTGAAATTTAGGTAATTAAATAATTTTCCAAATTTCACTTTCAAAAGTTAACATCATATGACTTTAAACAAATGAATACACATGTAAAATTTGCACACAAAATAAATGAATGCTTTCATAGTAGATTTCTCCCCTTTATTCCTGCCTGGTGTGGATTGAATAGCCATGTTCCTGTAAAGTTAATAAGCTAAAATCCACACCTAATGCTAATTGTGACTTTTTTTGAAGACCAGAAAGTGAATTAGATCATGAATATATATCCCACACAAGTGGTATTAGTGTACTCATAACAATTGAAATGAAAAAAAATTACATTCCTTCAGCCATATGAATGTGAACTTGGAGGCCTGCAAACCAGGAAGAGGATCTTCATCTAAACCCCAAACAGCTGGTGTCCTTACTGCAGAGATCATCTGAACCCCAAACAGCTGGTTTTCTTACCATATAGATCATATCTTTAGGAAATCTAAGCCTGTTGCTTTAATCACTAAATCTACAGCATTTGTTATAGCAGCTCAAGATGGTTAAGACTCTTAAAAAATGTTTGTTTGGTTTTTTTGTTGTTATGAGGTTTGTGGTTTACTTAATAATTTCACAGTTCTACAAAGAAGAAGAACATGTTGCTGAGTTTTACCTCTGCCGTCTCTGTAGCAGGGAACAGACCAGGCTGCGTTTAAGCTCCTTACCTGCTCAGCCCGGCCTACCTGGAGCCGAGCTGTCAGGTGGGGCCTGCCACTGCCTCTACACTTGTAGTTAAAAAATCTGCTAAGATTTAAGGGTTGTTCATTTGTGGGTGGAGTAAGGTGCTGTTTTTCTCAGCTGAGCTGGACAACGAATTAGCTCAGTGGCAAAGCATCCACTTAACCAACTGAAAGTGTTGGGTTCCAACCCACAGCATCACACTGGAAAGAGAAATACAAACAAAAAATAACAGCAAATAAAGAGGAAAAATAAATTTAAAAGCAAGTGAGACTTGCAAAGTAACAACTATGGTACTGATACCACCAGCGGAAAGCAATAAGCACATTACTGTATATGTTAGATTATCGTGAGAAATAAAAATAAAAACAAACTCTAATACTGTCTTAGTCACTTTTTGTTTTTTTTATAAGACATCCTGATCAAGGCAACTTACCTAAGGCAGAGTTAACTGGAGGCTTGTTTACCATTTCAGACAGAGTCCATGATCATCATGGCAGGAACATGGCAGGAGACAAGCAGGCCAGGTCCTAGAGCAGTAGCTAAGAGCGCACATCTTGAGACACACCCCCAAGGCAGAGAGAGTTAACTTGGAATGGTGTGGGAACCATTTGAAACCTGAAAGCCCTGCTGCCAGGAACATACCTCCTCCAACAAGGACACACCGTCTAACCCTTCCCAAACAGTTCAATGGGTGGGCACCAAGCATTCGATTTTATGCACATTTGGGGGTCATTCTCTTTCAAGCCAACCACAGTCCTGTAAAGAAATGGGGGCTTTAAGCTACTATTTTCTCACTCCCTGATTTTGAGTTTTGGATTGTGCATATTTAATTAAATTTCAGAAGCACAGAACGATCTTCAAGAAGATTATTCAATGTGTAGAGGCATCTGTAGAAGCCAATGTATCAAAAATAATACTATTATTTACTATGCAAATGCATGCAAACATATATACATATGTAATGCATGTACATATACTACATCATTATATACAATAATAACTGTGACATAGATGACTTCATTTAAGCACGAATATCTCTACTAAATTTGTATTGGACATACGGGACTTTTTTTTGCTATTTTAAAAATTTCTTGATATTCTTTATCTTGTCTTTCCATTTGAGGAGCTTAAAATGAACTGAGTCAAGAAAGTGCAATGAATTCTTGACTTCTTTCCAGGATCCCATGCTTTGCAAGAGGTCTCTTAAAAATGGCGTTCTTAGTGTCTACTATTCCAGGGACTATTTTCTAGTGGTACACTACAATATCTAAGATGCAAAAATGTGCACTGAATTGATTTGATTGACAGTGCCAGGTACATGGAATGCCCTGCAGAACCCTAGCTTGCCAAACCACAGTCTTCTCATCATTTGAAAATTAAATCTCAGATGTTTTGATTTCAGTTCCAGATGTGACCAAAACTAGCTCATAATCATCCTCCCCTTTCTCTTCTCCTCATCACTCTTAGTGATGTGGGTCTTCTTCAGCAACACATGTGGGCTTGAAGTAAGTAATGCATTCCTTGGTATGTTATAAAAACCTATAAATATTCTGGTACCTTTACTATTTCATTATTTTTAAGGATTCTTGATTAGTAAAGGATTTAAATTAGCATCATTTTTTTAGTATATTTTCATAAACAGTCAGGAAATCAACAAATAATTTGGGGTGATGTTGAGGATTTTTTTTTATGTGCATGGGTGTTTTGTCTGCATCTAATTCTGTGCACCACATGCATGCCTGGTGCCTGTCTTTGGACTGCAGAAGAAGGTGTTGGATCTTCTGGCACTGGGGTTACAGATGATTGTGATTTCCCAAATGGGTGCTAGAAATCCAACTCCAGTCCTCTGCAAGAGCAGCCAAAGCTCCTAACAACTGAGCCTTCTCTCCACCCCAGTAATTGGAATTTGTATAAGGAGGGTAAAGTGAGTGTGTCATCCCTCATCTTTTCCCTGTTCGTGTTTTTCTGCTTTAGACACATTTAAGTTTTACATGCTATAGTCTTATTGACAACTAATGGAGAGTTAAATAAAAATCTGAAATTCACTTTTAATGTATATTTTCTTAGTTCCTAAATGTGTGTACAACTTAAGGAAATTTGATCCACATGGATTCATTCATTCTTATTTAAAATGTGAAAATGTTCACTTTAAAAGCTCTTTGAAGTTCAAGGAGATTTTAACAGCCCATTTAAGCCTTTTTATCTTTAAACTAGTGTTACATTTTGCCAAGAATAAACAAAGACAAACACCTAAAGGTTATGGTTCAGCTGAAATTTCCAAGTGCTCATATTTTCCTCTTTGTTTTCTAAACTTCATTCAAATGAAAGCCCTTCTTCTTTAGCTCCAATCAGAAAATGAGAAAATGGAATATAGTAAGTTACAGCCATCCACATCTCTATTCATTGACTCGGTGTTCTTAAAGATTTGGCTAGTCTATTTTTCAATAGAATTTTGCATATAAGATATGGCTTTAGCTGAATTGAGCACTACTAATATTTTATATGAGATACTGACATGATTGACCAGAACATACTCCACAATTTTATTTACTTGTTTTATCTCACGGCTTAAGATGCCTTGTCAAAACAATTATTTGAATTTCCTTGGCACTAAGTCCCAAAATTGAAGAAAGAAGAATCTACTTAAGAACAAATAGAACCAAAAAAGACTGTAGGATCCCTTAGTCTAACAAACAGAAACAGAGCAGGATAACCAGAAAGCTAATGGATTAGAAAACCTTGCTAGAGAAAGCACAGCATTTCCTTTTTCGGAATCAAGTACCTAAAAATCAGACTTCTAAGGATGTATTGTCCAGCTCATTAACATGCTTCTTCACCTGTGTAGATGGACTTTTCTTTTGGGGCTGCCAGCTCACAAAAAAATAACATGGAGACTCATTGTTAACTATAAAAGCTCAGCACATGAAGGGACCTGACCCACAGATCCCAAAGCTGCAGGATATCCACAACACTGGATGCCAGCAGGATGTCCAGGAAGAGTCCAATGGGGGGCCCAGGGTCAAACATGCAGTGGAAAGCAGGGGCCTCGAACCAGACCAATGGCCGTTTGCAATGAACACTTGTCATTAGTAGTGTATGGGCAAAGGGGTTCACATTGTGACTTGCTGGGTCCTACTGCAGCTTCCGTGATGAGATTTTTAATTCCTTCCCCCACCTCCCTTTTTTCCCATTTTATTTTCTTCATTGTTTTTTCTCTTGATTTTTTTTTTTTATTTGAGCAGGGTGTGTTGCAGGGGTGGAGGGCAGATATGAAGCGACAGAGAAAGAATGAGATCAAGATACACTATGTGAAAAACACATAGAATCAATACATTTTATTAAATGAAGAGGAAAGAAAGAAAGAAAGCTTGGCTTAGCTTAAGCTTGTTTCTATCTAGCTCTTATAACTTACATTAACCCACATTTTTAAATCTACATTCTTCCACATGTTCATTACCTCATCTCCATTATGCCCATCCTGGTTATTCCTCATCTGGCTAGCAACCCTGCCTTTCTTCTTCTCCCGACACCTCTCTGTCCCTAGGTGTCCACCTAACCTCTCCCTGTGTAGCTATGGAGCATTCACCTCTTCACTAAACCAATCGCAGGGACACATCTTCACACAGTGTAAAGGAATATTCCACAACATACCTGTCCCTTGCTTTTTCTGATACCTACATGTCAATCTACATACCTAGCCAAGTTGTTCATTAGTTTTCTCTACATCGGTCATGGGAGCAGCAGAGATTGCACGGCATGTCTCCTCATGACTGGTGTTCATTCTATGGCAAGATGCATGGGTAGGCAGGAAGCCTGGTGTCCTCAGCATGCAAAAGGCCAGCACCATGGTGACCATCTCAGCCATTCAAGTGTAAAGTTAGCAAGGAAGTCAAATAACTACTTCAAGTAGTTACATTGATTTCCATCATCATCACAAGGTATTGAGTTATAAAACATACCCAAGGTGAGAACATTTGGTTACAAAACAGAATAAAATGTGCATAGTAAAATACAATACCTTTTAAGTAACAGTGGGTTTCAACATTACATAATGTACATGGCTATGTCACAGATTGAGAACAACTGGTAAACTGTGTCATAGCTATAATTTTTTGAGTTATAATTTTTATTTTGATTGAAACAGTTTTCTTGGTATTGTAATAAAGACCTTACAACATTAATTATGAGTATGAATAAAAAATGTAGTGTGCAGATGTGACAGCTTTGTGTGACATTTCATAAGATACACCTTTAAAAAGATGTATTTACTTGAATTGATGTTTATTAATGCTTTGCCTGCACATGTGTTTGTGTACCACATGTGTACAGGTACCTCAGAGGCAAGATGAGGGAATCAAATCCCCTAGAGCTATAGTTATAGGCAGTTATGAGCTGCAGTATTGGTGCTGGGAACTGATCCTGGGTCATCTGTAAGAGCAGCAAGCACTCTTGACCACTGAACTGTCTATATAGCTCCTACACTTTTAAAGAAAGGCTTATTTTTATTTTATGTGTTTGTTGACCTTCTGCACGTGTGTATGTGTACCAGGTTTGCACAGTGCCCCTGGAGTCCAGAAGAGGGTGTCTGATCTCCTAGAACTGGAGTCACAAAGGATGGTGGTGAGTTGCCATGCAGGTGCTGATAACTACAATTTGGGTTCTTTGCAAGAGCAAGTGCTCTTGACCACTGAACTATCTCTATAGCTTCTAAACTTTTAAAGAAAAGGTAATCTTTCACATATAATGTATTAACATGTAAGTATAACCTTGTATGTATATGTGTGTTTATTGGCAGGGAAATGAAACAGTGAACGTTAAGATTTGCCATTAGGAAACAGTTGAACGTAGTAAAGCAACCTGTGAAGGGTCACCTTGCTTATATCCTTGACTGGAGCTGGAATCAATTAAAGTTAAGCAAGCTGGAATTTTCCTGATCAGATGATTTGATGTGAGAAGACACACCTTACATGTGGACAGTATGTTCTGATGGAGGTATAACTCAGATAAAAGATGGAAGAAAGAAGCTTGCCTTTTGCACTCTTACCTTTGCTCTTGTTGGCAAGGTCTTATAATGTGGACTGAAGACCAGTGATTCTCCAAAACTTTAGCACCGGATGACACTCCAGTCTTTTGGAATGAGCATCTGCTGAGTTCTCAGCTACACAGCCAATGTTGAACTACTCAGATTTTATTCTGTAAGCCAATCTAGTGAATGCCCCTTTAACATATACTCATTCTGGTGGTTATGTTTCTTCAGAGAACACTGACTATGATACCATGTTTGTGAAAGTGATTATGTGATTTACCAGAGAAGCTACTTCCCCATACTTTCTTATCCACTTGTTACATGATGAAGAAGCTTATGAGGATGAAGATGGTGCTTTCTGAGAGAACCAACATTTCTAACTTCCCATTAAGCAGAGAAAAAGAAATGACCCCACTGTGAAGACTAGTGTAATATACCTTGATGCCTTATCAACTTCTTACAACCTAAGAATTTTATGAGGCCAGAAGGACACTTTAATGAGGCCAGAAGGATCCATAAGACATTTTAAATGAATTCTAAGTAGGATGATTCTCTGCTAGAAATGGAAAATACATGGTGTGTTGCAGTGTTCACAAGAAACAAAATATTAAATTATGAATTTTCTAATTTCAGTTTTCCAGGACAACATACTTTCATTCCAAAGTGTGGCAAACATGTAGGTCTTTAAAATTGCCATTAAATTTAAAATTTGCAGGTAGATCTTAAAAAATGAGACAACTCTTAAATTTTATACTTCCAGAAGGGCTGTAGAATATAGACTTGAAAATAAAAAAAAATGAAGTGCCAGTATGATTTACAATAAAAGCTATTGCCATGTTGTATGCCTCAATACCCACTTCTCCTTATCACTCAAAGGGCTAATGATGGGGGCCCCAATGGATGCTCTCAGGGATCATGATATACATTCACCTGTGCTAGAACTATGGTGGGGTACTTAGAACTGGTATCAGGCAAAAATATTTAAATTGTCAGATACAACTTTACTACATGCCACTGGTCCAGTTGGAAGACGCTTCATCAGCCATACAGACAGTCCTGGCACAGTAGTCTCAGTGGACTGTCAGGACAGAATCTTGATATGATTATAATGAAGTGAGGAGAATTGGGGAGAGGTTAGACTGTGAGAATGAACACATCTCTAGAAGAGGTTTCTTTTAAAAAGATGAAGAGAAAGGGACAGAAAATACGGTCTTATCATGAATGGTCTTTTATTTTTAATTTTTCAATTTGTATGAATTGTAACTTTTAATGATACTGTGTAATTAATATGTAAAATTTGAGATCTATATTTCTCAAATTTTATTCAGGAATTATGCAGTAGAAATAAAATGACAAACTGGTTAGCAGAGAGTTCGTGACTAAGGAACCAAGGTTAAAGTCTGCTGGAGGAGCTAGGATAATGTGTTCAGTCACATGAATGGGCTGTGATTGCTGCAGAGAACATGTGTCTTTTGAAAAAGAGAATGGTCGAGTTTTTAGGATCAAGGCCCAAATCCTATAGCCAAGGAGAAGACATTTCCCTATCTTGTCATTATCTACTGTCAGATGTGTCCTATTTTTGTCCTGTCTGCAAGAAAATACACTGGCTTTTCCTATAGATCTCCACTATTGCATCATCTAAATCCTCACACATAATTCTACTGCCAGGTCACGTCTCTACCTTACTTGCTCTGCTTACCCAGCGAATACTGACTAATGTTTTCACACTCAGCTTGCCAGTTTCTTGTGGACAGTGATTAGAGCTTTCCTATGGAATGGCTAAGTCCACAACAACTAGCCTTAGCATGTGAGTATGCAGTGAATCTACCAACTGTCTGTATTACCCAATTAACTGGAGTTCTACCTTTAGTTATGTCAGCAGGAACCTTTAAATTCAGAGAGCCTTGCGGACCATGGGTTGAACACAAGGGAAGCCGTTATACTGATAACTAAACTTCAGCTGTGAAAAGTCTCAGCTGACAGCAACATGAGACTGGAAAATGAATCAAGGTATAAATAAGCCTAATGAGAGCAGAAGGAATTGGGAAAGATCTGAAGCGCAGAGAATTTGGGCACAGAACTGACTCAACAGAAGAAGAAAATCACTATTACTGATGAAAAAATACAAATTTTCCCACTCTGTTTTCAATTCAGTCAACACAACACTGGTCTTTTCTTTTCGGTTAACCTGATCGTGCTTCAACCTTCCGCTCAGTTTAGAGAACTTGATTATTCCCAAGCATGGTTTGGCAGAAGCAGTTTCCAGCTTGCTCCCATCAACTGGGTATCTGCTTTGTATTATTTTTTTTTTCCAAATTTGCTTTTGAAAACTTGAATGCCAACCAACTTTCCAATGTAAATTTTAGTTTTTGTTTTCCTTCTGTATTTCGGACATGGCTACCTTTCATTCAACTTGTCCTTGAGGAGCCAGCATACTTTCCAGGCATGGTTTTTTTTTTCAGCTGATACATATTTACTAAAATGTTACTCCTTTACAGGAGCTGTTCTTAGTACACAGGGGCTAAGTAGCATTTCCTTCCTACAAAATGGCAGACCAGTATAAATCAAAGTAGGAAACCGATAAAAGGTGATTAGGTTTTTGGTATATTGTGACTAGTGCCTGTTCAGACCTGGATGAGCCCATACATTTTCATGAGAGAAATGAATGGGCTTCTTTAAATGTTTCTAGATTTATTTATTTTATATGTATGAATATTTTGCCTGAATGTGTATGTAAGGTCAGAAGAATGTGTAGGATCACCTGGAACTGGAGTTACAGACAGTTCTGAAGTGTCAGATGGGTTCTGTTAACTGAACCTTCCAGGTCACTTAATGCAGTCTCTGAATAGACTTCTTTGGATCAGAGCCCTAGGTGAGAATTGTAGCTCACCAGGCTGTTCCAAGCAGAAGCTGTGCAGAAACATCAGGATCTTTGGATAAATGACTCCTATGACTTGACAGGAACACAGTGCACTTAAATAGAGAGCGGAACATGAGGCAAGAAAAGCAAGCCTGTCCAAAAGGCCACAGGATGTTGAATGTTGTTATTCAAATTTGACTTTCTTCATGATATAAAGCAATTCAAACGTAGATTCTCAGTTACATATAGCTGATTTTCAGAATTGTTTCAGAGTTGTGAAATGAATTGAATTATCTGTACTCTGGGAAAAGAGAAACAGACTGAATTTTGGAGGGAACAGATTCCATTTCTTACTTAAACATCTAGCAGGTGCTTGAGGATGACCCTAGCTAGTCTGTGGACTTCATACAGTGTCTGAAATAAAGTCCTACACTTTATGAGTGCCTAGCCGGAGCCTTCATGCAGTTCTCCGTGGAACTCAATGGAGGTGCAGATAGAATAAGTAACTTGTACACAGCTGGATGATTTGTAGGTAGCAGAGAAAGGTGTCAACTTAAAAGAGTTCAGCTACAGGACTTTTGGTGTTTGTACAAACTATTAAGTCAGTTAACAACAAGGAAGAGCTTACAATTTTGTCTTGGTTATGTTGCAATTGGCATTATATAAATACTGGTTTTAAAAGTCAAACTCTAAAGTCAACTGAAGCCCTAGCAGTTGATTCAATTAAGTCATACTTTACTAAGAGAAAAAAAAAAAAGAGCATTCTTCACTGATGCACCGAATTCATTGGTGTATGAATGCATGTGTGTATCTATGTATATTTGCATATTTGTGTCTTGGTAGTATGTATTTATATCTTAAAAATGTAAGGGAAAGTCCCACATGGGTGATGTTCCTGTCTGCTTTGTTGTCACATCCTCTGGGAAGAATAGGGACTGATTCTCCTAGTTATCAAAGGGTTATCACACAGGAAAACCTTTACATGAACTATTTTCCAGCGAAGTAATAAACATCTAATTGATTTCTGCAACCTCCTTTCACAAAATGAACTGAATAAAGTCATCAAGGATTTAAAAATTGTATTAACTGGTAATTTTCATCTATGAAATAATTGAATGTGCTTCAGTGTCACCATGCGGGAGAAGTAGTCACATGTAGGAAATAGTCCAGTGGAATTTTGAGAAAGATTTTTGCTCCAGAGAGTTTGTCCTTTGGTTCTGACAAACCAATCAGCATCACAATTGATCCTTCAGGCTGTTAGAAGTCTACCCAGCAATCATACTTCAAGATGAATGTTTTTGCTGCATTTCAGTATAATGTTTTGCAGCATCACCAAAGTTAGTATAAATGCAATGAATCACGTACAAAGCACTCCAGTTTAGTATGAAACGATGGTGGAATTCGTCAGGAAAGTACTACAGTACTCATGTTCCCTTTCTTCAATGTAACCCCCTGCAATGCTGAGCTGGCTTGGATTGCTAAGTAAAGATAAAACCTGGTGGGAGTCCCAGGAAGGGCCAAAGCAGCTTATAGTAGCATTGAAAAAAGAGAGAAAATTGTCTCTGAGAAATCCTCAGAGACACCTGATGGGCAGTCTCCAGTTATCCATTTTTACATTAGCTCACATGATTGTGTCTCACATTGGGGTGTTTATGTCTCAGCATTCCCCATTTCATTTTTTTGAATAAAATTATATATAATCTTATCTATAGGTCAATATTTCTTATGAATATTATTTTATAAACATGATAACATATAGATGTAGCAGGGATCTTAAAAGTTCTTATTAATAAAATCAAACCTGAGCCAGGTCCTGGGGTGAACACTGGAAGGTCAGAGAGACAGAACAAGCCACAGCTAACCTCACCTGGCCAACTAATCAGCTGATCTTGTTTCCTCAGACTGGAAGCTTCTGTGTCCTCATATCCGAATGGGTCTCAGCTGAACTGCTACTTGAAAGCCTGAAAACTTAACCAGCCATATGCTCAACCAGGCCAAATGCTTCTTTCTAGTTTCTGGTCTTCACGCCTTATATATCTTTCTGTTTTTGCCATCACTTCTTGCGATTAAAGGCGTGTGTCACCATGCCTGGCTGTTTCCAATGTGGCCTTGAACTCACAGAGATCGAGGGATTTCTCTCTCTGGAGTGCTAGGATTAAAGGTGTGAGCGCCACCATTTTCTAGCCTCTGTATCTAGTGGCTGTCCGTCTGTTCTCTGACCCCAGATAAGTTTATTAGGGTACACAATATTTTGGGTAACACAATACCACCACATGTAGAGTTTGATAATAGTTTTAAAGCACACAAAGGAATAGGTGTTATTCTAATTTACACCTATCTTTTAGAGTTTTTGTATGAGTTACTGCAGTATCTGTCATCTAATTAAGACGTACACACAGATGAGCATTGGTGCATGCATGCACACTTGAAAACACAGACCCTCATACAAGAGTGCAGTCAATTTTTCTCAGAATATTTTGATATAAATTTTCTTTAAATATGATTAATTCTTGCCTTACATTTGTTCAAAATATTCTAAGTTATTTTTTTTTCCTGAGGATTAAGTTTTTAAAACTTCCTACTAAATCCAGTCATAAAAATGAATCATTTGGTTAGAGTTATATTGATGAATTCTGACTTGTATTCTTTATCATAATAACCATTATTGATTATTTTGTTTATTAATGATTATTGATTATTTTGAAACACCAAAGTGTTTCACTTCAATAGTGATGAAATTTGATAGATATGATTAGCATAGGCAAATATGGAGTGTGGGATGCTAAGTATAAAGGACCAGCAATCTTCAACCATTATTTCCACAGTAGACAGTGGGAGAGTTCTAAACTGACCCCTGATTAGTAGACAGACAAACCAATGCCCTGCAAACCACAGATGTTCAGACCAAACTCACCTTAGTAAGAAACAGTAGGCAGGAAAATACACACGGGGATCCTAAGGGAGAACACTGCCCATGATGATCCTGGGAAAACTCTCTGTCTACAAACCGTGTAAGGGTGTAGAAGAGACATAGGGACTGCCATCAAAGTGGAATATTTAAAGAAAATATTGTTTTAAAGTTTTATTTTAAATTCTCTGAACTTCCATTTTTATGAAACATTCAGAAAAGTCTTTATTCTTTTTTAATATTGATTTTTTTTATTTTACTCACTCAGGATTTTTATTCCTTTCTCATTTGGTTAGAATGGTGATTTCCACACACTAATTAAATTGAAGGTAATGTTTGGATAGATGTTGGTAACTCACATAATTATATAACCATAGCTACCTTGACACATCAAAATACGTTTTTCTCATCCCTCTCCCTGTCCTGTCTGTTCTCTCAATCCTGCCCCCAGCCCATCACAGTTCTATTTTCTGTGAGTATTGTTTGCTTTCCTGGGTTTCATATGTGACATTGCACAATTAAATGTTAAGATAATCTGTTTGCTACCTTTACTTACCTCAGGCTTTCCCAGAGTTACATTTCTCTGGTCTTTTTTCTCTCAGTTCATTATCTCTTCCTTTCATTTTCTTTGCTGTGAATTTCTTTCTTGTTTCTATTTTCTTAATGAAAAAACTTAGCTACTGAAATATTTCTGATACTCAGTGGCAAGAGGAAGTCTAGTCAATTAACATGCATTTTTAATTTTATGCATTTTCTTTGCATTTTTAAAATTTCAAAGCAAATGAAAAGGTAAGCAACTTTAAATTGATAGTGAATTTATTTTAATTCCTAAACTGGACTAGCTTTTTGTTAAATTGCCATGTGAGGGGTGAGTTTTATTAATTTTTATCTAAAAGCCATCAATTTTTTTCTATACAACTAGGGCTAGCATTTTTCCATTAGTCATTAGCCATTATTAGTATTACATTCCTGAAAATTGCCTGTGGTGAGTTGTGTATGCTCCATTCAGCCCTATTCACATTTTCCTGGGATATTCCACCCCAGCAACATGAAGTTGGGAGAGTAGGCATAGGAGAAGGAGATGGTGTTGAAGAAAAGGTTATAGTAAGTCTTTCTCTGTACCACCAGCTCCCAAATAATGACACAGAGACTTCTTATTAATTATGAAATCTCAGCATTTAGCTTAGCTTGTTCCTAACTAGCTCTTCTATCTTAAACTAGCCCATATTTTTTATTAATCTGTGCTTTACCATGTGGCTTTTACCTCTATCCCATTCTTTGTGTCTGACTTGTTCCATGTATTGCTGGTTTCTCTGCCTCTCTTCTTCCCAGAGTCCTCTCTGTGCCTGGAAGTCCCACCTATACTTCCTGCCTAGCTATTGGACATTTAGATATTTATTAAACCAAATAGAATGCATGTTGGCAAAGACATATCTTCACAATGTACTAAAGGATTATTCCACAATAAAAGGGCTTTACCACTTTGCCTCAAATTTGGGAGATTGTAAAGGCCCAAGGTAGCTATCAATTTCCTATGGGTCATTTGAAATATTGTAATCACAGTAGAGGTTAACTAGTTTTCTTTTCTCACTACTGTATTCTCTGCCAAATTGTTTGGCTTCATTGTATGTAAATAGAATGTTTCTATCAACATATTTTTTATGTATAAGTTTCTACATCAAATCTTATTTCTGGAAAACCTCAATGAATAGAGTTGGTTCTATGAGCACTTCTAAGAAGCAGAGAATAAATGAGAATTAAAGTGTGCATTGCATATCAATCAGATGTTAATGAGCATTCTAGTCTCTGATGATTAGTGATATATCTCCTAATAGTCAATAGAGATTCAATTGAGAAAACTCTCACAGATGATAACTAGGGAGGTTTAACTGTGGAAGGAACATATAACCTGATGAAATTTTTCAAGTTTTTCAGAAAGACTGGAGTAGTCATTTTAAGGGCTACTAAGTTAGCTGTTGCTGGAAGCTACTGATGCATTAAAGAAAGAAAAATAATGAACAGAAGAAGGTGAAGGATCTCCATTTAAGGTATTTGGAAATATCAGAATATTTATTTGGCCATAGACAATGCCATGTTGTGGTGATATTTTATTTGTGCTGAAATGTGGAGATATTTTATTTGTATGTTAATAAAGTTTGCCTGGACATCAGAGAAAATAGCAAGCCAGTAAACACAAAAGTCAGGCAGTGGTAGCATACGCCCTTAATCCAATCACTTGACAGGCAGGGTCTCTGTGTGTTCAAGGACACACTAGGGAACAGCCAAGCATGGTGACACACGCCGTTAATCCCAGTACCAACCATAGAGACCTGGAGGTCTGTACAGACAGGAAGTGACAAGGAAGTGAGGTAGCTGGACTAAAAGCCAATGAGAGGGCAGAACAGCAAGGCAATAAAGGCACGGTTAGACAGGAAGTAGCTCACTTTTGGTAGCTGCAGAGCTGGAGAGGTGAAATTGGTGGCTATTCCTATTTCCCTGATCTCTAAGACTTTCCCCCCTATATTTGACTCTGTGTTCTTTATTTAATAAGACCACTCAGAAGTTCATCTACACCATGTTGATTAACAAAGAGTTCAATGTAAGCCAGGCAGTGGTGGATATCTGTGAGTTTGAGGCCAACCTGGTCCACAGAGTAAGTTCCAGGACAGCCAGGGCTTCAAGTTTTAATAGCCTGGCAGGGATGACATGAGATAAAGTTTGCAATCTCCTTGGGTAGCACTGGAAGCATGGAAAAGTGACAGCCTAAAGTGAGAAGCTCAAGGAGGTATTCTTGCTGGTGCAGCTGCCTTAGGGAAGGCAGGAAAATATACCAACCACCTATGACTCATGAGAGGCTCAACGGGCACTCTAACTATCACAGAAAAATGTTAGTAGATGAAATGGACATCACAAAGAAGCCTGTAGTGGTTTATCTAGGTAGGCCAGGCTCATGGCGGGCAGAGCTGATTCAGAGCAGAACTCCATGAAAGTAAGAAGGACCCTGCTATAATGCAGGCCGGCTGGCAGCACTTAGCCACCAGAACTCAGGTGGGAGCAATTACCATAATGAGTAGCACAGTCTGAGTGGCAGATTTTGACCCATAAAGAGTTATACAGAAAAACAGAACAGAGTGTTCCAATGTTCCAGATAGAAGCCAATATGGCTACTGTTTCTCCAATAAAGGGACAAAATTAAAATTAAAATTAAAAATGGATGATGAGGAAGCTGAAAGCATCATGCCACATAAAATGTCACTTCCTTAGCCATGTGTTCCAAGTAGAAGAATGTTTCATGACTGGAATCAACTAACTAAAGGACAGGCCGAGTAGCCATGAGCACAGCCCAATAATGTTCCTACAAGTGTGTTTAGTAATGGTGCTCTTGGAATAGGTCTAAGAAATTTTATCACCATGCACATTGCAGTACACAGAGAGGAAAATAACAATTTTGGAAGTAGGGCTGAATTGACAAAGATGGTCCAAACTCTAATGTCATTGTGGTATTACTGTTAATGTAAAGACATGGAACAACTTAGTAACACATGAATTTCTTTCTTAAAGTTCCTGCTTTGATATTGCCACTTTGCCTGCAGGCCCAAAAGATGTTTCTTTTTCCATGGTTTCTGAATTTGCCAGTAGCTTTGGACAAATAGGCTGAAAAGAGAAGTGGTCTTTTTGAAGTTGCAAGGCTATATGACCACCAAAGAAGGATACCTATAAGGATGGGCACATTTCCACAGGAATATAGTTTATACTTAAAATTAATGAGCAATTCATTTGTACTGTTTATTATATAATAACATGCATGGCCCCTGAAACATAGAGGCAGAAGTATCCTTCCCAATGACTAGTTAAGAGACAGATTTGTGTTCCTCATTTGGATTTTGGACTTTGCAAGGCCTTGAGAGATTGGAGAGATCCCCTCTCCAGTAGCTCAGGCTGGAAACGCCTACAGATGTTGTTTGTCAAAAGTCTACATTGCTATCAGTAACTCATGGTTAGAGGTCAAGATTGGTATTAGACCATTTCATGTGCATGAAGCTCCAACCTGTAGAACAATTACCAGGACTTATATCAATAGTAAAGATTGTAAAAAAAAAAAATGCTGTTATGATCCAAATATGCTCCCACCAGAGTACAGAGTAGGAGCTCAATTGGAATTTGATTTATAGGTGCTATTCCATCCCTTCAGGATTCTGAGCCCATTAGTCATACATGCAACCAAGGGAGTCATCATTATTGATGAGGTAATTAATCCTGACCAACAGGAAGAAGTAGGACTGCTGTCATGCCATAGGTTGTAAAGGTTTACCCCTGACAGGTAATCCAGGGCAGTGTGGTTGCTACTCTTTTGAACAAACTAAATGGTAAGTGGAACAGTATAGCACTACAAGTTAATGTGTTCAAATGTCTTGGGGCTCAGACTGGTCTTCCTTCTTGAGGAAAACCACAATATAGCAGAGATATTCTTTCTGTTCACATGGGGGCCAAGGAGAGTCTCAAGGAGGAAGGAGATGCTGATTGTCTAGATGAGCTGCATCAACAGAACCCATCATCTGTTTCACCTTTCCAGCTGACCTGGGTGGTTGGTGTGGGTCGGAGGATACTTTGACTGTTCTAGGCCTAAAGAAGTCAAAATTGAAGGTTTGGGCAGCAAAAGTGCTCATTCTTTTAAGCATTATTAAGTAAATGAGATAACCAAGAATCTTGACCAAGTCATTACCGAATGGGTTGAACATAAGGAGCCAATGAGTGGGTGTTAGCTGATCCACTGCTCATCATCTATGAGAAGCAGAATTATTATTTTCCCAGATGGTGGAACCTGAGAATTTCAATCCCCACCAGGAATAAGTCTCACTTATTAATGGAGATGTGGAACACAAACCTGGCACCCATGCTTCATCTTTAAATCATTCTCCAGGTAAATTATGGGGCAGCTAATATCTAATCTATCATAATTAAATAATACCTCGTGCTACCGTCTTCATTCATCTAAGTGATATTCCTATGTGATCTCTTTAGTAATCCTCCATATGAAAATCTGCATCGCAGAGTTTATTTGTGGGAGTAACTGTCCCCCAAATATGTAAGTGCTTCGTCAACCAACCAAGCAAACACACAATGAACAAAGTGAAGTTCTCTGTGTGTAACAAACAACATAAGGAAATAGACCCAATGTAAAATTCCACACTCAATGGAACCAAATCGGCACCTTTGAACAAACAGGAGCGTGCACAGCAGCTCCAGGGCAACAGCAGAAGCCGGAGGACAGGACACCAGCAACGCTGACCGTCAAGTGCAGCTGCTCCATGCTAACTTGCTTAAACTATCAACTAACGTCTGAAGCTCTAGGAGAAATTAAGATAAAATGAGAAAAGAGAAAAGTCAAATAGGATGTGGAAGACACATGAACAGAAGGTGAACACTGAGCCAAGAACATTATCAAAGGGAGAAAGCATAACTAAAAGTTATCATTCACTTTACAGTTAATATCCATTTAGTAAGTGAGCATATACCATATTTATCTTTCTGGGTCTGGGTTACCTAACTCAGGATGATTTTTTTTTCTAGTTCCAGACATTTATGACCTACAAAGTTCATGATGTCAAGTTATAAATAGACTCCATTATGTAAATGTACCATGATTTCTTTATCAGAGAGGTTTCTTCTGGTAGCTGATGGGAGCAGATGCAGAGACCCACAGACAAACACTAGGTGGAGCTTGGGGAACCCCACAGAAGAAGGAGAGGAAGGATTTAAAAGCCAGGGGGGTCAAGGACAGCAGGAGATCATGGCCCAGATTCAACTCAACAGGGCTCACAGGGGCTCACAGAGACTGAAGCAGCAACCAAAAGCCTGCATGAGTCTGTGATAGGTCCTCTGCATGTTATGGTTATGTAGTTTGGGGTTTTTGTGGGACTCCTAACAGTGGGAGTGGAGGGGGAGGGTCTCTGACTCTTTTGCCTGCTCTTGGGATTCTTTTCCTCCTACTCTGTTGCCTTGTCCAGCCTTAATATGAGGTTTGTGCCTAGTCTTATTGTAACTTGTTATGCTGTCTTTAGTTGATATCCCTGGAAGGGCTGCTCTTTTCTGAAGAAAAACACAGGAGCAGTGGATCTGAGAGGGGGTGGAGAGAGTTGAGAGAGGGAAACTGCTGTGGATATCGTTCTATATAATTAAAACACTGATGGCCAGTGACCAGACAGTAAGTATAGGCAGGATAAGGAGAGAGGAGAATTGGGGAAACAGGAAGAAGGAGGGAGAGGACAAGCAGCATGTAAAGACGCCAGTAAGCCACCAGCCACATGGCAAGGTATAGATTTATGGAAATGGATTAATTTAAGCTATAAGAACAGTTAGCAAGAAGCCTGCCACGGCCATACAGTTTGTAAGCAATATAAGTCTCTGTGTTTACTTGGTTGAGTCTGAGCGGCTGTGGGACTGGCGGGTGACAAAGAGTTGTCCTGATTGTGGGCAAGGCAGGAAAACTCTAGCTACAAATGGCGCCCAATGTGGGGCAAGAGTTTCCACTTAAAACCTGAGAAAAAAAGATTCTAAAACAGACCTAAAACAGTTCCTAGTTGTTTCTCTCAAGTTAGCGGCAGCCTGCATGTTTGAGCTACTATGGCAGGCTTCTTGCTAACTGTTCTTATATCTTAAATTAACCCATTTCTATAAATCTATACCTTGCCATGTGGCTGGTGGCTTACCAGCGTCTTCACATGCTGCTGGTCATGGCGGTGGCTGGCAGTGTCTCTCCCTCCTTCTTCCTGTTTCCCCAATTCTCCTCTCTCCTGTCCCGCCTATACTTCCTGTCTGGTCACTGGCCATCAGTGTTTTATTTATATAGAACAATATCCACAGCACTTTTCCCCCCCTTTTCTATTTTAATAAAAAGAAAAAAAAGCAAAAGGTTATAACTAACATAAGAAAAAGTATATACAAAAGTACAGTAACTATATTCAATATATACAAGTAATAAATACCTAAATAGGTATTTGACAAATCAGAGAAAATAATTCCATTATCTATCCTATTTTGGTAAATCCAAGATGTATCTAATGCACTTTTTATCCTAATTAATTTTCAACTATAACTAACTAATCTTCAACTCCCTCAGAGACCCAAGAAGGAAATAATATTAGCTAACAAAAATAAAAACAGGAAGTGCATGCAAGCAACTTCCAAAAAATTTGTGAGTTGACAGAAACAGCCAGCTGCCTGGGCAGTCACCTGAGGTTTCTCCGCAGTGTTGGGGCATCATCTTCAGCCTACAGGCTTAGCGTATCTGACAGACTCATTTGTGAAGTAGGATGTACATAAGGTCAACAGTTCAACCTCACATTGGGTGAGAACAGTCCATGTACCAGAAACACCTGAATTCCACTAGTGTCCTGTCATGATTCAGGATTTTAAATTCTGGAAATTGTTGACAGTTTTTTAATTCAGCTGTCCATTCTTCTTGGCTGTGTATATATGGCTTCATCTCAGCATCCCCTTCTTCTCCACATCCCTCTATTAAATGCCAGTCTACTATCAAGAGGCATGAGCTTTCAGCTGCTGTTCCATTGCACAACAGAAGCCATCGGCCCTCTGCCTGTTCAGCTGCCTTCTAAGAAAAGGGCACTGTACCTTTTCCGGATTGTGAAAGCCACTTCAGGGATGGGGCTGGCCTCAGAAGATGCCTTTTGATAAAGCCATAACCACACTTGTTTTGGCAAGAATCAGTAGTCCTTTGTTTCGTGTTCTGTCTGTCCATTTTGTCCTGTTGATTCGAGGATACTTTGTTGTCCAGTGGCTAACTTTTGCCACAATGAAAGTTGACTCCATATGCAGTTTCTTCAATGCCCATATTTTCTCTGAAGTAGATTGGTACTGCCAGGAGCCTACATGTCTCAAAAAAGAAAAAATTTTCTAAGTTATTAAAACATTTTAAATGCCATATTCTGTAGATCTCTGAAGGGTTTGAAGATGACCTGTCTAAAACATCTGTGCTCAATTTTTAAAACATATCTAATATGACTACAAGTTCTATTGTAATGTCTAACTACTAACTTTCATTTCTTTATATCCTAATAGTTTGTAATAATAGCATTCAAGGATCAGAAAATTGCATTACATTGTTAAATGAATGGTATGAATACAATTAGAAATATACATATAGCATTTTCTAACAATATCAGTTTCAAATTTGTATACAATATAAAACAATCCAATCCAATGTAAAGTATTTAAAACTAGTAATTGTCTTTTCTTTCTTTCTTCCTTCCTTCCTTTTTTTTTTTTTAAACAAGAACCTTAAATCCACAGTTGGGATTGTATTATATGAGAGAATAAATGGGAAAAAAAACATACTTATGGTTTATTCTAAAATAATTGATTAGTTAAAAAATGATGAGTGGGGCTACAGAGATGGCTCAATGATCATCAGTAGCTACTGCACAGGCTAGCTATGCAAGCCTAAGGACAGGAGGTCAGATCCCATTGTGCTCACCAAAACCTGGACACTGCTGTGCATGTTTGCTACCCCAGCTCTGTGAGAGGCAGAGACAGGAGGATCGCTGTGCATTTGAAATTCCTGACCTCCAGCTTGGCTCCATGTTAAGTAAGAAAGCCCCCTATCTCATAGGAATAAATCAAAGAGTGATAAAGCAGAACATCCATGTATAGCTCTGACATGGTTATCCTGAAGGGGTGGGGAGGAGAGCGAGAAGAGAAGAGAGGAGAGGAGAGGAAAGGAGAGGAGAGGAGAGGAGAGGAGAGAGGGGAGGGGAGGGGAGGGGAGGGGAGGGGAGGGGAGGGGAGGGGAGGGGAGGGGAGGGGAGGGGAGAGGAGGGAAGGTGATTATTAACTTGGATAAGAGGTTAGAAAAGAAAGTTTCAAACAAGAAAAGAAAACATGATGCCCTAGAGGTAAAGAGAGCATTTTCATCACAGTCAACAGGGAGCTTGGAACACAAAGCCACTCTCCACAGCACCGCCTTAGGTATCACAGAGGGTGTACTCTACTCTACTATGAAGGGCACACGAGGATCAGCACTGTGGATCTGCTCTCCCTGTGAGTACATTCCCCTAGGGAAGTCTTCAGCACCCCATGAGTGTGAGGCAAGTTGGCCTGTGTTGACAGGTCTAACCTCAGACATGCCCTTGCTCTTATTGTCACAGTCTACACAAGTGGATCAGTGAACTTATGCTGAACAATTACAGTTGTTTCAGACAGACAGACAAGGGACACAAGCAAAACAGTGAAAAAAGCAAGGTATTAGTTGATGTTGTGGAGTTTATATGCAGAAATGAGAAATTAATTTTGGTGAGAAAAATACAATGCAAAAAATATAAACAGTCTAGGAAAAGTGTTTACATTACATTTTATAGGACACAGTAAGAGCAGGTTCTGTGTGAAAGATCGCCCTATGCTTCAACTACCATTCTGGCTTGTGACAGGTCCACCGCTTCTCCAAGTGTTTGTGCAATTGTCTGTGGAACAGAGATGATGACATCCACTCCCATAACATTATTATTACTATTTAGTTTTAAATCTGTAGTGCTATAGGAAGAATTTAGGTTTCATGGAGAGGTTTTTCAAACAAAGCTTGTTTTCACGGTCTCTGTCCCCCTCTTTTCCCTATCCCACTTGTTCCCATGTACCGCCCACCAGGGGCCTCCTTTCTTACTTCATGTCACAGGTGACCTTTTGCTTACTCCTCTCCCTTCTCAACGCCTCTTCTTTGCACTCTCAGCCTTTTATACAGTTTCATAGTCTAGACTCACTATCATTACTTATTTACATGCATGTGACCTTTATCTTCGAGTAGGGGTTGAATTAATATGTCAGGGTATCATCGTGAGGATGAAATCAAATGGAAAGGTCTTGGCACAATTCCTAGCTACGTCTGTTAGCAATTACTAAAATAGAAGGAACTGATCCACAGGCTGGCCTGGTGCCCCTCAGCTCAGGCAGGTGAAAGGCATCCACAGGCTAGCCTGGGACCTCACTGCTTGGGCTGGATGAAGGCATCCACAGGTCCATGTGGTACCCAAGGTAGGTGCCATGATGTTGAACAAATATGGTGGAGAACTGTGAAAGAAGGAGAAGCAGATGGTTCACGTGCTGTGGAAAGAGGAAGAACTAAAGAAGCAAAGTTGGTTAGGAACAGGTTGATGGGGGTGGCTGCTTGCCACCTGGGGCCAGGATGAAGTCCAGGCCCAGGCTACTGCCAAGGGACATGTCTGGGTCCCTGGTCCTATGGCTGCCAGAGTCTGTGTTGACATCCACAACCAAGCCACAAGAATGCCTGGGTCTGGACCCCTATCTGTGGCCATGTTGGTGTTCAAGGGTTAAGCCACTGCCAAGGCCATGCCAATCTGGGTAACCTGCCCTGCCACTGGGGCCCTGGTGATACCTGGGCCTGAGCTGCTGCCAAGATCCATATCTGGGTCACTGGTCCTGCTGCAGCTGGTGTCTGTGTTGATGTCCATGGCTGATGTTACCACAGGGGCCATAGGAACCATTTGTGTTGAAATATGAGGGCTGTGCTGAGCTGGCCCACCCCTCACTGGACACTGCAGCAGGAGAGCAGCACCCCCCCACACACACACACACTCACTCAGGAGAGATGACAACAGCCCTCACCATGGTTGTGGGAGAGCTGGCCCCAATGGCATGGGCCTAAGAGAGCTAGCTTTGCCCCTCACCTGGGGAGGGCAGTCCCAGTGGCTCAGACTGATCAGTTCAGCTATTACCCAGACCCATATCCTGGCACTTGAGTTGGCCCACACTAATAGCTACCCCATCTATGACCTGCTGGAGCATGGAAAGGGAGTGGTCCTACAGAACAATAGCCACAGGATCCCCATGACTTGGGACAACAGCAGAATGTCTGAGAGCAGTTTTGGTGAGGGTCCAGTGATGATGTTGTGCCAGAGGCCAGGGTCCTTGAACAAGACCAATAACCCATTGCAATGAATATTTGCAGGTGGGGTTGATGGTTACAAAAGGGTCTATTGCGTGACATACAGCAGCTCCTGGTGCCACTAGGACGGATGAGGAGGTGATGGAGAGATGGGAAAGATGGAGGAGTGAGGTGGTTTTCTTTGGTTTTGTTTTTTAGTAATTTTGGGGGGTTTCCTTTTGGGGGGACACTGGTGGGTGAGGGGCAGATGTGGAGGAACTGGAAGTGAATGGGATTGGGGCTCATGATGTGAAATTCCCAAAGAATCAACAAAGAATTACATTATAAAATTTAAATTAAAAGATAAAAATATATTAATCCTTTATATAGCATATGGATGACAATAAAGTAGTAATAAGAGTTTTTGAAAAGAAGACAGAAATCAAAAGTAGATGGGACAATATAGTGTAATAAAAGATTTAAATATAATGTGTGAAAATATTATAAATTCATCATTTTGTACAATGAGCCTATGATAATAATAAATATCAGGATTTTCAAATATTATTAATTTAATCACTAGTAGGCATTTAAATATCTCTGGAATTAAAATAACAAAAGGAATTAATGAAAACAAACACAAACAAATACATCAAATAATGTATTAAATTTTTTAAAGCAGAAATTTACATAATATTTATTAAAATCTTGAATGTTGATTATTATATAAGAAATACAATTTACAACACACAATTACCACATTAGCAAAGTTCAAAACTTTATGATATAGCTTAAAATGGCAGCTTGGTGTTACCAAAGGTGAAGTAATGAAATTTTTATAGTTCTTTCCAGAAAGAAACTGATTTACCTTTCTGTAATTCTATTTGAAAATATATAATAAGCTTAACCTCTATGTACTGAAAACCTCCTGTTAGAATATATTTTAATGAAAAGGTAAGGCAAGATATATGTGTAAATGTATTCATTGTGGAATAAACGGAATGGGGTGTTTAGGAAAGTATTAGAAATAAGTTCTTGGCATTAGGACATTGTTATTCAGTTTCAAAGCTCTGTTTACAGTTTTCATTTCAGTTAAGAATCATGTGGCTTGCTTTCATGTACTTTCAATGCATTCAGTGTAGTGCACATTTTCGTAGTATTAAGGCTTTATTAAACAGTCACTTTTCCATATATGTGAGACTCCTCATATGTTAACATATTAATTTTTGTTCTCATAATGAGAACAAATGTAAATTGAGGAACATTTATATAAAAAGATCTAAATTTTCACTTAGCTGGCTATGGATTAATACTTCAGTTGTCAAAGATTTTTTTTTCCATTTTTTAAAATATATACATGTGTGGCAGTTTCTAGATATCCATTTTGAGATCATTAAAAAATGAGTAAGCCATGTATTACTTTTTTTTTCTGGTTTTTAGAGACAGGGTTTCTCTGTGTAGCTTTGTGCCTTTCCTGGATCTCTCTCTGTAGACCAGGCTGGTCTCAAACTCACAAAGATCCGCCTGCCTCTGCCTCTCAAGTGCTGGGATTAAAGGTGTGTGCCACCACCGCCCGGCTGCCATGTATTACTTTTAAAAGACCAATACCTTCTGACAATTTTGAAATATTGAAATACATAGTTTCAATTCTTTTTTTTTTTTTTTTTTGGTTTTTCGAGACAGAGTTTCTCTGTGTAGCTTTGCGCCTTTCCTGGGACTCACTTGGTAGTCCAGGCTGGCCTCGAACTCACAGAGATCCGCCTGGCTCTGCCTCCCGAGTGCTGGGATTAAAGGCGTGCGCCACCAGCGCCCGGCAATAGTTTCAATTCTTAAATACAGTTTAAATTTCTCTGATTATTAAAGCTATTGATGGTTTCATTTATAAATATTAAATTCTATCTTCTGCCATTGTATTTCTTATTCATTTAAATGTATTTTTCTTATGTGTCTGATAAAAACATTTAATGTCCTCTTAATAAATATTTTTATATTTTAAGTGATCAAAATGAATTATTTAAGAAAAAGAAAGTATGCGTGATGGTGTTATTCACCCTCAGAACACTGCCTCAAATCTAAGGTTGCTTTCAATGCTATAGAAAGTGATATTGACAAGGGATTGGTGAACTTCAGTTCACTCTTCTTCCATGGCAATGTCTAAGGGTTTGGAATCCAATTTGAGCAAATTCTGCCTCAAGTTAAAAGAACACCTAGAGAAACCATGCTTGATGATTTAACACTGCATTTTCCATCTGGCTTCCATTTTGAGTGTTGGCTCTGACAGTTTCTTAATTTTATGTTCTTCCCAGAAGACTTAGAAGAAAATTAGGTTGGAGAACAATCTATTGCTCATTGGACATTGCTTGTGACTGAATGCATTGAGGCTGCCGTATTATACCTTGGGGGTTATTATTTATAATGGCAACTTATCAGAACTGATAGAGGAACTAAGAGAAGAGAATTAGAATTTGGTGGAGACTCTGACATAGCTAGGCAGTGCAGGGCACTAAGCTGCCTTACAAACCTTGTCTCTAGTTCCTTCCTTTCGTTAGCATGGCCATGGGCAAGGAAGATTGGCACTACAGGGCAGTGCTAGGACACTTTGAAGAAGGAAAATACAGGGTCTGCTTGTGCCATCTGGACCATAATCTGTATTTTGTCATATCATCAGATAAAAAGATGTTAAAAGAAACATTGGTCTGTCAGGACCTAGAAACACACAAGCTTCATAACTTGATGATGGAAGATCTTAAAACTTGGGCATTGGAAAACAGCAAGATATTAACGGAATGGACAGGAATGCACTAAGTGGAGACCCTAAATCACACCATTTATCAACATTACTACAACAGAACTCTGAGTCTTAACTTTGTTGTACTTGGCGGCAGCAACAGCAACAGAAACAACTGATGGGAGACTGCTTGTGCCCTACACATGTGAAATAACAGGGAGCCAAGAGCAACAGAATTTGAGTCTTCTACAATAACCTTCAATATGGTCTATTCGTGTTTACATACTGTTAAAAGGAACATTTATCACGTATCCCCAAATCATGACCAAATACTAAGCCAGTTTTCTATTGAAAACTACTAAATAAAACTATAAGAAGTAGGAAGAGTGGGATGGAATCAATTTTTAAGATCATTTTTACAGAAGCAAACTTTGCCATTACATGATCAAAGGCTGGAATTTCTCAGGGGAGCAATTAGCACAATCAATCCAGACCCATAACAACATCATAAAGTCTGACAAATCACAGCTGGAATTCCAGTGGGATGACAGGAAGAAAAAGCTGAGAATCAAATTGCTTAGAAGTTTTACTTGCACCACGGAAAAGCTTAAAAATGCTGTAGCTGAATCTGGAGGCAACTAGTTCATGAGCTTTTTGCATGTCCAGCCATGTTCTTGTATTCAAGGCTCTTAATCACTGTTGTGGCACATTTATTTACAGAGTAATTTAAATTGGATTTGATCCTTTCTACCATAAAGCAATCCATGAGCTATGTGGATTTTAGACTTATTATTTTAGACTTTAGTCTTATTATTTTAGACTTTTAAAAGATTTGCTTACTGTTTGGCAGGGTTTGTCTCCACCACTGCCGGAGTTGAGAGAGACTTAATAGGTTGGTTTTGTCAGAAGAGTAGAAGAAATAAAGAAAGAAGAGAAAGATTTTTCTTCTCTTTTAGAAATCCCTTTCTACTCATAAAGAAGAGAAGAGACATGACATTGGGCATTGGGTACAGATATTGCTGTCACCACTGGCATATGAACATCTGCTTTTGAATATTTAATAATCATCAGAAAGAAAATTCTTAAAAAATAAGTCCTATAGAAAGCATGTTTAGTAAGAAGTAGTGATGTAAATATATAGTAGATAAATGAGAAATTAGTTTAAGTGACTCAGAAATGACTTTAAATAATAGTTGCATATTAACTTTTGAGTTTATGCTCCATTCTTTTCAGAAAAAAAATTATTCACATATATAATTATGGTTTTAAAGTAGGGGCAACTTTTAGTCAGAAATCAATTTGCATATGTTTGTGTTTTTAACTAATTTTAAGAGGGCCCTCTGAAATATTAGGCTACATAATTACTTCATTATACCAAATTGTAGCAGGGCACAAAAGATTTTGTATATGTATATTAAAACAAAAAAAAAATCACCAAGTGTATTTTTAGTACTATAATCCTTACAGCCTTTAATTAACAACCCAATCACATACATGTACATACATACACATAAACATGCACGCATATGCTCTTATGTAGATACCTGGCCTAGGATAATACTTAAAAGAACTTAAGTTTACAAAGTACTAGAATGGTTTAGAATCTCTGATGTACATCTGGATCAGCTGGAGGACTTTGAAACATTCGTTAAGGTTCATTCTCCTCAGAGAGGTTGATTTCATTATTAAGGGATACAGTTAAATGTTTGAGAATTTTAAAAATGCTCCACATGCTATTCAAAAGTACACAGAATAAATCAATAGTTATTAAGCTAATAATGGTCAGAATAGTGCTTTGAATAAATCCACCATTTCCCATTTATGTTCCGCAGTTTATCCGTTCCCTGCTTAGTTTTTGGCTGTAACCAAGAAACATAGACACACCAGTGAGAACACAGCTGAAGTCTGATATGCAAGGGTTTCCACCAGAGCTTCTGAACTACTACTGACTGAAGACTATTTCTTCACACCGTCCCTGCATCTGCCTTCTCCTTGGGCTCTGGGTCTCTAAAACCTTTGGAGTTCCACAGTACTCATCCCTTGTGTCACCACGATTGAAAAGAAGGTAAAGGTAATCAAATGACTTACCTTTGTCTTTTTGGAGTGGTAGCTAAGATTAGAAGCCTAGGATATGGCTTAATTACATAAACCTCTGGAAGAAGAGCACATGTAGTATTTTAAATGACACATGGATTGATTATTATATGCTTGTCAGTGCTGTGTTCCTGACATTCTGGTTCAGCCATTTTACTTATGTCACAAGTTAGATAATTCCTCAACCATCTCCAACTTTTCAAAGGACCGTAAGACTTTGAATAAAATCCAATATGAAAATTCCAATATGTTGTACAATGTCCTGCAGACCTTGCTCCCTTTCTGATTGTTTACATGATGTCAGAACGCCTGATATTAAATCATCGTAACAGATTCTTTTGTGGGTCTTTGGACTCTCTGGAAATCCTTCCTAAACTTATTAATTAGACAAGTGACTTCTTAATTCAAGTCTCTTCTCAAACATAGCTTCATTTTAGTGTTCTTCCCTAAAAATGTCTCTGTATCACTGCCGATCATCATTTCTCTCTATCTCTGCACTACTTTCAACAATTTGACCTCTTACATATTTACTTGTTGACTCTTGCCTGACAGATACATACATGTAATCTCTCTCTCTCTCTCTCTCTCTCTCTCTCTCTCTCTCTCTCTCTCTCTCTCCAAAACAATATGAAATATAAATTCCAATCAAATGGCTTTTGTTTCATTGAGATATTTCATGCATTTAGTTATTAGTACATTATTAGTACATTGTGAATAAATTACCAAGTAATATGGTGATAGAGGATTACTATGTATGAACTGTTGATAATACTTAGGAGCTTTTGTTATCCATGTTACTTGAATCTTTTATTTTGCAACTGAAGGACTTCAATTAAGATTAATGAAATTGTGCAGCCAGGAGACTGAATATCTTGATTCTGTTTTTATTGCCAGGTGAGGTTTTTATCTAGATTGTTAATCATGTTTGCTTCATATATAACTAATGCATATTTGAAAAAATGTAAATACAAGAAATTGACCCTATTTTCTTGGGCTGTGGGTAAATTAGAGCATGAAATGACAAATGATGAGATTTAAGTCCTCCAGTGTCCTGTCAGGACTTTACCTGCACCATCAGGATATAGACCAAGTACAAACACAGAGCAAGACACTTACACTGAAAAATCATGTTGTACACTGAGAAGTTACAAGTCAAAGGAGGCTGGAGAGATGGTTCAATCACGGAAGACTTTGAACAATGTAAGTACCTTAGTTCAGGTTCTGAGCATCCCCAATAAAAACAAAACACACAGCCCTTGAGAAGGGCAGTGCATGGTGCATAATTATAACTTAGCTCTGGGAGACAGGTAAATCAGTGGACTAGGAAGTGTGAGTCTAGCTAGTAAATTAGTAAGCACCTGATTCAGTGGGAGATCCATTCTCCAACTCCAAGGCAGACAGCCTTAAGAGAAGACATCTGATCGCAATAGCTGGCCTTCACATACACAAACCCATGAGTATGTACACACACACACACACACACACACACACACAAACACACACACACACACACACACACACACACACACACACCACACAAACTGGACTTGTTAATAATTAGAGACAAACGCTCAACTTAAAATCCGTTATCAGAAATAATATACGTTTAATGCAAAGGCATCTCAGAACAAGATAAAATTTGAATGTGAATAACTCATGGTAACATAAACAAAGAAGGAAGATCTGAGTTTCTGGTAAGAACTTACAGTCAAAAAAAAAAAAAAAAGCCTTGATAAAGATGCAGTAATATCTATGCTAATCATGAAATAGAAACACTTCCTTATATTACCCAAGCAAAAGCTAATTTAACCAATTAAGATTAGATTAGTTATATAAAGCTGAAATAGAATAATGAATAAGAATTAAGCTCTCTGAACCAGACAGAAGCATATGGAAAGCACCGAATAACTAACTACAAAATACAATAATAATGTTTACCTACTCTAGGTGTAAGTTTCTGCTTGTGTAGTTTTTCCTTTGAGAAGGAACAAATTCCTTTAATGTTTTAAACACCTGCTCAATTAACTATAATTCACAGTCATACAACATGTTTGTCTTTCTAATGAACCCAGAAAAGTGAAGGCATGCCAGAGTAGAGAGAACAAACAGCCCTTTTGATACTCATGATAGTGAATGGGTCTGAACAATTCCAGATCAAACCGGAGAAGAAGGTAATCAAAAGGGCTTGGACCAGTACTGTCAATAAGATTCTAAACCTGACCTTTGTTCTTCAAAGACTCTGAAATGTGTTAGTCAAGCATGTTCCACTTCTCACGCCACTAAAATCCCCAGTGCCTACATTAAAAAGGATGCTCTTCAGGAAACTAGTTATTATGTACCCTCATCAGTCAACTCATTGTGTCATTCCTACAAACGTTGATTTCACCTGCTATAATGCGACTTTTAAGTTACACCCCTTTCATCTTCCATGATCAAGAATCTCTCATTGCTAACTACACACACTCTAACACAAGTACACATGTATACTATACAAATACACATAGAGCATAATCCAGCTTGAGAGATGAGGTCATTTTCCTTATGCTATGGATTAGCCAAAGGCTAAGGTTGACCCATGAGAGCAAAATAAATATAACATTTTTCATTGAAATGTGAGTGAGTAGAAATGAAATGGTCAGAAAAACTGGCCTTTGCTCAGTTCTCTCCAAGTGGTATTTGTGTATAAAACACTCCATATGATTGATTTTTTCTTTTGTCTTTTAGAGTTTTAAACATAATTCTTACCTGACTATAATTTTGAATCATAGAAAATAAGAGATAATAAACAGGTGGGAGTGAAAAGGCTAAAACTAGAACAGAGAAAATTAAATAAAAATAGAATAAATTAAATGAGTATGAGAACTATGTGAAAGGGAAATACTATCATGAGATCATCCACTCAATCAAATATTTAATTCTTTCATATATGCAAAATAAAGTGCTACTACTAACTACATGTAGAGTTACTCTACTGATCAAATTCCCCATCTTTTTGAATTTTATCTTTTTTAGCCCTTAATCATAGCCTTATGATCTGCTAGATATTTTCTGACAGATTATTAATACATACACTTCTCCTGAAAGGTATTTTTTTAATCAATAGAATTTGTACTAGTAAAATAAAATTCAAAATATATTTTTCAATTACATTTTCATTAAAATTAATCTTCTTGATGTATCTTTTAATGAGCTTGAATTCTTTTTAAGATTTATTTATTTATTATGTATACGGTGTTCTGTCTGCATGTATGCCCACAGGCAAGAAGAGGGCAACAGATATCATTACAGGATGGTTGTGAGCCACCGCCACCTAGAAATAGTGGAGACGGTGCCTGAACTGGCCTACTCTGGTAATTAAATTGGTGAATACCCTAACTGTCATCATAGAGCCTTCATCTAGTAACAGATGGAAAAAGACGCAGAGATCCACAACCAAGCACTAGGCCGAGTTCCAGGAGTCCAGTCGAGGAGAGGGAAGAGGGATTAAATTATGAGCAAGGGAAGTCAAGAGCATGATGGGGAAATCTACAGAGACAACTGAACCAAGCTCAAAGGACTTCATGAACTTTGGACCGACAGCTGTGGAACCAGCATGGGATTGGACTAGACCCTCTGCATATGGGAGACAATTGAGTAGCTGGGTCTGTTTGAGGGGCTCCTGGCAGTGGGATCTAGATCAAACCCTGGTGCATGAGCTGGCTTTCTGGAGCCCATTACCTGTGGTGGGACACCTTGCTCACCCTTGATGCAGGGGGGAGGGGCTTGGTCCTGCCTCAGTTGAATGTACCAGGCTTAGCTGTCCCCCCATGGGAGAATTTACCATGTTGGAGGAAGGGATGAGGGTGGGTGGGAAGCTGGGGGTGAGGGAAGTGTGAGGAGGGATGAGAGAGGAATCTGTGGTTGGAAGGTAAAATGAGTAAAAAAAAATAAAAATTAATCTTCTTATATTAAAATGAAAATTCTAAGTGATTTCTATACTTAGCCTAACCTAAAACTGAAACTTGATAGCCTAAGTAATTTCAAAATTTATATTAATTCACTTCCTGTAGCACAGAGTTTCTTTCCAGATTGAAATATCTCCTCTGTAGTGAAGCTGCTTGATATAAGAAGTAAACAACTCAAAAACAGTTTCAGGAAGTTCCTGAAACTGAGCAGATTCATGAGGCCCCTCCCTTCTCAAAAGTGTATAAACAGTAAGGGTAGCTGAGAGTCACTCTGACACAAGCCAAGCTGCTAAGAAGACTCTCAACCACCTGGAAGAAGCAGAGACCAGCCATGCTTCTTGGAAGAGGCTCAAACAAACTGAGTCACCTGAAAAGAACACTCTCCACCTGTGGCGCTGCCTGGTGACTGTGCAGTGTGCCCTAAGTTCTTAGCTTTAGTGAGCTGTCAGCTATACTGGGGTGGCCTTTGGTGTTACTCCTATAAGTAACCCCTAACCCATATTTCTGTAACCCCAATAAATTCATGGGTTCTGCAAGTCAGACTTCGGTGGTATCTGTACTCGGGCTGTTGGCATTTTGCTATTCAAGGTGAGTAGAAGTGTGTATGTGTGTGTGTGTGTGTGTACACATGTGTGCGCATGTTTCATCTTTCCAGGAAAAGTCTGTCACACAGTACATCCATGAAAACTTCTGGCCCATGTTCATATGAAGAACCTAACTGCTTTCCAAAGAGACAGGGACTTTAAATTAGTAAATTTAGTTTGTTGGCTCTTTCTATTTTTCACACATGTGGTTCAGCTTTCATTTCATAGAACCCTTTCCAGGTTATCCTATATTTCTGACCAGCACAGGATAGACATTGCTCTTTAACTCATTGGGAAGACTTTGTTGAGAGGCATAAAAATAAGGAAGCGCATTTCTACACAGTCATTCGAAATTGAAGCTTCAGAGAAACAAAATCAGTTCTCTTTAAACAACCACTATTGTGATAATTCAGAAAGCTTTTTAAAAATTCTTTTGTGGATCATAATGCTTCAAGACAAGCTTTTATATTTGGGAGACTGCTGTAAGTGTAACATATGGACTGCACTTAAGATATTTAGATGTTACAAAAAGTGTAGCACATTATGAATTAGAAAATCTTGTTTCAAGCATTGGAATATTGTGTTCTCCACACCCAGAACATTTGAAGTTTTCACTGAGATGGTGGTTGGAAGAAAGTGGCAGTGAGTAAGGAATTACTTGAATTTTGTTTCAAACAGAAGAGATCTATGCGATGATGTCCAATAATGTGACTCCATTACCACTTCAAAGGAACAAAGGGTGTCTTTTCTGGATTTCTGCAAATCAGTTATTAAAGTGTGACTTGGAGAATGAGATACTGATTTTGGGAAATACCTGTAGGAGACATAAGAGATAAAGAATAAGGATGCTTGTGTCTGAATCCTCAGGGAAACATGACAACATGAACTTAAAAACATCAACATTTTGTCTGAGGCCCAGGCCACAGGAAGGAGTTTATGGTCAGTATTGTGGACATCACTGAAGGTTTGTCTTAGTCACTGTCCTATTGATGTAGATAGACACTAAGACTAAGACAACCCTTATGAAAGAAAGCATTTAATTGGGAGTTTGCTTATAGTTTCAGAGGTTTAGTCCATTGTCACCATGGTGAGGAGTATGGTGTCACTCATGCCACGCATGGAGCAGTAGCTGAGAATTGCATCCTGGTCTATAGGCTGAGGGAAAGGAGTGGCACTGCATTTGTTGTGGGCTTTTGAGACCTAAAAACCTACCGAGTGACCCACTTCCTCCAAGAAGGTTACGCTTACTCCACCAAAGCTACACTTCCTAATCCTTCTAATCCTTTCAGATAGTGCTACTCCTTGGTAACTAAGTGTCAAAATATATGAACCTATGGGGGCCATCCCTATTCAAACCATCAAGAGGCCCATATCTGGGAGATCATGGTCACAGAATGATCTTCCTATTTTTATTTGGCTAAAGAAATAGATTGCTAAGCTACATCTTCAATATTTATGTTTAAAGCCATAGATTAATGCTGTCCTCAGCCTTTATCAAAGAACCTTCTCTTTGCAGGAACTGGAGGGTTAATACATAGACTTGTCAACACGCATTAAACTAGCTACCTGTATTACCTCCAAGGCTCAAGGAACATTGCAAAAGAGGGGGTATAAAATAAAAGTAAGACATAAAAGAAGAATGAAAATATGACATAAAAGAAAAATGAAGAGGGCTGTGTAATATTTTCTTATGTCAGAGGCATGTCTATTATATATATGAATCCACAATTGTGCTTGCATGTGTTAGGGTCCATGAGAAGTCCCATAAAAGACCACCAGTCATGATGAAATTGGCAAGAGCATTTATTAAAAATTACCAACGTGTTGGGGGTCTAACCATCTGACAAAGTGGCAAATGGTGACCCTGAGAGAAGCTCACAGGCTCCTTTTTTTAATTTTATAATTTAATTTAATTTTACATATCAGCCATGGATTCCCTTGTTCTCCCCCCTTGCCCCCACCCCTGCCCCACCTTCCCTCCAGCCCACCCCCCATTCCCATCTCCTCCAGGGCAAAGACTCCCCTGGGGATTGAGTTCAACCTGGTAGACTCAGTCCAGGCAGGTCCAGTCCCCTCCTCCCAGGCTGAGCCAAGTGTCCCTATATAAGCCCCAGGTTCTAAACAGCCAGCTCATGCACTGAGCACAGGACCCGGTCCCACTGCCTGGATGCCTCCCAAACAGATCAAGCTAATCAACTGTCTCACTTATCCAGAGGGCCTGATCCAGTTGGGGGCTCCTCAGCTATTGGTTCATAGTTCATGTGTTTCCATTTGTTTGGCTAATTGTCCCTGTGCTTTTTCCAATTTTGGTCTCATATAAACCCTCCTCTTTCTCACCAATTGGACTCCTGAAGCTTCACCTGGGGCCTGGCCATGGATCTCTGCATCCAGTTCCCTCAGTCATTGGATGGGGTTTTTAGCATGACAGTTAGGGTGTTTGGCCATCCTATCACCAGAATAGGTCAGTTCGGGCTTTCTCTCGACCATTGCCAGTTGTCTATTGTGGAGTTATCTTTGTGGATTTCTGTGGACCTCTCTAGCACTTTGCTTCTTCCTATTCTCATGTGGTCTTCATTTATCATGGTATCTTATTCCTTGTTCTCCCTCTCTGTTCTTGATCCAGCTGGGGGAATTCCAGGAAGGGAAGGTTAGGCTGGGTGCTGATTGGTGGGTTTAAATAAAAAGTCTACAGGTTGTTATAAGATTGGTAGGTGTCTCTAGTAGTCAGGGACTTTCCAGTGGCAGGGTGGGGAAAGCTATCTTTAGCCAGGAGAAGGTGGTGGGGCACCTGCTGATTGGTTGTCCCCGAGTTATGCTTTTCCCGAGAATTGCTTGCTCAGCTCTAGCCAGCTCCAGTAAACTGAAACTAAGGCCTGGTCTCTGGTAGTGCTACTAGGAGCCTGTCATGGCCCTTGTCTGGCTCCCTGGGCCTCTCACCTGCACAAAACCTACACAGCTATGAGATGAAACATTCAGTCATAGATGGTGGAGGGGATCATGGATTCATGGGTCTCCAGTCTTCTCAGAGGAGTTAATGGTAATCAGTACAGGGCTGCTGGAGAAGAGAAAGTCAGTGTAATGTTGCTAATGGTGAGTTACTCACAGTGTAGAGGATAATATCAAAGTGTTTCCCATTCAAGTGACACTGGTTAAAGCCAGTAAATCACAAAGCAAATAGCTCAAAACCAGATGGTTTTAATGCAGAATTCTACCAGACTTTCAAAGAAGAGCTAATACCAATACTCTTCAGATTATTCCACAAAATAGAAACAGAAGAAACATTGCCAATTTTTTTTCTATGAGGCCATAGTTACCCTGACACCCAAACCACACACAGACTCAACAAAGAAAGAGAATTACAGACCGATTTCACTCATGAACATTGATGCAAAACAATCAATAAAACACTGGCAAACTGAACCCAAAAACACATCAAAAGGGTTATCCACCATGACCAAAATAAAATAACAGAAGACATGAACGTGGGGTAGGGACATAGTCAGAGGAAGAAGAGAAATGATAGATGTGGAAGGTGGATAGGAAAGAGTGTATTATCAGAATGAATTGTGTACATGTATAAATTATCAAATAATAAATGAATAGAATGAATCAGGGTATCACAAAATAAACAATCATGTGAAGGGAAATGGGAGATAGAAGTACAGAACAGCTGTCAAAACATGACAGAGGGAGGTCTTAATAGAAGCATCTCAGGCCATGTAGAGAGTCAACATTTACCAGAGCTGGTAAATGCAGAGGACAGAGGCATCCCATAACTGCCAGGGACTGCTGTAGCACTCTTGGTGATGCAGACATTTGCAAGATTCATCCAATGGAAAGCATAGTCTTATCACAAATCTGACAATGCCTGTGGAGTTACTGGTCCATTCTCAAAGGTGGAGTTTGTTCTGTTAGCTGCCACCTGAAAGCCTGGCACTACG
Source organism: Peromyscus leucopus (assembly GCF_004664715.2). Classification (NCBI taxonomy): domain Eukaryota; kingdom Metazoa; phylum Chordata; class Mammalia; order Rodentia; family Cricetidae; genus Peromyscus; species Peromyscus leucopus. Next base: position 31,725,124 of record NC_051065.1, on the reverse strand, counting down.
AGGTTGATTAGATACCATGAAGAAAAGGGCAGAAGAAAAATAACTGAATGGGAAAGTCCTCAAATTAGAGCACTTCAGAGGCTGCTGGTGGGAGCTGTGAATTGAATGAAAATGGCACCATAGGCCTGTAGAGAGTGGCACTATTAGGAGGTGTGGCCTTGTTGGAGTGGGTGTGGCTTTGTTGGAGTAGGTGTGGCTTTGTTGGAGGAAGTGTGTTGCTAGGGGGTGGGTTTTGATAGCTCCAATGCTCAAGCTGGCCAGTGTTTCACAATCTTCCTGCTGCCTCCCCATCTGGATATAGAACTTTTAGCTCCCTTTCCAGCACCCGCCTGCCTGTGTGCTGCCATGTTTCCTGTTGTGATGATAATGGACTAAACCTCTGAACCTTTAAGCAAGGTCAATTAAATGTTTTTCTTTCTAAGAATTGCCAGGTGCAAGGTGTCTCTTCACAGCAACAGAAACCCTGACTAAGACAGTGGGCCACAGGGAAACATTCTTCAACGAAGAAAATCATGAGCACCTGGTTAAAGCAGTAAAGCTTTTGTAGTCAAAGTGCTTTTAGGTCATTGGGACTACCTGATGAGGGTGTAGGGGAGTGGCCTGAAATAAACACACCAACTTTTGCAGACAGCAGCTAGAGCCTCTCAGCTACACAAATCCTTTGGAGAAAGTTCTGACCTGTAGAAAAAAACTGTTAGCTATATCTTCATGAATGCAAAAAGATTTTACACAAATTTTTTACAAACTTTGATTTTTTACAAAAATCCATTTGTAAAAAAGTCAAAAACCAAAAATGAAAAACATTGCTAGTTTTTTTAGATCTAAAGATAAAACAAAATCAATGCCTTTATTCCTTCCCCAGAACTATTTCTATAGTGCTTCTGTGAATTGCAAGCATTTAGTTATTGAATATCAGAATGTTTATTTCTGTTTTTCATATACAAGGAGAAATTACATTATTGACTTGTAATTCGATGTAACATGTCTTTTATTTCTTTATAAATTTGGAATTGCTATTGAAAATTTAAGAAAGAATTATAAAGCAATAAGTTAAGGATGGAGTAATTATGGATTGGTCCATTGAATTCAAACTAATTTCAGTATGTCAAAGCATCTGTGTTTGGAAATGGATGGACGAAAGAAGGCCCCTCACCCCGAGTAATGAGCTGGTCTTACTAACTTTGTCAAAGTGAGACCAGGTCACAAACACCATTCTTAGATTCAGCCCACAGACTTTTATACTATTTTTTACAATTAAAATATTTTTTGATATATGACTAATGCCTTATAATATTTACCCACTTAAATTGCATAATTCAGGAGCTTTTGGATATTTCTAGAATTGTGAATTTATCACTAAAGTATGTCTGGAATGTTTTCATAATACACAAAGTATTCCTGTATCCGTGAATAGCATATTAAATACATTTATTTGTACTTTTTTTTTGTACTGAACACTTTTATTTTCAAATGGTCAAGTAAAAAATAATGGTGAAGATCAGATTGCCTGGCCTGTCTGGGCATCAGGAGACAAGGATGACCATCTACTCCTCTCAGGGAGAGAACATCAAAGGATGCTCATTCCTGTGGGTATGGTTATCTTCATCTATTTGAAGATGCTACTGTTGACAAGATTCCTTTTCACTTGTTAACAAGAAGAAAGTCATAAGAATGCCTCATCTACACTCCAATAATAGGAATGTACCTTTGAGCCCTGCTTCTGGAATTTGAAATTATGATTTTATGGAAATAGTTTGCATTATTTTCTTTTCTTTGGGATTTTGATGAAAAATAAATATTATATCTGTTTAAGTTTGCATGAAGCAAAATCAGGAAATAAAATTACATTTTCAAAGGTGGTGCTATTCTTCCCCTGGTATAAAATTTCTAAGGGTGAGAATAGGGGTCTCTGCTCATGTTTTAATCCATCCCTCTGTTCTTAATTGTGGAATAATGATCATGTCATTATTTTAGGTTTCCTTCTCATTTGTCTTTTCTAGGGTAATCATAATAATTTTCTTTTTGTTTTAAAATACCATCTTAGGGTCTCTACTGCTGTGAAGAGAGACCATGGCCACAGAAACTCCTATAAAGGCAAGCATTTAGTTGTGGTGGCTTACTTACAGTTCAGAAGTTCAGTCCATTATCATCATGGCAGGGAGCATGGTAGCCTGTAGGCAGACATGATGCAGGCTACACTTGATACGCAGGCAACAGGAAGTCAAATGAGACACTGGGTGGTATCCTGAGCACAGGAGACCTCAAAGTCCACCCCCACAGTGACACACTTCCTCCAACAAGGCCATACCCACCCCAAAAAAGCCACACCTCCTAACAGTGCCACTTCCTATGAGATTGTGAAGGCCAAATTACATTCAAACTACCACAAATACATTTAGGATCTGGGAAGTATCAGGAGGAGAGGGTAGTATTTGTCAAAAATAGATATATAGCCCTTTTTAAAATCAAATAAAAAATTGCAAATCACAAGGAACCTTCAAAAAGAATATATTTATTTGTATTTTACATGTATATGGGAGTACCAACATGGATGCTTGTGAACTATGAGCATGCCTGGTTCCCATATAGGCCAGAGAGGTCATAAAATCTCCCAGTACTGGAGTTATAGTCATTTATAAGCTGCCACATCAATGCTGCGAACTAAATCCACATCCTTTGTAAAAACAGCAAGTGTTCTCCGTAGCTGAGCCATCTCTCTAGCCTTAATGTTAATAACTGCTTATAAAACAAAAAAATGTCTTACCTGCTCATAACAAAGTTTGTCTGACAATATGCTCAATGTGTCCTTTTTTTTCTGGTTATTTTCAGAAAAAAAAAATACCAAATGAAGTAAGCCAAAAGCCTAAAATGAAACCACTGTCAACTATGTTAAAAGATTGAACTTATTATTTATTTTAATTTTTTATTTGTTTGAGATGGGTTTTCACTATGTGGAACAGCTGGCCCTGAACTCACAGAGATCCTCCTGCTTCTACCTCTCAAGTTCTGAGACTAGAGGCATATATTCGCATACCCAGTTACTATAGGTTATTTCCAATGTTATTTGTTAACTTTTAGAACTTTGTAGTGAGACTGTATTGCTGACAACACTACACTACATACTTGAATCACAAAACATGGAGAATTTTTTTTGGTACTCAACTAGACACTTCATACCTACTGGCTAGAAATCATAGTGCTGAAAAATGGTACATGTATTACCAAAGGAGAAATGCAGTCCTCAATTCCACTCATTTGGAAATCCTGCAAATGACAACAATGACTTTTCTGGCAAGATATGCCTATTGGCACAATGGTGACATGACTGCTATGGGAGTAACTAACCACTTCCTGATAGCCTTTATGGTCTAAGACGGAACCCATATCTTGCACTATTAATGAGCTTAAAAACTTGTAGTAGCTAGGTAAGTCATGGGCCCAAGGCAAAAACCTACTACTATCATTCTGTTAAATAGACATAGCAATAAAATAACAGTCAATGATTAATAGATGTGTACACCACTCAGCCTTCATCAGAGAGCTTCTTTTTGCAGTAGATGACAATTAATTCACTGGTAGACCCACAACTGATCAACATGCAGAGAATGCCAGACTTCAGAGTACCCAGTTCTAAATAGGATGATAATGACACACTCTTTCCCGTAAAACTCAAGGATGTATCCAGAGAGGTGATAGAAAGACTATTAGAGCAAGAGGTGCTGCATGACTCCAAGGAAACCATGTTTTCCATACAGAATAAGGCAGATTCACATATGAATTAACAGAGACTGTGACAGCATGCACAAGACCTACACAAGCTCTAGGCAGGCAAAGTCCCAGCTTGGAGAAGGGGAGATAGAAATGGAGTCTGTGCTCTTGCTGAAGAGCTATTGGCACTGATTATGACTTTGAGAGGGAAAATCAGTTTTCTTCAGTAGTGTTAATATTTGGTATATCCATCACACTCTTTCTTGGTTGGCCACAAGAGTGGTTAGATAACACACAAACTGGATTCTATGGGTTTAAATAACACACATATACACACATGCATGGAGTGGGGCAGGGAGACCGAAAGATATTGAGAGAGACAGAGATAGAGACACAGAGAGAGAACATGAAATTGGGTAGGAGGTAGGAGAGGATCTGGGGTGGGGGTGTTCAGGCAGAGGGACAAATATGATGATGATATATAAAACTCTTAAGAATTTATAAAAACAATGTGTGTTTTTTTTTTCTTTTATATTACAGCATTTATCACCATGGTCTCATATCTAGTATAAATTTACAGATTGCATAATTCAATATTTTCCTGTGCCTTAGTCTAAAGTATATTCAGTAAATTTTAACCATTTGAGTCAAAATATCTGTACTGATGGACAATACTTTCATTGTGTTGGCACAGTTATCTAATCTACTAATTGCATTCACCATTTGTGAAGCTACTGAACAAATGTATTTTAATTACTTTGCCTGTGTTAAAGTAGTTTAATGTTAATGGTGATTCTAATGCCTCTACATATAACCTGAATATACACTGTTATAAATTCCTTTTATTTTTTGGTTTTTCAAGACAGGGTTTCTCTGTGTAGCTTTGCACCTTTCCTGGATCTTGCTCTGTAAACTAGGCTGGCCTTGAACTCACAGAGATCTGTTTGGCTCTGCCTCCCAAGTGCTGGGATTAAAGGCGTGTGCCACCACGCCTGGCATAAATTCCTTTTAAAATTAAGTATTTTGTGTCTGTGGCTTTCCACATAGCCCAATGTCATTAAGAGTCTTGTCTAAAAGAAGCATATTTATAAGACAGTAGTTTTTGTTTTCTTGGCTGCTTTATAAATCAAGATCTTGGTGAGAATAAGAGATGAAAAGTTGTCAAATCCTTGAGGCTCCAGAGTGAAATCTGTGGGGGATAGCAGTGGAAAGGACACAAGGGATGAGCTTTAAAAATTCAAGGAACTGATAATTAGATTTAATTGGGTCATCTCTTTACTCACAACAATGGCTATTCTCTCTGTGTGTTATTGCACTTCCCAGGGGAAATGATGAGAACAATTTTGTAGGGTACAAGATGAATGTCCATTAACAGAAATTTTTAAAAAGAAAGAAAGTAGCACCTGCGGTGGTTTGAATAAGAACGGCTCCCATTGGCCCGCTGGTTTGAATGCTTGGTCCTCAGCTTGTGGAACTGTTTTGGGATGTATTAAGAGATGTGGCCTTATTGGAAGAGACATGTCACTTGGACAGGCCCAGTCTTTCTTTCTCAGGCTTTTGGATCAGATGTAAGCTCTCAGACACTGCTGCAATAATATGACTGCCTGCTGCCATGCTCTCCTCCATGATGGCCATGGACTCATCCTCTGAAACTCTAAACAAGCCCCCAATTAAATCCTGTCTTTTATAAGTTGCCTTGGTCATGGTGTCTCTTCACAGGAAATAAAAAGTAACTAACACATAGTACTAAGATTCTGTTCTTAAAATTAATTTATATTTATCATTCAGGAATCCTAGCTTCATTGGATTTATCCTTTTTGTTCTAAATTTTTAAATTTATCTTAAAGAATATGATTTGTATCTAAGTTGTACAGAAATTAAACCAAGTGTTACTAATAAAACTAAAATCCAAGGTCCAGTTGGCTAGGCAACCATGACAACCTTTTACTAATTGACTATTTAGAATCAGGTTTAGGAAGAAGAATGTTCTATAAAATTTAGAGCATGAGACTCTTAATCTCAGGGTCGTGGGTTCAAGCCCCACATTGGGCACCAGATATTGGTGAAATTATTAAGGCCACTCCATGTAGTTAAAAGGGAGATTTATTTAATGGCGTAACTTACAGATGAAGGGATAGGTAGGTGGTGGGTTCTGGGAAAGACGCAGTGCAGTCCGGCAGTGTTCTCTGGAGAACTCTCCTCAGTCTACCTCCACCATCCAGGGTACAAGCAGGAAGAGAACGTGGCGCATCCTGATCTCAGGTCTTCAGGGCCCTCCCTTAGCCCCACCTTGTAGGCGTGATAGTTACCGAAGCCTCATTGGGGGTTGGAACTTCCAGACGAAAGCTGGAATGGCTACCCACTACAGGTAGACACTTCATTTATAGCTTGAAGGAACAATGCAGTGTTTTGCTAAAGATTGTACTACACAAATTTCTTTCAATTTTGTATTTTTGCCGTATATTATTTTTTAAGATGGTACAATGAATCACTTTATTACTTGGCACTTCATCCTGCATAATGAAAAGTTTATTCTGTTTTTAAATAATTTTTATCTTACATTTAAATATGTGTGTGGGTAGGTCTTTAAGTCTGTATGTGCACACAGGTGCAAGTGCATGCAGAAGTCTGAAGAGAGTGTTGTATTCCCTGGAGCTGATGTTAGAAGAAGTTTCAGACTTACAGCTTTCCCAGTTCTGGAATCACAGCTTGTTTCTTTGTGTATTTGCTTACTTATTTTCCATTTAGGTTTTGGGGATAGAATTCAGGGGCTCCTTCATGAAAGGGCATCTTTCCCATCCCTAATATGAATACTGTGATTTTTTTACAAGCAATTATTGATAAAATATTTTGTACTATACTGACTAATAAGTAAACAACTGTTTCAAGAATTATGCAGACTACAAAATTCTCTTTTCTTCTTTCCTCTTATTTTCTCCTCACTTTTCTTTCTTAACTATATGCATTCCCCACAAGTCCACATAGAAGAGATCCTAAAATCCATTTTTTTGTTGTTGTGGAATATTATTTTAAGATGAGTTATATTTGTTTATGCTGTGGAACATTTGTTTAATGATGCAAAGATGTGTTGCAGTATTTTATGTTGCATTTGTTTAACTCTGTGAAGCTATGTTTCTTTGCTTGTCTAAAACATCTGATGGTCTAATAAAGAGCTTAATGGCCAATAGCAAGGCAGGAGAAAGGATAGGAGGGGCTGTCAGGCAAAGAGAATAAATAAAAGGAAAAATCTGGAGGAGCGAGAAGAAAGAACAAAAGAACAAGGAGAGGAGGGCATCAGGAACCAACCACCCCACTACACAGCCAGCAATGGAGTAAGAGTGAAAGTAAGATTTCTAGAAGTAGCAGAAAGATAAAAGCCAAGAGGCAAAAGGTAGATGGGATAATAAAAGTTAAGAAAAGCTGGCTAGTAACAAGCCAAGTTAAGGCTAAGTCTTCGTGTATGGAAGCTGGGTGGTGTGCCCCCAAAAGAGCCAAAAGACAAAAGAGTAACAAAAAAAAAGGCAACAATATTTTATTACAGAGAACAAAGCATTTTATTTTAGTTATATGTTAATTGAAACATGCCCAAATCTTCATGGCCTCTCAAAAGAAAAACAAACAGCAAACAAACAAAAACCCTTACATGTAAGTACAATTTTGGCAATGATACTCAAATCTCAGTTTCAAAGTATTTTTTCCTTTTTTTTGGTTCTGATTCTCAATTTTTATTTATTATTTCCATATTTTTTTTTTACTTTTTTTTAGTTCATAATATAATTACATTTCTAACTTTCCCTTTCCTCCCTCCAGCATCTCCCATGTTGATCTCATTCAAGTCTATGGCATGCGTGTGTGTGTGTGTGTGTGTGTGTGTGTGTGTGTGTGTGTGTGTGTGACAGAGAGAGAGAGAGAGAGAGAGAGAGAGAGAGAGAGAGAAAGGGAGGGAGAGGGAGATGGAGAGGGAGATGGAGAGGGAGAGGGAGAGGGAGAGGGAGAGAGAGATTTACTTTCTAGGTGGTCTCAATACAGCACAATGGTTTTATTCTAAGGCTGTTTTGCTTTATGACTATTGTGCCATCATATCTAGGAGGCAGTTTGTAGATGAATTGGTGTTCACTTTTCTCCTTTGGTAGCATGCAGAGTACCTTACAGCATCATAAACATTAGTCCATAGGGTGAAGGCTCTAGGTAGGTACCAGCTTGACTTCTCCATGTTCAATGAGTTATATAAGTGCTGTCCTCAGCAATAGGGCCTTACTGTCAGTTTGTGGAAAACAACTAATAGCCCTATCAATAACCTGGGTTGTTTGGAGTTCACAGAGACTTCTTTGGCCAAAAAACCACAGCTCTATGTAACCCACACCCCAATACTGGAAACTTCATTTGGTGACAAGAGATTGTCCAGTTGGGACTCTGTCTCCCCTGTTACCTTTAATTTAATTTAGATCATCTTCATATGTGTATATATTATAGGAAGTTTCTATTGTATTAGGTTTCCAATCAACCCTTGAAATGAACCTTAATGTTATCTGTCTTTCCATGTATTCCTTCTCTCAGCTCACTCCCTCCCTTCCTCATTTGATTCTCCCATCCCCATCCCTTCCATTCATAACTACCTATTCTACTTCCCCTTCCTGGGAAGACCTATTGTAAGAGGAAATTTCTTTCCCACTAGCAACTCCCAAACACCCATCAGCCACTCTCAAATAATCACTCAGAGGCTTAATATTAATTATAAATGCTTGGCTGGTAGCTCAAACTTATTACTAACTAGCTCTTATACTTAAATTAACCCATAATTCTTATCTATGTTTAGCCACATGGCTTGGTACCTTTTCTCATGATGACATTCTCATCTTGCTTCCTTTGTGTCTGGCTGGTGACTCCTTACATTCTTAGTTTGGTTGCCCACCTATACTTCCTGCCTGGCTACTGGCCAACCAGTGTTTTATTAAACCAATACAAGTGGCAAATCTTTACAGTGTACAAGAGGATTATCCCACAGTAATCCATTCCTCTTCTCTACTTCCTTATTCTATACCTGACCCTTATGGTTATAAAGGCTGTAGCTTGCTTATTAATGGTTTAATACCTAACATCCACATATAAGCAATTACATTCCATATTGTTCTTTCTAGGTTTATGTACTTTACTCAGTTACATCCAAATACCTATGAATTTCATGAATTCACTTTTTAAATAGCTGAGTAATATTCTATTATGTAAATGTACCACATTTTCTTTATCTGTTCATCTGTTGATGGAGTTCTAGGCCTTTCTCAATTTTTGGCTATTATGAATAGAGTATCAATGAACATGTTTGAGCAAGTGTCTCTGTAGTAGGATATAGAGACATCCAAGTATATGCCCAAGAGTGATGTAGCTGGATTCTGAGGTAGATCAGTTTATATCTCCATGAGGAAGCTCCACACTGATTTCTATGCTGGCTATAAAAGTTGGCACTTCCAATAGCAATGGGTGAGTGTTTCCCTTACTCTACATCTGTGCCAGTATGGGTTTCTATTTGGTGTTATGTATGCTTCTTGTATTTTAATAGGCATCTCATTTTTAGGTTAGTGATATATTCTATGATTTTGTTGAAGATGTTTTTTGTGACTTAAGGCAGAATTTCCTCTCCTTCTATTACCTCTAGTCTTTTATTTGGTCTTTTCATAGTGCTCCAGATTCCTGGATTTGCCTGATTTTTTTTTTTTTTTTAAGATCGAACATTTTCTTTGACCTATGTATCCATTTCTTCTAACTTGTCTTCGATGCCTGAAATTCTATCTAGCATTTCTTGTGTTCTGTTGGTGAGGCTTGCCTCTGAGGTTTCTGTTTGAGTTTCTAAATTTTTTTATTTCCAGTTTTCCCTCAGTTTGGTTTTTTTTTTTTTTATTGAGTCTATTTTCACATTAAAATCTTGAACTGTTTTTTTAGTTCATCCAAATTTTGTTTGTTTTTTTTTAATGAATTTATTCACTTGCTGTTTAAGGACCTCTAGTATATACATAACAGCTATTTTGAAGCCCTTGTCTTGGCTTCAGCTATATTGCACTTCTCAGGGCCTGCTGTACTAGGGTTGTTTGTCTCTAATGGAGACATACTGTCCTGGCTACTATTGATTGTGTGTTGCTAGAGTTTCCTGCCTGGCCCATAGTCAGGACAAATCTCTCTCACTCACCAGTCCCACAGCTGCTCAGACCCAACCAAGTAAACACAGAGACTTATATTGCTTACAAACTGTATGGCCGAGGTAGGCTTCTTGCTAACTGTTCTTATATCTTAAATTAATCCATTTTTATGAATCTATACCTTGCCACGTGGCTTGTGGCTTACTGATGTCTTCACATGCTGCTTGTCCTGGCAGCGGCTGGCAGTGTCATGTCCCCACCCCCCTGTTCTCTCAGTTCTCCTCTCTGTTAGTCCTGCCTATACTTCCTGCCTGGCCACTGGCCAATCAGTGTTTTATTCATTGACCAATCAGAGCAACAGATTTGACATACAGACCATCCCACAGCAATTGTGTTTTTACACTGATATCTAAGGCATCTGTGTTTAGGCTGATTGTAATTCTAGGTGTTGATACCTGGTGTTGTCTTTGTTAAGTGTGTATTCTGTTTCTTTGTTTCTGTTGCCCTCTCTGATTCTAAGGAGAGTGTGGTGGTTGTGTGTTTCCTGGTAGCAGATTCTTCTGGGATCTTGCTAGATGTGACCACTAGGAGTTCTGGGTAAAATGTTTCTAAGTGTTGAGAGATGACACTTAGAAATGGAGATGGCCCATTAGTGTGGAACACAGAGCAAAGACTGAGTGGTTTGGGGCTTTCTTGTTATCAGGGTGGCTTTTTCTTTCTTTCTTTTTTTTTTTTTCATTTTTCTTTATTAAGCAATTTTCTACTCACTCTGCCTACCACCCACAGATTCCACCTCCTCCCTCCTCCCACCCCCAGCCCTCTCTCCCAAGTCACCCCATATCCCCACATTTCCCAAATCAAGGTCTCCCATGGGGATACACAGCAGAGCCTGGCACACTGAGCCTAGGCAGGTCCAAGCCCCTTCCCACTGCACCAAGGCTGCACAAGGCATCACGCCACAGTCACTAGATTCTCAAAAACCTGCCCATGCACCAGGGGGGATCCTGATCCCCCTGCCTGGGTACCCCAAAACAGTTCGATCCAAACAACTGTCTTCCATATGCAGAGGGCCTAGTCCAGTCCCATGGGGGGGTCCATAGCCACTAGTCTACAGTTCATGGGTTTCTTCTAGTGTGGTCAGTCATTTCTGCACATCTTCCCATCACGATCTCAATGTCCCCCACCTGCAGAATCCCTCCTCTCTCTCATCGATTGGATTCCCAGAGCTCAGCCTGGTGCCTGGCCGTGGACCTTTGCATCTGCCTCCATCAGTCACTGGACAGAGGATATATGATGACAGGTTATTTGCTAGACCAGTCACCAGAGTAGACCAGTCCAGGCACCCTCTGGACCATTGCCAGCAGTCCAAGGTGGGGTCATCCTTGTGGATTCCTGAGAGCCTTCCAAGCACCCTGCCTCTTTCCATTTCCATGATGTCCTCATCTATCATGGTCTCTCCCTCCCTGCCCTCCCACTCTGTCCCTGTTCCAGCTCGACCTTCCCATTTTCCTATGTTCTCATCCCTCACTCCTTGCCCTCCGCCACAGCCCCCCCACCCACCCAGTCCACCCATGTAGATCTCATCCACTTCTCCTTTGCTGGGTCATCCATGTATCCCTCCCAGGGTCTTTCCCTATTAGCTAGCCTTTCTGGAGTTGTGGGTTGCAGTCTGGCCATCCCTTCCCTCACATCTAGTATCTACTTATGAGTGAGTACATACTATGTTTCAATTCTTACACTCTGTTTTCTTAGGGGTCTTACTAACTCTTTTCTTCAACACAATATCATCATCTACCTTTTGTCTTCTTCCTTTTAGGCTTCAAACTCTTATTTTTGATGACATCCCTAGTTATAGGTGGCTTGTTTTCATCTTTTATGATATGGGTCTTTTAGAGCAGACATCCACAATTCCTTGCCACAGAACCTTTCCTCTGCCCCTGATTACTTGAGATTTTGCAATGACTTCATGGTGTTTGACCACAAAGTCATCTTGGATGTAAGGCACTAAGGATGTCAAAAGTTCTGGGGCCCTTCAGTTGGGCTATGTGTTGTATGGTCACTGAGAGCACTTGTCATGTGATTTCACTCAAGTTTATTGGACATTTTGAGTTGCCTTTGCTTTCATGACTCTGAAACTTCACCAATAACTTAAAGTGTTTCCACAAAGGTAAATTTCCATTTTCCCTGACTTTTATCATTCCGTGTTTAACAGTTTTTAATTTGTTAAAATTCAAAATGTCATGTAAAAAATAGAAATGGAGATGGCTTTGAAGAGGGTGCTGAGGGTATCCACAGGAGATGTCAGGGTGTGCCACCAGGTTCTAGGTAGACCCTGGGAGTCAAGGTGGAGAGGAAGGAGAGGCCACAGCAGGCAGTCAGAGTTGTGAGTAAGACTGGGAGTCTGGATTGGTAGACAGGAGGGAGAATGAAGTTCTCTACATGATTCCCTGGCTGATGTGTTAGGTAGGTTTCCAGGCAATGCCTCTGGGCGTTGGTAGCTGAGACGAAGGGATGGGGTGGTGGATGAAGGGTGTAGAAGATCTAGGTCTTCCACTGAGGATGGGGCAGACAGAGAGGGGAGTCTGGAGTAGATTGCATCTATGCTACAGAGCTGGGGATAAGACTAGGAGGGACTGGAAATGGAGCAGAAGAGGGAGAAGGATCTCTTATTTGGTTCCCTGGCCACTGTGGCCAGTGGGTTTCCAGGGAGTACCTGTGGAATTTGGCTGCCAAGTCAAAAGTCTTTGTCTCAATATTAATATCTCAGAAGATGATGCCCAGGTTGTTGGTGGAGGGCAATGATACACAATGATAGTCTTCCCGTTTCGTAAGTTTATCATTTTAGAAATTTCTATGAAAATTTGTAAAATGAGATTCTATTTAATCAACTCCATAATACTGCTAAAGTAAAAATATTAGCTATACTTGCCAGACATGTAAAATATATACTGTCTATTTTCTAAGATGCTTTTGTTAAAAATGTATTGTTTGCCAGTCACGGGCGCACCTGTCTGACATCCCAGTACCTTGTAGGCTGAGATAGGGGAATCCTGACTGTCAGGGCAGCCTGAGCTACATAAAGAGTATCTGTGTCAATATGAAAGAACATAACCCTCACACAAAAGTTAATGAGACATATGTTTCTTGTTGCTTCACACTTTTCTTTTTCATGTTTAAAATTCATGACTTTGCTTTGGTTACTGCTATTATCAGTGCTATAAACACCAAGTATTTACTGATTTTTTTTAAATTCTAAATTTTGATTTTGTTAGTCATTGATTTATTGAAATTGTATTAATGTGGTAAAATGATTTCCCCATTGACACAGCAAGCAAAGAAAGAAGCCGTGGTTGGGGAGAAGTCATTCATATTGCTAGCAATTAATCAACATCTCTTCCAAGAAGACACTGGGAGATTTTAGTGAATCCCAGAGGGAAAGGAATTTTCATTTGTGGCTGAAGCCAAACATGTTGTCTTTTCAAAGAGGATATTTAATTCCTCTTACAATGTACTTGTATCACATAGCTTCGCTGATACAATTTCTATAAATTCCCTATTACCAGTGCTGAGCAGTTCTGACACTTATGAGCATAACATGTTCAATAATTCTAACACTAAATACTTCGTGAAACTTATAAAACAAAAATTCATTTATGAATAGAAATGCCAACATGATCTACACATGTATATGTTTACTCTATTAAATACTTATTCATACCAAAAATAACTTTTAATTATGTGGTAACTTCCTGTGTAAATACTGTGACTCAACTGTGTTAAAACAAGAAAGCACTGCTCTTTGTGAATTTTTATCTTGACAATTCATTTCTGTCTAGCTAAAGTAGATCATGCCATCTGGTGTAGAGTGGGTGCTACTGTGAATAGTGGGAAAGAATCCCCTGAACAAAGAAACCTACAACTTCAGAATTCTGTTTATACATTACATTTATTGATGAGATTAAAAGTAAAGATGAGGTATTCAGCTTTTGTTCAGACAGGCAATGAAAGTTTATAACTATTTTTCATAAAAGTGTAGGTAATTGCTTATAATCACAGTCTACACATTATTTCCCTTCTGTTCTTTCTTTTACACCAAGAATAGACTTCATAATATCATCTCAAAATCTTGTACATGATGTTTTCCAGTCGTATATGCTCTTTATAGATTGTATCAAATAATATACTTGTAATAGTAGAAACTAATTATGTAAAATAGTATTTGATCTCTTTAAGAGAAAAATCACAAAACAACTAAAAAGTAAAGGAAGGAAACATCACAAAAAGTTTCTTACAAGCAGGAGTATAAATACTTGGGGACAATTTTCTTAATATATGTAACAAATGAAATATTAAGGAATATTAAAGACAATAGCAAATGTAAAGTTACCTCACCAACCTGAGTCTAAGGTCAAATTTGTGCTTTATCTTTCACTGTACATCTCAAAACTCATTGTACCCCCACTGTTAAATGGTGGTATTTTTAATACTCAATCCCAAAGAAAGTAATAACGAGATATTTTCATGACACTGTCTCATTGGATCTCCTTAGGTCACATACATGAAGCAGTAGCTGACTGGAGAAGGTGAGATGGCCTGAGGGAATTCCCAATTGAGCTTCCCTCCATGTATAATTTTCCCATGGCTTAACCTAAGGCTTCACATTCCTACTGAAGGACTTTTTTACTTCATCAAATGTCAAATTAACCTTGATTGGAAATGATTTGCTTTCTAGATGGTCGGACTCAATATAACACAATTTTTTTTTTTTTTTTTTTTTTTGCTAGGGCTGTTGTCTGCTTCCCTCAATGCCATGAAGTGCGGAGAGGAGGCTACCCCTGGAAGGGAGTTTTGGGGGAGTACACTGAGACAAACACACATGTTCTGAAGTGGGGAGGGGGAGGAACCAGGATTAACTTCTCATTTAGATCAAGCAGCACATGACAATCTACTAATATAATGTACACTGTAATGCTCACAGAAATTGGATGGGTAATGCCAGCCCGGAAGGATTGCTCTAGCCAGAGTCTCTGACTCAATCTTTTACCATCTGTAGGATGTAATCCATTGCCCAGAACTTGGTCTCATAGTGCAATAATCTTAAAATGGGCTGTGAAATGCAACCAACACATATTTTTTGTAAAAAAGAAGAAAAAATGTTCATCGAAATAGGCAACTATCAATGTTATTATAAATGTGTTGCTCTTTAAGTCTGAATTTGAACAGAATCAGCCATTTAGTAATATTATCATTAATAGTAATAGATTGTGTATTTAACTATATATGGGTTTTCCATAAATAATAAAATACAATTTTATATGATGTTTAACACTGGAGATCACTATTTAAAGCAAAAGTACTAGATCAACACTCACAATTGCTTTTTCCACAGTTACCCAATTTTCACCCAAATTAACAAGAATCATCTGTCTTACTCTCTGGAAAAGAACAGGGAGGCACTCGTTTCCTGAGTAATAAATCCAGCCTTAACAGAGCAAGAGTCAATAAATTCACTTACCAAGTACAAAAAAAATAAAATTCATAAATTTTTCTGCACTCTATAAATTTATCAAACACTATTTTATAAAAATATCTACTTTCCTTTAGTTGGAACACGTGTGTTGTTCTCCGTAAATATTCTCAGAGAAAATTGTAGAGCCTAATAAAATACCTGAGCTCTCCAGTTAAGATGAGAACAGATGAAAAGACACCACGGAATAAGTGCTTGGTGAGTGACAGGAAGAGAATGTAGTGAAGGTGTGGAAAGACGAAGGCTTGCTACCATCTGGTACCTTCTCAGGAAGTTTTCAGGTAATAACTTTTTCCCTGTTGGCAATCTCGTGATTCAGGAATACTGGGAAATCTTGGAGAGTGATGGACTCTTGTGCTTGGCTTGGGGAAGAAAATGGAAGGATGCCTACAGCAGCTGCTTTCAAGTTCTTGTCTTGCAAATTCAAAGAATGACATTCATGTACCAGACAGTAGAGGGTTTTAGAAAGAAGTATATTACTATAGGGAGCTCAAGAGAAAAAAGACAGCACCATTCCTGTACAGTAGGAAGGGTCCTTTGGAGTGTGATAGCATTGAGCCTTCTTGCCTTTGATTAATAGGGCATGGAGGGAGTAGAGGATGAACTAGTGGCCCCAGGTCCCTTTCCAGGTGTCCATCTGCCTTACAGTTTCTTAGTATGGTTTCCAGGAAAGGAGTAAACTGCTTTAGGGGAAAGAGATAAAGAAAAACCAGCCTTCTTTTCATGCATCTCCCATCTCTGACCATGGCAGAATGAGAAATATTTTTAGTTTAAATACTTCTGGCATTTTTGGATTCCAGAAAGAAACTGGTCATCTTTTTCTTTCTTTCTTCTTTTTTTCAAATTTATTTTTCTTTTATATATCACATCCCAACCACATGGTCACTTTTCTTTGAGGTCTTTTTATCTTAAACTGTGTAGCCAGTCTTTACCTCCTGGTCTCGTCATAACTGGTCTTTGAATCATACTTCACATTTGGGAGTTATCCACTCCCATCTGGACACCTTGAGGCACCGGCATATGTTCTCTGATTTAGTGAGTCACCTACCAGGTGACTCAGCATGCCTGGGAACTCCTTTAAAATGCCAATGATACAAGTTCAGTCAGAATCATGGTTTGCAAGCTCCTTCAATACTACATATTAATATATAATGTTATTATATATTATATAATTATATATTAAGATATAACACATATTATTATATATAATATATTACTACATTGTGTTAAGTTTATCTGTCATCTATATCAATCGTCTATTATCTATCTATCTACTGTCTCTATCAATCATCTCTCTGTCTGTCTGTCTGTCTGTCTATCTTTTATCTATCTACGTATCATCTGTGCTGTGGATTGGTCTTGGGGGCTCACACACACTGGAGTATTAAAGTGATGTCTCAGGACAGGGAAAATGCAGCATTCATGAACAGATGGACATGCGACGAGATCAACAGCTCTGGGTAAGAGGCTTTTAGAAAAGCGGTAAAGAGAAGAAGGCTGGAGGTGGAGAAGCAAGGCCTGTGGAATTGTGTCCCTAGTGGACCTTCCATGGAGAGCTGAAGTTATTCATAAACCAGGCAATTCCCCCAAGGTCAGGCAGGCTGCAAAAGAGAATCAAGATGTTAGTGGTTATGGTATCTACGTATTCAGTGATAGTGGCAGAAAAAATGGAAAAATACCTCCTTGTTTTGATTAGGTATCTTAGTGTACTCACAGTGCTACCAAGAAAGAAAATGCCACAAACTCTGTAGAGAATAGAAATATCTTTCCCACAGTCCTAACATCTGGGGAGTGCAAGATCAAGGATCAAAGTGCTGGTACGTGCAGGCCCTGGTGAGTGTCCACTTCCGGGCTTCTGGAGAGCAGATTTACTGCTGTGTCACCACGTGGTCCTCCTCAGCGAGCACACATGGAGAGAGAGAAAAGTGGTATGTCTTTCTCTCCTCATAAGGGTGCTATGTCCTCCATGTAAGCCCAGCTCTCCCTCATAACTTTACTTAAGTCTAGTTAGGACCCAAAAGCTTCACTTCCAAATATCTTGGCATTTCAAGTTAGGACACTGATGACTGATTTGGGGGGTCACAAGCATTCAACAGGAGCGTTTATCACTCAGAAACAGGTACACATGCACAAATGCGCACGCGCACACACACACATACACACACACACGCACACACGTACCCATGCACACTTACAGGCTCAGTGTGCCCTGAACACTTAAAAAATTTGGAAATTTGTATTTTATATAAGTCCCACCAATTTAGCTGTAAACTACACCAAGACTTGTTTTCTGTTCTAGCATTTCTTCTCATTTTTGCTTTATACCCTCTTCATGGAAGTTTGTAGAATATCGGTTGTCATAGGTTAGCTTCATATTTTCTCCTCTTGGTGACTATCATTGAAAATCAGAAAGGTAAGATGACTGAGTATTGAGAATTCAGTGGCTATTACTGGATGAACAAATACAATCTCAACAAATCAACTGCATCCAGGAGTTTTGAAGCTGGCATCACTAAGAGCTCAGAATAATCTCAAAGGTTCTATGGCCAGAGATGATGTTAAGGAGGTTCTGAGGTATGAGAGAAAGTCCTCTTTCCACTTTGGAGAGACTAGGAGACTTTAAGCAGGTGTTTCAGGGCAAAGGAGGAAATGACAATATCATACACATCAGCTATAATGATCTGGTTGTCCATTTACCAATATGAATGAGAATTCAAAGTATAAAGGCCATTCAACGCTTTAAGCAGATTCTATTTGCTTCATGTTGCAACTTTTTTTTGTTGTTCTTATTTGTTTTGTTTTCCTAGAAACTACACATGCCTTTTAATGTCATGTTGGAGTAAAATGTCAAGTGAGTGGGTTTTTAAAGTTAACAGACAGGGACAACTTTGTTATATTCATAAGTAACTTACTTACAGTGTAGGCTGGAGACCTTTTCCACTAAAAGATACTTTCAATCAATGGACTGTGCATGGCTGTAATGGAGCGGCTATTTCAGGTGCTAGGGCTACAGTCTATAAAGCTGGGCATGGCCAGAGCCAGGGCGTCCTAACTCCAGATCAGGGAGCTTTTTAAATTATAAATTCTAAGCAAAACACTATGATTTCTGAAGATATGCTTATGTCAGTTTGTAAAACAATTTGTTTAATAGAAATCATAGGGTTTGTGTTGTTTTACATGTTGTTGCATGGGTAGAGTACATTTCAAAGTTTACTTTAAATAATTTATATGCTATTTTGAGTACTATTTATTGAAACAATCATATTTTACCTATAAACTGCAGGGTATTTTTATGATCATGTGCATACCCTCCCAAAAAGGATTTCTAGTTGGCTTATCTATTGAAACTTTACTACCTGTGCTGAAATACAGCCAAGTCCCACAAGATGCTTTCTCTTTAAATCTTGTATTGCCTGATCTAAATTCTTTTTCTCATTAATTAAATTTATTCATTTACTTTACCATCCAGAACACAGTTTCCCTTCCTTACTCTATTCCCTTTCCTCCCCCCACCTCTTTTCTGTTCCCCCTCCCTACCCCTAATCCATTCCTCCTCTGTTTCTGTCTAGAGAGGGGCAGGCCTCCCATGGGTTTCAATAAAACATGTCATATCAAATTGAGGTAGGACTGTTTCTCCCTTTGTTTTAAGGTTGAGCAAAGCAACTCCGTATGAGGAATAGGTTTTCAAAAGCCACCCAAAGTGTTAGGAACAGCCCCTGCTCCTAACTACTATGAGTCCCTCAAGTAGACCAAGCTATACACATATGTAATGGGCCTAGGATGGCCCCATGCAGGCTTCCTGGCTGTCAGACCAGACTCTGTGAGTTCCTATGAGCCCAGGTTAGTTGTTTTTGTGATGACCTTGATCCCCCTAGCTCATACTATCCTTCCTCCCCTCTCTTCAGCAGGATTCCCATAGCTTAGCCCAATGTTTGGCTGTGGGTCTCTGCATCTGCTTCCTTTTGTTACTAGATGAAGCATCTCTAGTGACAATTGGGCTAGGCACCAGTCTATGAGTATAACAAAATATTGTTAGGCATCATTATGTTGACATTTTTCCCCCTCCAATCATGATTGGTTCTATCCTAGGTCTCTGTTCCACCCAGCTTCTGGGTCCTGGGCCTCCAGGCAGTGTCAGGGCATCACTCTTATGGGATGGGTCTGAGGCTGGACCTGGACCACTCATTGGTCGTCCAGTCCCACCGTCTCCCTACCACCCTTACTTCCCACACTTCCCATAAGCAGGACAGACTATAGGTCAAAGTTGTATGTATGGCTTGACCCACATCACAATCCCTTCACTTGAAGTCACACTCAGTCACAGGAGATGGCCTGTTCAGGCTATGAATCTACCACTGTTAGGAATCTTAGGTGGCATCATCCTTGTAGATACCTGGGAGTTTCCCTTGCACCAGGTTCCTACCTGACCTGGAAATGCCCCCATTTCTTGTCATCTTTCAGTACTTTCCCCTTCCATCTACCCATCCAATCTGATCTCTCATGTTCCCATCCCCACCCACCCTTTAAACTACCCATAAGATCTCTTCTCTTTCCCCTTTCCTTGGGAGATCCATGTTTTCCTCCTTGGGACCTCCTTGTTACCTAGCCTTTTTGGGTCCTTGGATTATAGCATGGTTATCTTTTACTTTATAGCTAATCACCTTATGAGTGAGTGCACTCTATGTTTGTATTTCTAGGTCTGGGTTACCTTACTCAAGATGCTTTTTCTAGTTCCATCCACTTGCCTTCAAATTTCATGATGTTGTTTTTAATAGCTGAGTAATACTACATTGTGTAAATATACCACATTTTCTTTATCCATTATTCAGTTAAGGGGCATTTAGGTTGTTTCTAGTTTCTGGCTATTACAAATAAAGCTGCTATGAACATTGTTGAGCAAGTATCCTTGTGGAATGATGGGGCATCCTTTGAGTATATTCCCAAGAGTGGTATAACTGGGTATTGAGGTAGATGGAATCCCAATTTTCTGAAAAACTGCCATATTAATTTCTAGAGTGGCTGTACAAGTTTGCACCCCCCCACTAGCAGTGGAGGAGTGTTCCCCTTACTACACACCCTCTCTAGCATGAGCTATCACTTGTGTTTTTGATCTTAGCCATTCTGACAGGTATAAGAGGGAATCTCAGAGTTTTGATTTGCATTTTCCAGATGGCTAAGGATGCTGAACATTTTTTTAAGTGTATCTTGGTCATTTGAGATTCTTCTGTTGAAAAATTTTCTGTTTAGATCTGTGCACCATTTTCTAATTGGATTATTTGAGTTTTCTGATGTATACCTTCCAAAGTTCTTTATATATTTTAGAGATCAGTCTTCTGTCAGTTGTGGGGTTGGTGAAGATCTTTTCCGATTCTGTAGGCTGCTGTTTTGTGCTATTGGCAGTGTCCTTTGCCTTACAGAAGCTTCTCAGTTTCATGAAGTTCAATTTATTAAGAGTTGATCTTAGTGTCTGCATTACTGGTATCCTGTTCAGGAAGTTCTCTCCTGTGCCAATACATTCAAGGTTTTTTGTTTGTTTGCTTGTTTGTTTTTTTTTTTTTTTTTTTTTTTTGGTTTTTCGAGACAGGGTTTCTCTGTGTAGCTTTGCGCCTTTCCTGGAGCTCACTTGGTAGCCCAGGCTGGCCTCGAACTCACAGAGATCCGCCTGGCTCTGCCTCCCGAGTGCTGGGATTAAAGGCGTGCGCCACCAACGCCCAGCTGTTTGCTTGTTTTTTGAGACAGGATTTCTCTGTGTAGCTTTGCGCCTTTCCTGGATCTCGCTTTGTAGACCAGGCTGGCCTCGAACTCACAAAGATCCGCCTGGCTCTGCCTCCCGAGTGCTGGGACTAAAGGCGTGCACCACCACCGCCCGGCCTTCATTCAAGGTTATTCCTCACTTTTTCTTTTATCACGTTCAGCATAACTGGATTTATGTTGAGGTCTTTGATCCACTTGGACTTGAGTTTTGTGCATGACAATAGCTACGGATCTATTTGCATTTTCTACATGGTGGCATCCTATTGTGCCAGGACCATATGTTAAATATGCTTTTTTTCTCTTTATCCTTCTAATTTTAATTGACTTAATTATTTTTTCTTGCACTTTATTGGCTAATTTTTTTCCTCAAAAATTTGAAAAGAAGTAATAAAACTGTGTAACCATATTTTTTAACCTTAAGGAGAAATTAAGAATTTTACTTTTGATTATGATGATACCTATAGATTAATTAATATATATTCACTTATTTTTATATGGATGGGTGTTTTGTCTTCATGAATGTCTGTGACACATATTTATTCACTGTTCTCATTAGCTGTAAGAGGCCACTAATCCCTTAGGACTGGAGTTACAGAAGGTGAGGTGATGTCTGGGTGCTGGGACTCAACTGGGATCCTCTGA
Source organism: Peromyscus leucopus (assembly GCF_004664715.2). NCBI lineage: Eukaryota > Metazoa > Chordata > Mammalia > Rodentia > Cricetidae > Peromyscus > Peromyscus leucopus. The sequence continues at coordinate 31,703,362 of NC_051065.1, read as the reverse complement.
AAAAGCAACTGGTGCTCCTAAGTCCTCAGCCATCTTTCCAGCCAGAACCTCTAGATTTTTGGATGGTTGCCATTTAAAAGACTAAGGACAATCTCATGTAATCATGCTTCTTGGAGAATGTATTTTATAAGTAGTGTTTACATGTTATCAAATGCTTTTTTTTCTGTTGCAGAGGGCCATTGTCTCAGTTTCTTTCCTGTTGCTGTAATAAAATGCAAATGTAATTTAAGGGAGAAAGGTCTCACTCTGACCACAGTTCAAGAGTAGAGTTTGTCTTGGTTGGTAAGCCAAGGCTGCAGTCAAGGAAGGCATGGCAGTGTGGCAGGCTTGCTGACTACACGACATCTGCACTCAGGCCTGCTGGTCACATGACATTTGCACTCAGGCTTGCTGGCTACATCACATCTGCACTTCTGGAACAGAGGAAACACGAAATGCAGGACCTGGAACTACAGCCTCCATGCCCATGCCCAGTGACTCACTTCCTCTACTGAGCCTTTACTTCCTAAAGTTCCCACAACCTTCCCAAACAGCTGGTAACCAAGTGTTGAAACACAGGAGCCTATGCACGGGGGCAGGGAGATTTCATGTTCAAACCACAATAGCCACATTTTTAATCTTTACTAATTATGTGATAAAGTACAATGATTGATTTTTGTATGATGATCAATTTCCTGTAGTAACTCCTATTAGGGCATAGTGATATAATAGTATCCATTTTTAACTTTTTAGAGATATATGAGAAATATTATAATTTCCAATTTGTGTAAAGGTTGTATCTCACATTGTTATGGTAAATATTCTGGTTGCAAGAATGAACCAGGAACTATTGACTCCTTTAGAGTTTCTTATACTAATTTGTATAAAAATTACACAATCTATTACTGAAATATTTAGAGAAGTGTACCACTAAAGATATATACCTACATTTTTTTGTGGGGAGATTGCAAATTAACCTCCTAATATCATTTAATGACTTGCTAGATTTTTACTTTTATGGTTCCTCTTCCAGGATAACTGAGGTCTGGACATCAGAACAGCCTGATGATTGGTGAAGTTGAGAACCTGCCCATCAGAATCTGTAGGAAGTATGAGCACATGCAGAAGTTCAAGTGACTGATGACAGAAAATGCAGAAGGGTGATGTATGAATACAGATGCTCCTGTTATCACTAAGGATGAGAACCTCCATTTACCTGTGTTGCCATCCCTCCAGACTGTCCTCCATTCACCTGAGCTGCCATCCCTCCAGAATGCCCTCCATTCACCTGTGCTGCCATCTCTCCAGACTGCCCTCCATTCACCTGTGCTGCCATCTCTCCAGACTGTCCTCCATTCACCTGTGTTGCCATCTCTCCAGACTGTCCTCCATTCACCTGTGTTGCCATCTCTCCAGACTTCCCTCCATTCACCTGTGCTGCCATCCCTCCAGACTGTCCTCCATTCACCTGTGCTGCCATCCCCCCAGACTGTCCTCCATTCACCTGTGCTGCCATCCCTCCAGACTGTCCTCCATTCACCTGTGCTGCCATCCCTCCAGACTGTCCTCCATTCACCTGTGCTGCCATCTCTTGCTCACCTCCAGACTTCCCTTTCTCTGCTCTCCTGACACATGGAAACATCCTCTCTGCTTTGGTGAGTAGGCATTTTATATTTGGTTTTAATTATGTCCCCAGGTTGGCTCATCTCTGTCTGAAGACTAAGGATTTCCCCTTTTGAAAAGATTCCTCAATTTGCCTGATAAAAAAAGATACCCACCATAAGTTTGTTTGATTTTCTTTGGAAACACTCATGCCTTTTAAATTTAAAATGGCATGGGATGGGCGAGGGGAGCATATTTGTGCTTTATTTATTGAATTCAGGTTTTGAAAAAACAAGATCATGCATAAAACAGTTCCATATGCCAAATATAAAATAATATGTTTATATCAAATTACCAGGCTTCTTCTTCTTTTTTTTTTTTTTTTTTTTTTTTTTTTTTGGTTTTTCGAGACAGGGTTTCTCTGTGTAGCTTTGCGCCTTTCCTGGAACTCATTTTGGAGACCAGGCTGGCCTCAAACTCACAGAGATCCACCTGACTCTGCCTCCCGAGTGCTGGGATTAAAGGTGTGCGCCACCACCGCCTGGCTGCAGGCTTCTTATATATAGCAATATGGCATGAGCAGTCACTTCCCCCCAGAAAAAGAAGAAAGAAAGAGACAAAATGTAGAGCAATTATTTATGTTGGTGTCCACTGTCACATCCCTACCACTTATACAATGTTGACATAAAATAATCGAATATAGTTGTAAACACATATTTTAAAGTATGATTTTCTAGGGCTTAGCCCATATTTATCTATGCTCATCACAACAGCCTTGGTGATAATAAACATAAAGGTGTTATATATGCATAAATTATGTCTATAAAGTTAATGACCAGCCATTCAATGAGTTTGAATCATGCATATGATACTGGTTATTGAGCATGAACAATTACTACTGTTATCACTCTTATTGGTGGTATCACTTACTACAAAATGTATGAGGCAACTATCTTTGAAGATTATTTGTTACCAAGTTTTATATGCCAATCAAACATGGTCAATCATTTTCTTCTGGCTTTTCTAAAAGTAAGGCTTAAAAATCTAACTCAAACTTCATTAATTTTCTCTAAAGCTTATTAACCATTTACACATTGGGAAAATCCTATCCTAAGTTGAAATCCACCTAAAAATTAGGTCTTCTCATCATATACAATCTTGACTTTCAAAGCCAACTCAATTGCACTCACCATCTAGGATCTTCTTTTTTTCATGCTATATTGTAATCTTGATTAATAGTGTAGGATACTGCAAGTTTACCTCAGGGTGAAAGAATTGATTTAACCTGTTTTTTACTTTTATGGATATTTTAAATTAAATTGAACTGTCTTAAAGAGGAAAAATTTAAGAATTTATGACAACTATGTTTGAGTATGTTTTTATGGGTTAAATATTTGACTGTTGCTAAGGAAATGCACTTTTTAAAAACAGCGAACTTCTAATTTGAGTTACACTTTCATTAGTTAATGTTGGTCACAGATTCTACATTTTCAAATATATTTGCTATGTTCTTGAAGAGAGAAGACAGAAATCATGGGAATGTATTGAATACATTTAAAGAGGATAGACATCAATTTTTTTACACAACCTTCATGGCTATTTAACAAGAACAGTATACATGAGTAAACTATGAGTCAAGCATGCACATAAATTCTAAATGCAGAACACCCTTTCTGTTGAGATAATTCATACTGTGGCGACTCTTGACTTGCTTCAGATCTTGGTGTTATATAAATATTTATATCATAAGTGCAAATCAAGAGGAAGGTCTTTTTTAGATTAATGTTAAAACTGAGAATACATGGCAGCTCAAAATCTGGAAAAAGAACTTTCTCTGCTGCCTCCAATCTTCTTTCCAAGGATGGCAGTCTTCAGGCCTGCTTCTGAACTCCTTCCAGATGGGGTTGCTTGGCTAGGCAGCTGGGTGAAAGCTGGCAAGACATTGGCATTCTTTGGCTAGCTGCTCATCCTTGGTCAGAGGATTATTAAACAAATACACCGGAAACCTTATATTTATGTTGATGATAGTAGTTCAAGTGGAGATGGAAAAGAGAAGAATTGTCTTTCAGTTTTACAAAAGCTCAGTTACTTTACCATTCCCCCCCCCAAATTGGACAAAATTAGCTATAAATATTTAAAAAACAAATAACCTCAACCAGACACACTCTCTCTGTGTGTCTCTCTGTGTCTGTCTCTCTCTGTCTCTTCTCTCTCTCTTTCTGCTCACACTCTCAGTCTCCCTCCTTCTCTACCCTCTCTTCTTTTTCCATCTCTCCTCTCTTCTCTTTTTTTCTCTGTTCCCTTCTCCTCTTCTCTCTCCATTTCTGTCCTCTCTGCATGTCTTTTAGCTCTGTCCATAGATTAGGCCCTGCACTACGACACAATAATATTCTCACAAAATGTACTTTTGCTGAACTCATTGTATCAACTGAACAAAACAAAACAAAACAAAAAACAAAGACAGAGAAAAGAACAAATAATAATGTGTTATATTGATATTTCTATTTCCCCAATAAAAGCCCAATTTTGTGTTGCAATTTAGCTAGTTAGGAATTAATTGATTCCATTGTTATCTCTGTTCATTATAAAATATTTTCCTGATAGTAGTACATTATTTGAGGAAAAATTAGCTATATACACTTTTCTGTAGAAATGAAGTTAAATAGAACCTAATGTAACAGCTAATTACACCTTTTAGATACTAATGTTGTATAGTATAGAATAATTCATTGGATCCTTATTGAAAAGGAATAAACTAATTTGAGATTCTGAATGATGAAGATATAACTTAGAGTTATCTCCAAATGAGAAGCAACTTGTTGCTACTTCTTTATTCATTCATTCAACTAATCTTCACAAAACACCATGTTAATGTGTTGTTGGGTATTGAGAAGTTAAGTCATTCAAAATATACAGAGGAGAAATATATGTGCATACTTAGCAAACATGTATGAATACAAAATTAATGTGATAAAGGTATATACAGAGCTGAAGAAAGTAATGAATGGACATTCTGAATCTCCAATTGAGAAAGAAAATGTTGTTTTAAATGCTTGATGTTGTTAAAATATGAGCACTTCTGAAATCTGCTCTTGGGGCCAGGGTTAAAAGAAATGCCTGGTGGCACTGTAATATTTGTGTTCCATTGAAAAGTTAGAGTTGATGACCAGATGTAACAAATCTGGAAGAAAGGGTTTATGCTAAAAGTAAAGTAAATTCTAAGCATATACAAACACATTATATTTTTATAGTATATTTTTGGAGGGCTTGAATTCTGTTGCTTCTTTAGTTAATCATAATCATTGAATCTATTTTCTAAGTACAATCTTTAAAAAGCAATGGCATTAATTTAGAGAGAAGTACCAATTGTAGAATTTTTTGAAGAGAATATTAAAATTTAGACTGGTGGAATGATTCAGCAAGTAAAAGCACTTGCCACCAACATTGTGACCTGAATTCAATCCCCAGAACCCATATGGTGGAATAAAGATCAAACTCTCACAAGTTTTCTCCTGCTCTTCACATGTGCACATTGTGCACATATGTGTTTGCTCACATGGAGACACACACACACACAGAGAGAAAATAAAAATGAATCTAAGCAAGTACAGAATTTGATTTGTGCTTTAAAAATGCAGCATACTACCTTAATTGTTAATCATGGGAAGTAACAGTAAATGCTGAGACATCAGCATCGATAACCTCATATTAAATTCTTTTATGTTACAAACATATTTAGAAAATGTGTCCCCATCTCTATTTCTTTCCTCTATGTTGAGACAACTGATCTTTAACTTTCCCTCAGTCCACCTTAGATCACATTGTAGATCTGTGTCATTATTATGATGCTTCTCTTTATCAGATATCCAAGTCAAAATGCTCTGCAGTATCTTTTCCAGTGGCTCCTGTAGTCTTTGATATATGAAGGATCATCATTAAATAAAACAACAAGATCCTAAGTCAATAACAACTCCAACAGTTAATTAATTTTGTAAAGGTTTCTCAAAAAAGAGAATGAAATAACCAACATATACTAAAGAAATAAAAATCACAAAAACAAACTAGGCCATGTAAAGGCATACTTATTTTATTATTATTAAGTACATACATATGTATGCATGTATGTATGGTGTGTGTGTGGGGGGGTTGCTGCATATGTCCATGGCATGGGTGTGGAGGTCAGATGACAACTTTTGAGAGCCATTTCTCTCTTCCTATTGTGTGTTTTGGGGACGGAACTTAGATAATCAGGCTTCAGCAATAAGTGCTCTTACTGGGCCATCTTGCCAGCCCATATTTAAACAAGGATTTACACCAATGCATTTGCAGCAGGTAATTTCCATCAGGTAAGAAAAAAAGAACAGAAATGCATGTAGGATCACAGGCAAAATACAAGTAGATATGTAAATAAATTGAAACATGCATTTCCATGTGAGGTAATGGATGACAGTGTGGTCTTATTTGTAGGATTAATGAAAATAGCAACAAAGTTGTACACACATGTGATTGAGATACTATATTTTGGAAAATAGTTATTATGTGTATCAGATTCAGTTTCAAAGGATTGATGTCCAAAGGGAAAATTTAAAATGTCACAACAGACTGTAAAATATTAGAGAAATACAAATATAGAAAAATGTGAAAGCATAGGCTCAATAAGTAAACATAGTAACGCAAGTGAAACTGTATCAGTTGCCACAGCAGATGTATATGGGCCAAAGGGCACTGTCTCTACATACAGTGCAGATAACCTAGACATGCCAGCTGTTCAACGACACAACTGTCAGTGTGCAGTGTAGTCCAAAGATGACTGCATAAACCAGTGACCTGAAGATGGTAGCGGAGGTGAAAGAGGCTGCTCAAGAGTCACTACATTGTGGTGTGCCTTCAGAGACAGGCTGTCCCATTGAGTGTAAATATTATACCACGTTTCAATCATAATGTAAGTAATCAGCTTGGAAAGACACATATTAGGCAACATGTGAAAATTACACCAGGGGAGAAGTGGTGTTGTTACAACATGTGAGACAAGGTAAGCTCTGAGGCTTGAGTTATTCGAAACTCAAGGAAGGACTAGTTTAGATGGTGGGACTGTGTGTGCTTCCTTGGTGCCACAACTACATTGGCCTGGACTACTAGTATCAGACCCCAAACCCAAGAGGTCAGTTCTCCATGACATGAAACATTCAATATACTGCTCTGGCAGTATGCTGGTTTATGATATCTTAACTCAATTTTAGTCTTTCTGGGCAATCTTTTTCTAAACTACATTAGAAATATTGCAAAATTGAAGTAGAAAGCCTGTATTTCATAAGGTAAATCTCTAAAATCAATATATTTTGCCCTTAAATGCTTCTTCCTCATGCACAAAATAAACCACTAACACTCATTACATTACCATTTTAGTTGTTCTCAGCCCTCATTCTGTGTGTCTTTCCAAGCTCAAATCCATCATCCTGGTCATTCCTGTACCTCTGCTCATGATATATTCTATATCTTTCACTGATTGGTTGCTGCTACTAAAGTGATACATTTGTGTTCATGTGTCACCAATACCACGTGTCTCTTACTGGGCAATGCTATTATTTTCCACTGTCATGGAAGGCCCTGCCCCTTATTTATCTTAACTTAATCAATGTCTGTCATAGATTCAGTATATATTATGTGAACCATAAATAATGTGTTCAAAGTGTGAATGAATACACAACGGAAAAATGTTTGCAGCTTATATCCATACTAATGTTTTGTTCTTCAATTGTGCTGAGTTTAGAGACCCTGTCCAGAGGCCATCAAGTTTCCCTCCTTTGGGAAACTGAGTAAATCCATAATCCATACGACTTCCCTTTATACTATTGCTTTATGCCACCAGAAAGTCAGCCATAATATACAAGGCCGAAGGACTAGATGACTAGAGAGCTCTCCTATGCCCCAAAGATCACAGTCACTCAACCGAGTCAATGCGGAGGGAGAGGGGGCTGGAGAAAGTTGTCAGGCCACACTCCCTCTGTAACTGCCCGGGTCGCGGTTGCCATGCTCCAGCTGCAGCCTTCACCAGCACCTGTTTAAGAGCTCCTCCTTTGGAGCTGCACACTGGAAAGGCTCGGCCTCTTTTCTGCCACATACTTATTTTCTTGTTTCTTGTCACCCAAAAAACCTTAACTCTTTGATAAAAATACACACCAATGCTCAACTAAAACTTGAGAGTGTCCCATGGATGTAACTGCATACAGGGTACTATTTTTTTCAGAATTTGAAAAATAATTATCTTCATAATCAGAAATCTTGAAATGATCCCATAGACTGGATTAAAAAAATGAAGCTAGCTACCACTTCAGTATATTTTATAAATCCTGAAAGGACCAGTTATATCTTATTTTACACACATGCTCAGCACAAATCTATGTGCACAGTAGGAAATGAGACATTTACCGATGGATAGAGTTCTAGACATGTTATATACTTTCCTTTTTATACTTTCCTTTCCAAGGAAACACTTTTCAATGTTTCTTTCATTCTGTGTGAATGATTTAATACAATCTAATTACATGCACTGAGGCTGGGCTTGATAGAACCTGAGATCAAATAACAGAGACCATAATTGCAATCAAATTAAGACACAAATAGCATCTCATTAGTTCAGAGTAAGCTAGCTATAACTAGTCGTCTTTTCAGTTTCCAGCATCTGTCGAGCTCACTCTATAGGTGGTATTGTCCTCAGATTTTGGCAGGAACATAAGAGAGAACATATTTTCCTTACTGCCCCTCATACTGTTGGACTGGAAGGTTCCACTACTTTATTTGGACATTTTCCATTATGCATCTTATAGCATCCATATGCTAGCTTTTTATGCCTATTAATGCTTTCTTTACTCTGGGCACTCTTCCAAACACACTACTTTGAAATATGGCTCTCCTTATTTAGTTATATAGCCAATATCTCTAAAAGCTTCAATGAGGACAAGATTTCCACCACAATTTTTGAAAGATCTGTTAAGATCAATCAATGCAGCTACTCAGTGAGTGTGGAAAGAGTCTCTTCTCAGCCCCGGAAACCAGCCCATAAAGCATCCACCCAAGAGAGAGTATTAGAAGACAGAAAATACAAACCACGAAATGGAGCACCGATGCCAAACTCTGCTGCAGCAGATGTAGACTCACCAAGCTTATCGACTGACTTCCACATGCTGCTATATTTATGTTTCTACTCACTGGGTGCATGCAGATTGCATTTTCCTGCCAATGGTAAATGCTATTGATTTAATACATGAGACAGGTCTACACACAATTGCAAGCTTATGCAATACAGGGATGAGATTGAAGCACTCACTGCACTCTCTAAGACAGAGACAGTAACCCATGGAATGCACAAGCATTTTTACTGAGAGGCTCAAGACTAAGAGGAACTTATGTATTATCTTTTGGGGGAATAAACATACAGACATAAAGTAAAAATACATTTTGGATGGGGCTAAGCAACGCTGTTTCTCTTCCAGATGTCAGGCTAATTTCCTTGCCAGAAATTTCAGAGATTTGTATAAAATTTTCCCTAAAATGTTTCCCAGTCTTCTGAGAAAGAAAAAGCAAGGCACATAATGCCTTCATTATCTCAGAGTGAATCATAACGGGCCAGAGACTACATCACTAGCAAGAAAGTAAGAGTTCTGAGGAACTGGAGCCCAGGGCTCTAGCCATTGGCACAGTCATGCTAGCTAACAGGAGCCCAGGCTTTTGATCTCCCTGCATGGTTTCTCCTCTGTGAGAACGACAGAGTCTCTGGTGTTTAGAGGTAAACATTTTAAAGGAATTATGTCACTTGAAAATCACATCCCAGAGATGTAATTGGAAGCCAGAGAGCCTAAGAGTGCTGCTGCAGGACATAATTAGGTTCATGCTGATGATCTGCTGCTGATGAATTGGCAGCACCCTGCCTGTGCACTTTAAGTGGGCTGGTTAGTAAGCGGGACAAGAGAGACACACCAGAGAGCCACCGAAGGCCTGGCATTCCACAAACATTTGAAATAACAGATTCACAGAACACAAAGGTCATGTACCCAAGCACCCGAGAAACTGGTTGAGTTTTTAGACAGAAAAATAAAATTTGGTCTATACATTCACTTATGTCTCCAAAAAGATGATACTACCACATTCTTCAGTGATGGATTGAAAATGTAATAGAGTAAGAGTTCCTTCCCATGTCACTTTATCTTGTTGTACGCAAACAACACTAGTTTTTCACATCTTTTAAGACCATTATAATGCCTTCATATTAGCAGTTCCAATATTTATACATTATACACCTTGAAATGTAATTTCTCAGTGATTCAAATATGATCACAAAATAAAAAGATGTGATCCAATTCTGGTAGGGGAACTGTTATTCATCAATTTCCACTCATTTTAATTTACAGTATGTACACTTTCAAAGAATAGTATGTTATAGATTGTTTTTGTTAGAGCTAACATAAAGGAGACTTGCTGCAAAAATGTACCTGATACCAAGTGGGTAAGTTAATTTAAAAACTTTATTTGTATCTATTTTGTGTGTGTGTGTGTGTGTGTGTGTGTGTGTGTGTTTGTGTTGGAGTGCATGCACCACAGGATATACATGGAGCTAAGATGAGAACTTGTAGGTATCAGTTCTCTACTTCCATGTGTGGATTCCAGCTTCAAACTCAGGTTTTCAGGCTTGGGGACAGGTACTTTACTGAAGAAGCCATCTCAATGGCCCCCCAGAGAGTTAAATTTCACAAAAGTTGAGAAAGAAAGAAAAAGAAATCTCTCTAAAAAATTACCACATAGTTTTACTTTTATTCTTTTGAAATTATTGAAGTCTAAATGAAAATCAGTAACAAACATTTCCAGCTGTTATTAAAAATTATGTATTGTTAGGAGAATGTTATGGCTCTTAATGTAAAAAAATTACATAGAGGTTCAAGCTACAACACAGAGGATGGGTCAGGGTGAGGGCACCCACCAGTCGATGTCTCCTAGGAAAAGTGCCAGGATAACTGGACAGTGGTGGGTACTCGTGGGAAGGCACTCAAGTTTCAAAAGAACAGACAGGGTCGTATTTAAAATGTTTAAATAAGTAGAAAGTTGAAAGATTACCTGCAAACTAATAAAAAAGTAGAATTCGGTGAGTAGGAGAAAGAGTGACCAGCGAGAGAGAGAGAGAGAGAGAGAGAGAGAGAGAGAGAGAGAGAGAGAAACCCTTGAGAAGCTTAAAGGTGTAAAGTGGGAGAGAAAATAAGAGCACACTCAGAAGACTCACTTAACACTGGTTTTAGCATACTGTCCAGTGTCTGTCCAGACAGGAGTTTGAATAGCCCAGCACTGAGGGAGTGTTCCCTTCTTCCCAGCATGCCCTAGCCATGCAGTAGTGGGAAATCTTGTTGAGTAGGTCCCATCTGAGTTGGTGACTTAAGCATGAAACATTCCTGTATTATTCAGTCATCAGGAACCCACAACAAGGGGTTGTAGATCAGTTGAATGACGGTCTGAAGAACTTGTCTAGTTACAGCAGAAAAAAATTAAGGTGGGAAGTAATATGGAAGGGAGTGGGAGTTTCACAACTAAGACTGTCCATTAGGGAAGGGGAGCTTCAGGTGTGGGAACAGTCATTGTGGAAGGGACCATGAGCAGAAGCCTACTTACAGAAAGCTAGAGATGGGTGTCGATTCCTGGGGTGGAACAGTCAGGCATTCCATAGCTGATACCCTCTAAGAACAACCTATTGCTGCAAAACATAATGTTTCACACCCTATAACCAGCAAGCTTCCTGGGGCCAGTGCAGTCACAGACATGAGAAAGGAATCTTCTACAGTTACGATGCTGGACCAGCATATTCCTTACTGCATTCTAAATCTTATCCTTATGACAGATAAGTGTAGCTTCACCTCTCAGCAAAGAAGCCTTTTTTCAGAGCAAATAGGGATCATTACAGAGAATCACGACCAGATACAATTCAGCTGTCAACAGAGCACGGTACTTCAGCCACAAAGGATGGATCTCCATCACAGTTCCTGTGTCTATGACTTAGGGGACATAGAGGAAGAGGAGGTCAGGTCAGAGGGAGGATTCTAAGAGCCAGAACAGCAGGAAGGCTTCCTGTGAAACAGTCTTTCCTGTAAATAGCTGCATTAACAAGACTGGAAGAATAGCAATCAATGGACGTGTAAATGTGGAAGGGAAGTATTTTTCAGGGGTCCCATTCATAGCCAAATATCTAGTGGCAGCTAATGATTGCTGGGAAAAGGAGAATTTAGTCTCTCCTAAAGGTGGGCTCCCTTATTGGTTAGTCTTGAAACCATATAAACACTTTCAACAAGAGTGAACTCAGCAGGTGGAGGTGGTGGTGGTGGAGGTGGAGGTGGAGTGGAGGTGGTGTGGAGGTGGTGGTGGTGGAGGTGGAGGTGGAGTGGAGGTGGTGGTGGTGGAGGTGGAGGTGGAGGTAGAGGAGGTGGAGGTGGAGGTGGAGGAGGTGGTGGAGGTGGAGGTGGAGGTAGAGGAGGTGGAGGTGGTGGTGGAGGTGGAGGGGGTAGAGTTGGAGGTGGAGGTGGTGGTGGAGGTGGTGGTGGGTGGTGGTGGTGCTGGTATTGATGCTAGTGTATGTGTGTGTGTGTGTGTGTGTGTGTGTGTGTGTGTGTAACACACATATACTGATCTTAATAATAAAAAGGGGATATAATTTGAAAGGTAAGAAAATGAGTTGAGGGAGTTTAGCAGGGTCTGGAAGGTGGGAAGGGAAGATGGAAAATGATGTAATACTATTTTAATCAAAAATATATTTGAAAAAAAAAAAACAAGAAAGAAAAACCAGCCCCATCCCACCCTAAGGAGAAGCCACAAGTCACAGAAGCCCAGTGACCAGAGCCAGGAAGGACCAGGCCAAATAACAGCTCTGCTCTCTGTAGCTGGCACACAGGCCTGGAGTCCAGAGGACTGTGGCACACAGCCTGAGATCATTCCTGCTGCCCATGGGATTGTCCTCTGGGGGGAAACCCGCCACTCCCCTTTGGTGTCATATTTTTAGTTTGTTTTTCTATTTTTTTTAAAACCAAATCTGATCCTTTAAATATTTGCGTATAAAAGTTTTATTCTACTTAAAGATTTTTTTTCTGTCTGTATTATCTTTCTCTTTTAAAAATGTGTTATTATTTGTCTGGTTTTCTTTTTCCAAGTCAGGCTTTCACTCTAGAGCTCAGGCTGGCCTCTGCCTGGCTGGCCTCCTGCCTCAGCCTCCCTAGTGTTTTAACATTCAACTTTTCCTCCTTTCTTCTCCTTATCCCCTTTTTATTATTTTCTTTTTCAGACTAGGTCAGCTCTTTTCTTTCTCTTGTTTCTGCTTTTATAGCTAATTTTTAAATTTTCTTTTTTATTTTTGCTCTTACTTTGGTTTTCCCTTGTGATTATACTTGAGTCCTTTCCTTCTGGCTCATTCTCTCACAGCATCAGTTTCTAGTTTCCCACATTTTCACTCTTTCCCATGTTAACTAAAATGTTTCTTGTTCCCACAGTTTCATTTTAACTCTCTTGTCTGCTAATGATACTAATGTGGTACTTAATTTTAATTGGTGAACGCTGTATTTTTAGAGCTGTTTATTTTATTACTCTCATTATTTTATTTGTCTTTTTGAGACAGAGTCTCTCCACGTATCCTTTGGCTGTCCTGGAACTCACTCTGTTGACCAGGCAACAGAAATCTTCCTACCTCTGCCTCCCAAGTGCAGGGATTAAAGGTGTGCACCACCATGCCTGGCAAAACTAGTTATTTTTTAGACAATAATGTTATTCATTGTTGAAATTTCATATACTGTATTTTGGACATATTCATTCCTTGCTTCCCCAACTCCTTCTACAACCACTCTCCCATTCCTTCCAACCCAACTTTTAGATTATTTCTTCTCCCCTCCTCCTTCTCCTTTCCTTCCTCCTTCTTTTCCTTCTTCAAGACTTTCCCCATAGAGTGTAGTTTGTGTTGCCCAGGCAGTTTTGGGAATTGGGTATAAGACTAATTGCTAAATGGTCTTATTAATTAAAAACCCGGAGCCAGATATTGGGGTGAAAACTGAGAGATCAGAAAAACAGAACAAGCCACAGCCAACCTCACCTTGCCAACTCCTTGTTTCCACAAATCTTCAGACTGGAAGCCTTTGAGTTCTTACCCTTGAGGGTCTCAGTTGCACTGCTGCTGAAAGCCTCTAGTTCCTGGTCCTCAGCCTCAAGAGAGCAAGTGAATTCCTATTTCTTCTTGCCTTATATACCTTTCCGTGTCCTGGCATTTTACTTCCTGGGATTAAAGGCATGTGTGCTTCTCAGTACTGGGATTAAAGGTGTGTGCCACCATGCCTGGCTCTGTTCCCAGTGTGGCTTTGAACTTACAGACAGCCAGACAGATCCTTGCCTCCCAAGTGATAGGATTAAAGGTGTGTGTGCCACCACTGTCTGGCCTCTATGTCTTATCTGGTGGCTGTTCTGATCTCTGACCCTCAGATAAGTTTATTGAGGTACACAATATATAAATCACAATTGGGTCTGCTCTAGAATGTGGCCAACCTGTGAAGGATCACATCATTACAAAAAACTGTCTCTTTCTCCCAACATCTATCAAACGACAATAGCTCATCAGTGGTGGAATTTTGTGCTCACATTCCCACTTCTTTGCAGGGCATTTGTCTGACTGGAGCTTGCGAAGTGCTTGAACATAATCTCAAAAACACTGGGATTTAGTATGTGCAAATGTGCTAAACAGTTTCCTTGATGTCATTCCTGAAGTCTGGCTCTTACAATGTCTCTGCTTCTTCTACAAAAATATCGGAGCCTTGGAGAATAAGGGACTACCTGCTCATCCCCAAATGGGACATGCATGTCTCAGAGCTGGTTAGTTTTTATGTGGTTGCTGCTTCAGCTTTCTTTCATTTGATGCCATGGGTCAGCCTTGGACATACTGGGTGGGTGGGTAACTATCCTCCCACCACTGGTTGTGGAAAATTACTTTAATCCTGCTACACTTGAGTGCTGCCTGGGTCTTGGGGAACACTTCAACAGCAAGCATATGTGAGACCAATACTTCCAGCCCATGACTCAGCCCCACAAACACAAATTTCAATACAAGAGAAACAAAAGAAGAAAGCAACAAAACATGATTCTTATAAAAGAACAATAACTTCCAATGGTAGGGAGTGGAAAAGGAAAGCCCAGAGACTCCAAGGAAATAAGCAAGGCAGGTAGGCTAAGGAAGGGTTATGCCAGGAGGAACAGTTACAAAGAAAAAATATATAAAAGTTTGGAGATGAAAATAAGTAAGTCAAATAAGAAAACCCAAACTCATTGTAGAGAGTATAATTGAAATAAGGATACACGAGGCCAGCTTAAAGGATGAACCAGAAAGAACATTCTACTTTATTTAGAAATAATGAAAACCATTTCACTGATCCAATTTTAGGTGAAATGTATTTGCCATTAGTGAATAAAATGAAATATATGTTCTTAAACATCATGGGCATTGTCAAGAAATGCTAAGCATGGTCAACTCATTGTTTTTCATGTTCACTTAGAGAACATCAAAATGAAAATATTCTTGGACTGCCCAAAAATGTTTTAAGATGAGTAAGAATAATGAGAAATGGAAAGAAAATGAGTTTGAAACAAAATTAAAAAAAGAATTCCTATTCCTAGCTGTATACTTTATATACTACAACAAATGGCACCCATTTGGCAATTTGTCTTGTTACAGTGGAAAAAATCTTCCAAGTCATATTTTAACATGATTTCAACAGAAAATCAATTGCATATACACACATTTAAAAAAAAATCTTTTAAATTTCATTTTATATACTAACCACAGATCCCCTTCTCATCCCTCCTTCTGCTCCTCGTCAGCCTCCCTTCCCAGTCACCCCCCACCCCCTCCTCCCAAAGGTAAGGCCTTCCATGGGGTGTCTGCAAAGCCTGGTGCATTCAGTTGAGACAGGACCAAGTCCCTCCCCTCTGCCTCAAGTGTGAGTAAGGCATCCCACCACCAGGAATGGGCTCCAGAAAGCCAGCTTATGCACCAGAGATAGATCCTGATCCCACTGCCACGGGTCCCTCAAATAGACCCAGCTACACAACTGTCTCCCACATGCAGAAGGCCTAGTCTAGTCCCATGCAGGTTCCACAGCTGTTGGTCTAAAGTTAGTGAGTTCCTATGAGCTTGGTTCAGTTGTCTCTGTAGATTTCCCCATCATGATCTTGACCCCCCTTGCTCATATAATCCCTCTTCCTTCTCTTTGACTGGACTCCTGGAGCTCGGCCTGGATACACACATTTATAAAGCTGTATCTAACATAGCATGATTGTCACCTGTTCATGAATCACTTCTCATTATGTGACAATGTTTATATCTGGAAGCATTCCAGAAAAACCTTAGAGAGTGCACAGGACACATTCCACCAGCAGCTCCTAACTATGCCATTAAAGTGAAAGTCGCTGCTTGGTATCAAAAGTACTACTTTGAAATTCTGCCACAATTACCGTTCTTCTCCTTGTTTTTTTTCTTAAACCCACTGACAAGTTGGGTTTTCTAAAGGAGACAGTCTGTTCCCTGTTATAAAATGGTAAAATATTTGTGAAGATCTGAGAGTGAACTCAGAACATAAGCAAAGTATAAAATGCATTTACAAGTTGGAAAAAAACCTACTTATACTATTTTAATTTCACATATGGAAAATGATTAGGGATGCTTAATAAAAGGAAAACTATGATTTGAATATTGTGATGGTTCATTTTAATTTTCAACTTGAAACAACCTTGATTCATCTCTAGAAGAGCCACTGAGTCTATCTGTGAAGGATTCTCCTCATTGCATTAATTGTAGGAACTGTGATGTAGAAAGACCTAGCCACTTTGGGTACCATGATTTCTTGGTCTTGAAGTCCTGAATTAAATGGAGAAACCTAGATGTGCACTAACAAGTTTGCATTAATTTGTTCCTTTGTGCTTCATGACTATAGATGCTGTATGACTAGTTTATTCACACTCCTCTACTGTGATGTCCCTGGAATGGTGATCTGTAAGTCAGAACTGTGAATTAAAATAAATCCTCTCTCCCTAAGCTGCTTTTACTTCATGGCAATAGAAACAAGCAAGAGAAGCATGTTTGAAGGGTAATTTCTCTGGGTGCTTTAAAACTTTCTAATCAATAATGACACAGATTCAAACCTATGATGGAATGTATAAAATGTGATGCACAATAACATCCAGGAATTCTGATTATCTGGAAGTGTGAAAGGACAAAACACTGGAATAGGCCTTTTAAAGCAGCAACTTAAAAGAAGATATAAATCTTGAGTTTCAGTTATGTGTGGGCTCTTTGAGTCCATGGTGGTCAACTTACTGAAAGAAAATTAGTAATCTAAACAAAATTGTTAATTTAAAATACCAAATACATAATACACAGATCCAACGTTGTCATGGAATTTAAGAAAAGCCATCTCTGATAGGACTTGTGTAGAGAAAAAATTTGGTTGATCATTTACGTAAATCAATAACAATTATAACTTCCCATAAAATCCACTGTTTGAAAGGAAAATGTTTTCTAGTCTATTAATAAACTGAATGTATTTTTCTATTGTCTCTATAGAAAATGCTACCAAAGTCATTATAGTTAAGAGTGATCAGAAGTGCAGCTGAATGTAAGAGAAGTCATTTAGAAACGGGTCGCATAACTGGTGAAGAAGCACTGTTCATTAGATTTTTCAATGTGTGTGTTCTTTGTAACATTAAATGGTTCATTTGTTACAATTTCATTTCCTATTTTAATGAAAAATTCACTTTAAGTTTAAATTTCTGTTTTTAATTTTGTGTTTTCTGAAAAAAGTATATTGAAAAATATTTAGGTTTCAGGCCTGTATAAACTGGCTGTATACCAATGATGATATGCAAAGCCTGTATATAAATGTAGACAGGGAGAGGTGAGTTAAAAAGAATATGCTATGCATGGTTATTTTCCTTTATATTTGTTTCAGCATAAGATAAATCTACATTAATTTTTTTCTTTTCATTAAAATAAAAAATAATCTTTTGCACTGTGTGTGTGTGTGTGTGTGTGTGTGTGTGTGCATTTTTTTTACTCTATCTCTAAGTTTGATGTTTATTTCTTCTCAAATATAATTTGCTTTGGTTCATAAATTTTATTACAAATCAAAGGTAGGACCCTTCTCTATCTTTCATAGTATTGGTACCACTGATGTGAAAATATGAGAGAAATGGTTTTAACTAAAAATTATGAAATATTTAATGGTTTTAACTAAAAGTTAATGGTTTTAACTAAAAATTATGAAAAATTATGAAATAATTTTTCAAGTCAGACCTTATACTATGCTTAGCTGTTTTACTGCTAAATGCAATTATTATATTAATTATACATCCCTTTATGTCTTCTTTCACATGAGTAGATTAAGATCTATTTTATTCTTCCACAGGGAATGGCACCATCTTTGCAAAAAACCAGTTTCTAATACTGTAAAAACTGAATCAAAGAGCTCATCTTTTCTTCAGTACTAGAAAATAAATACCTACTTCTAATGATGCAATGCTATTTTTTTTTCTGGTTGTTTTTTTTTTTATTAATTTTTTTCCCTCTTATTTTATTTTATGATACCATTCAGTTCTACATATCAGCCACGGGTTCCCCTGTTCTCCCCCTCCCACCCCTCCCTTCCCCCCAGCTCACCCCCCTATTCCCACCTCCTCCAGGGCAAAGCCTCCCCCAAGGACTGAGATCAACCTGGTAGACTCAGTACAGGCAGGTCCAGTCCCCTCCTCCCAGACTGAGCCAAGTGTCCCTGCATAAGCCCCAGGTTTCAGACAGCCAGCTCATGCAATGAGCACAGGACTCGGTTCCACTGCCTAGTTGCCTCCCAAACAGATCAAGCCAATTAACTGTCTCACCTATCCAGAGGGCCTGATCCAGCTGGGGGCCCCTCAGCAATGCTATTTTTTTTTTTTTTTGGCAAATATTTCTAGAATGCCTATTCTTTTGTAAATCAAGCAAATTATATTACAGCAAATTACCAAAATGTTGAGGCTTAAAACAGCATTCACCTTATTATCTCTCATTAGTCTAGACACCACACACCATCATTGCTCCTCTCCCCCGAGTCTCACAATAGCATCAAGTGTTCTCCATGAAGGCTCCACTCATTTCCAAACTTCCTGTAGTACTGGCGAAACTGAGTTCTGATAGTAACATATTACTTTTTTACACATTACTATGATGTGTGGCCATAGAAAATAGCTGCATTTTCCCAATAGCTTATTTGGTGATATTGAACATGTCAGGAGTTTCTGAAAAGTTCCATTTAATCCTTAGGAGTGAATTGTAGCTGAAGTTTTCCTGTGTCCCACCTAGCCCTTGGTCAGGACAAATCTTTCTCACCCACCAGTCCTGCAGCCACTCGGACCCAAGTAAACACAAAAAGGCTTATATTATTTATGAACTGTATGGCTATTAGCTCAAGCTTATTACTGACTAGCTCTTACACTTAAATTAACCCATAATTCTTATATATGTTTAGCCATGTGGCTTGGTACCTTTTCTTAGTTCTACCTTCACATCTTGGTTCCTCTGTGTCTGGCTGGTGACTCCTGACTCAGCCTTCCACTTCCCAGAATTCTCTTCTCTGCTTATCCTGCCTGTACTTCCTGCCTGGCTACTGGCCAATCAGTATTTTATTTATCAACCAATCAGAGCAACACACATTCACAGCATACAGAATGACATCCCACAGCAGTGAATTAAAGAGAAAAATTATGTAACACACAAGTATTAGTATTAATAAGTGACTGATCTCATGGGACTTCTGTCTAGACTCAGGATCCTTGATGGATCCAGAGGAAATAACAGGAGAATCACTGTGAAAGTAAAAGGATAAGCTAGAGCAGATAATGGAGTGACAAACACATACATCCATTTATAACAACTTCTTTAGTTTTCTGGGAATCTCCCAGCCTAACCAGGGCAGGAGGGCAGAGAGCATCAACTCCAGTATCTACCTCGATGCTCTACAGAATGGTTTCAGAACAACTCACTGTAGAAAGAAATGCATTAAAACTATGTTGTTTTTCCCTTTCCCAATTTTGCTTTTTTTGTGAATTATTCCTCAGGGTTCTCGTTTTGCTTTTTGACCATATATTTGGACACACTGGTGCTTGTAGCTTATCAGAGCCCTGTGCAAACCAATTGTTCCTTACTGAAACTCAGTGATTTTCTAACAACTGCTGTTGTTCACTCTATCTGTAATGGACTGTCAGTAAGTACTTTGAGAGGTGTGTTGCCATGTGGCCATTCCTTTTTCTTTGTGAAAACAGAATAGTAATATTGGACATCCAAGTAGGATCCTTTGATGGGTCTGCATTTAAAATAATGTATTCTCATTACAAGCAAACTGCTTTCTACTCTTGCTCTGTCTGAGCCCTAATGGTGTTTAGCTCCTGAATATGATTATCTAAGTCCACAGAAACAGAAGTCAGTTAAAAGAATGTAATAGCCACATACATTTCATTTCTGCTTCCTCCTTGTATTAATAGTTTTCAGGCTTTTTGCTTCAAAATTTTGCATTGGTCTATAACAAGGGGCATAGAATTACTAGCTCACCCTACTTAAGAGCCAGAATTATCTATTCATTAATTGCTTTCTAAGCTAGTCAATCAGAAGCTGTTTAACATCTTTGGCGAATCATTAAGAATATGATGTGTTTATTCACAGCAGATGGTAAAAGAGTAAACTTAGGAAATATTCATGGATACATGATATCAGATTAAAAATGCTCCAAAAATAAAGAAAACAATTCTTTTGATATAGTAGTAAATCCTTGCCCATAATTTTCATTAGTTCACCATTAATTCACTTATGAACAGTCCTTGAAGCTGGATTCTGGGTACTAAGGTCTTATAAATCTTCCTTGATCAAAGGCGTAGCCTTGATCCAATCTAAAGGCATATCAAAACAATGGGCTTTGTTTTGTGTTTTGATGTATCTGTATGTGAGCATGTCCTCTCCCTCCATACAAGTGTGATGCCTCTTAACTAGCAATACTGGCACAAGCTGGGAGCTTGTTAGAGACGCAGGCTCTCAGACCCCATTCCAGATCTCTCAACTCAGAACACACGTTCTAACAAGCCCCGCAAGTGATTTGCATGTGCATTCAATTTGGGAAACACTGGACCGATTCACTAGACGCTTATAAACATTTCAAGTGTCTCCCTGATCCGGTCCACGTGTGTCTCATTCCTAAGCCAAACAATGCGCTACTTGGCGAAACAGGCGCAGCACAAAGCAGTTTTCTTGCAATCTTCCTTTGATCTGGGAAAGGTGAGCAAAGGTGGAAAGCCACTGTCAGTTGTGTGGAAACCCCATCAAGGAGACTAGTTCGGGGGTGGCAGAATGTTATAAAGAATTTCTTGGGAAGCAGATGGAGCTAAAATAGCAAGGCTAAAGATCAGCATAAAAATATTTCCTGGGGACTCATGAAGGATTCACAGTGTACTTAGTAGAACACCAGTCATTATGTGTGAAAAGGGACTCTTGTCCTCTATAGGAAACTAAAGAGAATGGAGTAGCTGGCCGTGAAGTAAAGGGGACAGAGTTTGCAATCTTTCAATATATACTAAGCTTTACAGAGGGTAATCGGGAAAATTATAAACACAGGTCTTTCATATTTTAGGATTCATTAAAATGCACAGAAGCAGCAATGCTAGGATCAATAGTGTGCAATGTATAAATCAACCAACTGGATACCACTGTCACACTGAAAACTCTTTCTAATTTCATGGCTGGGGCATCACTTCAATCTGCAAAGTGCTTGCCTTGAAAGCACAAGGACTTGGGTTTGGTATTCAAAATACCCATTAAAAAAGGTGTGTGTGTGTGGGGGGGGGCAGGGGACACAGTGGCATGCTCTTGTGATTGCAGCACTCAGAAAACAGAGACAGGCTGTTCCCTGGAGCTCACTGGTGAGTCACCTTAGTCTACTTGGCCAGTTCCAGATCAATGAGAGACACTGTTTCAAAAAACAAAGTGGGTGGTTTCTTAGGAATATCTGAGGTTATCTGTCTTCTGGATTCTATACCTACCCACACCCACACACATGCATGCACAGACACACACAGACAGACAGACAGGCACACACATACACATTCATTGTCTTAAGACACATACAATAGTTGAGTTAGTCTGTAAGATGTGTTTGTCTACAGAATCAGGTATTCAGCTCTCTATCCTCCGTGGCCACGCACTAAGTACGAGGCAGGTCAGGACTCTGGGTTTTGTTTCAATACTAGAACACATCTGAACCAACCTCTGCAAACCTGTTTCTGCCTGAGCCAGGTACCTACAGATAAAAGTATAATGTTATCCCAGCTGATCTGACACCACGTGTTGAATACCTAAATTGAGAGACTGCATTTTAGATTATTAAAGTTAAAAGTATAAAATGTGTTAGGGCCGGAGATGGCATAGAGGTTTGAAGCCTTTAACTGAGTCAGCTGAAGACCCGAGTTCAATCCCTGGATCTCACACAGGAAAGAGAGGACCAACTCCTAAAAGTTGTCAGTGTGGCACATGCACTCCTACACACACACACACACACACACACACACACACACACACACGCACACGCACGCACGCACGCACGCACGCACGCACACACGCACACACGCACGCACGCACGCACATGCACACTAATAATAATAATAACAACTAAAAGTAAAAACTTAAAAAATATGCAGCTAGAGACCAGGTCAGATGACTCAGTTGGTAAAGTGATTGACACATGAGCATGAGGGCCGAATACAATACCCAACACCTGCATAAATCACACACCTGTAACAACAGAGCTGTGGAGGTGAGAACAGGTAGTTCTCTGGGGCTTACTGTCCAGCCAGTCTGGCTAAATCTTTTAGCTCCAGGATCAGTGAGAGACCCTGTCTCATAAGTTAGGTAGAGAACAGTTGAGGAAGAAATCCAGGAGCAACTGGCATCCACACCCCACACAAACACACACATGCACAGGCATGCACATGAACACACGTTAATTCCTACAGTCACACAAACACATACATTGATTCCTACTAAACACATGCCAGTGTGGTACAAGGAGGGACAACACATTGATCTTAGTAAATAATGACCCCAGGGTAGGTTATTTAATCAAATCACTTAAATATCTAAGGTAGACATATAGTTTCGGTAGAGTATTTGGGAGCATGCACTAGGCCCTGGGTTTAGTCTCTAGCACCATAATCTATTCATAACAGCCACTAAGGAGGGCATTGGTGGTTGGTAACATTGTTTATGGCTAGACAACAAAATTTCAAACTTCAAAATAAATGTTTTATTAAAAATACAAGATAACAGAGTCATTTTCACATAAATTGCTTTTATTAACTGTGAACATGCCTTGGAATGAAAGTTTTCTTAAGTTTATTTTCTGTTTCAGGAAAATGAGATTTGAAGTTCTGCTGCTTCTGTATGACAAATCTAATAACAAACTATATTTCTGAAATATTATGACAACGAGGAAGTGTTTGCTGGTCCTGTTTCCCTTACTGTCCGAGGAGATTGCACGGCACATTTCTCACATGTCTTCTGCAGGAGAGTGTGGCATGTGAATGGCTTCTGGTCGGAGAAAATGACCATGTGAACTCCGCAGTGTGATGTCCTGGTTCTCCCGACAAAGCATGAATTTAAGGCATTGCAGCCTCCATGCCCTAGTGCCCTGCCATGCTTTCCTGGAACAGACTCCTTCTCTACTCCTCCTCTGCTTAACGGCAGTCTCTGACTGCTCTTTTTCATGGACAGTCAACAGACACACACGCATTATCTAAGGTACTGAAATCGCAGGGGCTATCCCTCGCAGCATCCATCCTTCTCCTACGCTGACATTCCAGAACTGTAGGTGCTCTTGGTGAGAATGAAGCTGCCAAAGAGAACCAAGCAAGAGGCGGAATCTAATCTAACTGAAGTTAGACTTTAATGGGGCAGTGAGATCTCCGAGGGTCTCAGTTCTCAAAGTTCATTTTCTCTTGTTGGATGCTCATCTGATCAGAATGTGGAGACTTCCCTGATGCCGTTGTTTCCTAGTAGTAACCAGATTACGCTCTTAGAGAGAGGGGAAGGCTCGGAAATGTCATGAGCTTTTAAATCCATCTTACTTTAATACAATGAATTTCTTCTCTGTTGTTTCTCAAAGCAGGCAAAGTTGAATACAAAACTTTCTATTGTGTGCATTGCTCAGCATTGTTAGATACCTCTCAAAAGGGTTCTGAGCTTTCTAGTGGAAATTTTAATTCCACACACTCTTACTCTTTGAGGGTTTAAACAAATTGACAGCAAAGAAGACAATCACTTAGTCTACAAAAATGCAGATCTAAATGCAGATACTGGAACGAAGGACTTGAGAGCATCCATATAGATAAATACAGCAAATTATCCACTATTCTTTTCTAAGAGTCATCACTGTGTTGTTACTTCATCCATTAAACATGGAATTATTTTGTTGTTTTCGTTATTGGATCTATCTAATTAAAACTACAATGTCCCATGGAAGGGACCTCGCACTTATACACTGTTCACCACCGTGTACAAGCCAGGCAGAGATCCTAGAGTAAGGTATATACTTTATTCTTTTACACCTGGCAAATGAGTTTAATATTTTAAAAGCAAAATTTACCTTTTTAAAATCTTTACCACTAGAGGGCATGTTCCTTCCATTTTGAAATCTGCATTTTCTCCCTTTTTCTTCTTTCTTTCTTTCTTTCTTTCTTTCTTTCTTTCTTTCTTTCTTTCTTTCTTCTTTCTTTCTGTCTCTCTGTCTCTCTGTCTCTCTGTCTGTCTCCCTCTCTCCCTCCCTCCCTCCTTCCCTTCCTTTCTATATATATAATATATGAGTCACTATATAATTTGCAAAGGTCAGTAAATCATTTAAAATTATTCAGAGCATAGTTTCCTTCATGACACATAATACTTTTGTGGCACATATTTTAGACATCCACTTTCTATAGTTACACTAAACAGGAGTTAAAACATTGATTTAATAAAATAGATCAAATATAAGTGAATCAATATACACATATGCACATATATATAGGATTGTGTAAAGTAGTCAAATTATATAAATTACAACTGAAGAACAAATATGCATTTTGTAGCATTTTCTTTTTTAAAAGTCTACAATTTATTTGATTGTATTTGCTAAGAGATGAAAACATTTGGATGAAATTAAGGAAAGATTTTTTTTTTTTCCTAGAAGAAGGTAGAACCAAGAGAGGTGGTCTTGACTCCTTGGCTATAGGTGTCAGGGCTCCTTAAGGTGGCATTTACCTGCAGGAGCTGCCTGGGGAGATGGCTCTTAGCATTCACAGGGGTGCAAACCTGGAGGGAGGGGTAGCAGGAACAGACAGAGAGAGAATTCTGGCTGAGAGAACCGAAAGGGACTTCAAAAGCTAGGATAGCCTATGAACGGTGCATTAGGAAAACTTTGCCTTTGCAGGTTGTCTCAGACCATTCTTTGTCCTGGGTTAATGTCAGGCTGGGAAAGTGTGGGGATGGTCAGGGAGCTGCAGCTGCAAGGCTGCTCACGAGGCAGGCAGCTGAATGCGGAAGAAGTCCTTGAGGAAGTCTGGGAAGGCCTGGCCCAACCACCACAGCTTAGCAGCCACAAAAGATTTAACTACTCCTTAAGTCAGCATAGAATGAGTAAAATACATGTAAGATTATGCAGAAATGTGTCAAGATAATTATTAAAAAGCATTTTTCAAATATGTGGATCCTCAAGGTATATTTATTACTAAAGACTCCAGCTCAAGAAATTAAAAATAAAGAATGGAAACTACCTTACATAAGTATAATATTTTAAGCAAAACAAAAAGTAATCAAAATAATTGAACACTAAATAAATCTATTAAACTTTGTTATATTTTTAATATATGCTTGCTGTGATTTAAATGAATGTGCTTGAGTAGAGAACATGATGTTTTAACTATCCAGATTTTCCACATTGCCTAACAGCCAATTTAGTTAAAGTAACTTAGAAGGAAATATAAATAATTTGAAGAGGGGAAAATGTCTTAACTGTAAAATGAGAATTTCTCTGTAAATATTCTGTCAAAATCATCCTTTTTCTCCTTCTTCCTCCTCTTCCCAATTAACTTTTTAGAGTGAAGTTTTATTTAATTTCATGAAATTTAAAGTGGAATGAAATCCTGAGAGGAAAATGCTACTTTCAACAATTTCTGTAACCAGCTTTAAAGAAATGAAAAGACACCCTTCAGGCCGGTCAATTTCTTTTCTACAGTCCAAAGGCGTTCAGTCGGTTCCCTGACGTATTGACCAGTAGATGGCGCGCTTGTTCCTCGGCACGGAACCTGAGCGCTTGAAATTTGTCCAGATTATCAACCAAATCTCTGCACTTGAAAGAAGTGTAATAAAGAAGGCGCCTTTAGCCTGTGTGTCTAAAACAGTTGAGATTCTTTATGTGCAGGTGCGAGTAATCCTGTCAAGATGTAGAGCATTTCAATAAATTCTCCTCCTGCAGTGTCTTCACTGGTCTTTCAGGCTGGTTTTGCTTTTTGTGAGAAAGAAATTAGAGCATACCTGAATACACCAGGCTGCATGGTTAAGCAATAAGGAGGCTGCCCTGTTCTTGTCTGTGTCAAGCTGGCTGAGACGCAATTTCCTCTTTCCTGTTCTCAAAATTAGAGGATGAGAGCAAGCATCGCAACTGAGCATAACTTCTCCAGAGGAGTTTCTTCTTTTAATTTCAGGGAGGACAAAGGATGCCTTTTGATGATCTGTATTCAAGGACAGAGCCACCTGTTAGCTACTATACTTCTCTGCATGTGCTGGGAAATTCATTGAGCAAGATACAGTGTCTTTATTGTCTGTACCACTTCTTCTTATTAGAAGAACAAGGGACTCACTGCTATCCATTTCCTTTCAGCTACACTGGAGATACACCTTGGAAACTTCCCAGCTTATTATAATCCAGATTGATAGTACACAAGGTTTTCTATGTGGGTAACTCATTGTTTAACTGTACAGCAGAAAGTATTTCACCATTGGAATAAGACACACAATAGCAATTATTGCCAATTATCTTCTTTCTCTTTAGCATTTCCTAGGAAATCTTAAGTACTCAGATACTGTTAACTCTGAACATTACACTAACCAATTTTGCCTTTCTGTGAGAAATTGAGTAAATAATAAAGAAGTAAGAGTTCTCTAGAACAATATTTGTCCAAGGCAAGCTCGATGATAATGGCTGAGGGGCTGTGAACTATAGCCCCGCTGCTGCGAAAGTTTCTGCTTAGGAAAACAGTCATTGCTAAGGAGAGAAGATCTGCTACTCATGGCAGTCACCTAGGAGTGACACCTCCCTTAATGCCCTCCCATTTGCCTTCTGTCTTCTAACTGACACCAAAATGGATGGCAGCTAGGGTTGGACCTCCGTGCTTCATCCTGTCTCTGCTCCACATTTACAGGCTCGGTGAGGTTCCATGACTCACGTACAGGCCACCATACAACATACTTGCTCTCCACAGCAGCCGAACAGAACGTTCCAAATCCTAAAAGGGAGGAAGTACTACTTGGTACTTATTTTTTAAATTTCTAGCATTTTCAAATTGCGCCTAAGATTTGAGTCTGTATAAACTCCTGTGTTGTATGATTCTTGAATTCACTGCCCTGTCGCTTTCTGTCCACATGTCCCTCTGAGCTCCAGCACAGTGCTGAAGGTCCTGAAACTGACCTTGTTCCTGTCCGCAAATATTGCTGCCATTACTTCTGTTTTGAACATTCACCACGTTTATCATGCGTGCATCTTTGTGTGTGTGCGTGTGCGTGTGCATGTGCGTGTGTGTGTGTGTGTGTGTGTGTGTGTGTTGTCTTTTTTTAATTCAAATCAACTAATGAACGTCATCCATTTGCTTCCTATCAGAGCATTGTCTTCTTGACTCTATGCTACAATGAAGGACTATTGTGTTTGTTCCCAGCATGACCTTAGCAGATAATCACACCAAATGAAAAGACTTACAATGATGTCACATGCTCTCAGTGGTGGAGACTACAAGCCTGGAACTAAGGTGCTGAGAAGATGGTTTTCAAGACTGAAGTTGGGTGGCACAGCCCTTCCATGCTTCTTCCAGCTTCTGCTGCTTCCTGGAATTCATTACCATACGGAAGCAGGACGCCAGTCTCCACCTTTCCACGCCCACACGGCTTTCTCCTCACTCTCTGTGCCTCACTCCGTCCTCTGCTCATCTCATACCAGGCACTAGATTTCTAAAACTGTTTCCAAACAAGGCCAATCCCAAAGGTTCTGGGGAGGCATAGAGATTAGACAGATATTCTGCCAAATGTGTTCATGGTTTGATATTTTTAATTTATTTTCTTCCTCACTACACCCATCATGGGACATCAGCTCCCTGGGGCAAGAAACACTAGCTACATCCTTATAATTTATGAAGGCAGAGCATAGAAATTCAATACTTTTTTATTAAAAGACACATTGGTGCTTCAGGTAATTACAGTCCATGGAGCTCTGACATTTCAGTCCTCTCACTGATTTCCTTTGTTCCTCGTCCATACTGAACAGAAGATGCAATTCCCTCTGTACTTGTCGCTTTCATCCAAAGCAAGGTTTCTCATTGTAAATTAACGAATCACTATTCTGTGTTTTATGTTGGGTTTTGTAGTGTGGAATCTGCATTCATGAACACATCTGCTCTGGGAGTCTGGAAGGCCAAGTTTCTAACATCAGGCTTGCTGAATGCAAGGAAGATAATTTTACTTTTGTGGCCCATGTTGGCTTACTCTTTGGCCTCACCCAGGCAGCTCTTTATCAAAACTTCTCTTTCCCTGGTAATAGGAAGTAGTGATGAAAGAAACCAGGGAAGGACAAAGGTTGCATCATAAATCCTAGAGGACTCTGAATGTCGGCAAGGTGTCCAGACTCAGTCACTGCCTCAGTCCTGTGCAGGCACACAAGAGCTCAAGGTTCATGTCTTGGTTGCACATGAGCATCCTTTCAGGAGCTGTAAACGTTCTGATCCCCAGCCAGTGCCCAGGCCCAGTGACATCATACTATGAAGTGCATTGGGGCCCCACCACGGATCTTCACTGAAAAGTTTTCACAACTAAAGCTTACGTGCGTCCAAGTTATTCAAAATGGTGAATTGCTACATGGACCTGTTGTTCACTGTCCAGCACAGCTGAAGTCAATGGAATATCTACCAGTACACAGCTGCTTTCTCAGGGGTTCCTGTGCAGCAGGGCTGGATGATCAGTGCTCTTGGTCATTCCCTCTTCTGTCCCCCTCCCCAGCCCCAGTAGGGCTAATACGTCTAAGGTGTCTTTTGATTCCACCCAAGTGCTCTTGTTTGTAATTTAGGTTTGGTTATTTACTTTATGGAGTCTGTCTGGTGTTGAATACAAACCACAGCTGGTCCTTTTACTACTCAGAGTGATTCTGGGAGAATGGGAAGGATGTCTGGGCCGGAGGTGAAGCAGCTCTTTGTTTCTGGGTCTTGTTTCCTTTTCCTCCCATGGTGCCCAATGTTCAGGAGACCACTGTCTTTTGTCTCCATCCAAGAGACTAATGGGACAGACACTAACGCCCTAGGTTATAACAGTAGAGCAGGATGCATGGTGTGGATGGCGGAACAACAGGAAATGTTCTTAGGCTAAAAGATTGGCTGCTCATTTAGTAGTAATACCGTGGTTTTGCCAAATCTCTCCAATTCCAAGCACCAGTACTCTATTCTCGTGGCTTTGCTCCATCAAACCTTAATTAACAATCATCCTCTTCCAGAAGTTTGCTCTGTAAGCATTCTTCCATCATTGGTCAGGTTGACTCCTTTCTGTCTTTCAGGACTAATTCGATTTTGATTTTCTGTAAGTGAAGAAGACAACTAATATGTGTGTTCCCTCTGTCTTCTTGTGCAATTTGGTCAGATAATCTCAACTTACATGCACTTGACTTTCTCCCCATGTGCAACACATCCATTTGATATACAGCTATTGACTGTGAAATGCACACGAATAAAAGCTGGACATGTTTCCAGTATATTATAACAATAATTCAATCAATTCAATATATGGTTTATACTTACTATTATGTATGTAGAACCATGATGCAGCTGTATTTTTCATAATAAATATGAATTTTTAAAATATTTTAGTTTTATGTTTTAACTATGTACATGTATGTATGTATGTCTGTGTGTGGATTCTTGCATATGAGTGCAGTGGCCGCAGTCATAGAGGTTATCAGGTCTCTTGGAGCTGGAGTTCTAGGAAGTTTTGGCTGTTGGTTCAAGGAACCGAACTCAGGTCCTCAGGAAAACCACCTTTAACCATTGGCCCATCTCTTCATCCCAGAATATGATGTTTTTAATGCCCAAAAAGCAGCCTCTGCTTACAAAGCCATTTAGTTTAAAATATAAAGAACACTGTATATGTAGAAGTGTAAGATATAATTATATGATTTTTTTTTTTTTTTTTTGGCTGAAGGTGAAAGTGAGCAAATGACAATGTGGACTCAAGATTTAATGTCTGGAGTTACTTTTGACTGGTGTTCACTGTCAGGGACATCCGCCTTCTTCACCTGAATCCAAGAATCTCTCCTCGGGAAGGCTGTGGTGCTTCGTTAAGCACTCGTGGCTTGAATCTCTTGACTTCTGTGGTCATGGTTCTTTGAGCACGCGAGGCCTTCTGTTGGTTTTCTGTCCTTTATCTGCTTTGACAGTGCCTCTTTGTCTTGTGAACTGTGTGAAATCTTTGCTTAAAACATGTCACTCTGTCTTAGCTCAGTGTCAGACTGACCTGCTGGTGCCATTGTTTTCCGGAGACTAATCCAGTTGGCAAGTGAGTTTTGTCAGTGGTGTTATTGTGTTTCTTTCTGCATGGGGTGACCATACTTGATTTCAGAAATGATCCTGTTACTGCTATTCTTCATATACACCTAGCCCCAAATAGCTTGACTAAACTATCTCCAATTGATAAGATTAAAATGGTGTTTCTTCAGTCAAATCTTATTGGAGACCCTTGTCTGTGTTTTGTCATGCTCCTATTCATTTAGAGCAAGAAGTACTTTCTCAAAGATTTCTATATTGGAATTATAACAAGGTACTAGAATGTAGTTTCTCTTTTGGTACATTATTGGATTTGAAGTATTGCATGAACATGCAGCTAAGAATTATTAAAATATTATATATATTGTCTTTGTAGATTAATATGGTTTTATAGCATTTGCATATCTTTGCAAAAAACTTAGTTGCTAAACAGCAATCTTGCTATGATTATTTTCTTTGTATTTTGGCATAGAAAATGTTTCAATATTTCTGTTGTTTAATTATTGCTTTGATCAACTTAAAACATCTGAATAATTTGTTAATTATACTGATAAATTTGAGGGATGATTGAGAAATTGTGAATAAAAAGTTTGCATAGCAACATTAATTGAAGGGTCAGAGTTTGTTTAATTGTTTCAGATACTAGCAGCCATAAAAAGGGTTAACATCTACAGTGGATTTCTCAGTTAATGAGAGGTGCATTTATTTTAAACATAACAAGGTTAAATACTTTTGGGAAAATATCATCATTATTAAAACATAAATTTATTATATACAAATAAAAATAACTTGCTTTTTAAATTTAAATTTTAATAATTTTAAATTTGCTTCCCACTTTTAAAATATTAGGTGCTATAGTAATATGTAACTAAGATTAATAACCCTATTTTAAAAGCAGGGAATTAAGTTGTTTTGCAAATATTCCTCATTTGAAACCACAGTCATTTGGAAAATGCACATGATATTTCTTCAATTAACAAAGCACTTGGGGATATCAATGCAAATAAGAAAATGTAAGATTCAACCCCACTGTTATTTCAAAATTTAACAAGTAATAATGGATAAAGGCTGAGATTCAAAAATGTTTGTGACTAGATAGATTGCTACAGTCCTGGTCATTAATCAGATGTATACATTTGATTTTATATTACTTATTTTTCTCTTATCCAATTAGGTTTTTTCCCCAGCCTTGTTGAGAAAGTAACGATTACTTTCTCATGGTATTGTTTTTAATAAATAAAACATTGAAGGCTGAGGAAATACATTTGGGTTCAGGAATTTATTCAATATTTACAAGCATGCTTATTCATTCACTTACTTTAGTTTTCTAGCAGTAAGTGTTATAATTCCATGATTTATAACACCTACTTACCTTTTTATTAAAAACGGCAAATGAACTAAATTTATGTGTGGAATCTACACATGCCAAACACTTGGACTCTGTTCATGCAATGACCACCTCATGCAGTATTAGTCAGACTCTGCCAAGTGACACTGATGGAACTATCCTAGACTGACAGTGTGTCACTATATTTCCTAGAGACTTTTCATTAGAATGAAGGACGGATGTTGACATTCCAGTTGTGTGGGACCAGTTTTTCAGTAAGTACTTTCTACTTGATTCTATGTTCATTGCATAAACTTTGCAAGTGAAAAGTCATAGACTGTCTGAGGGTAAGACTCAGTCAAAATGAAAGGGACTTAAGGAGTTGCTCACAGTAAGATTACATTAGGAGGTGTTTGTTTCAAATTAAAGGATCTTTGTGTGATATGGCAGTTTTAAGTCTACTCACAGTTTCTAGAATGTTAGAAAGTTCCCCAAGTTTTGAGTGGATGAATTTAGCCATGTACTATAATCACATAATCAAAACAGTGATCCAAGGGAAGGGGTATAGCACACATCATTAAAATATCAAATGTTATAATGATCAGTTTTAGTACTAGCGTCACACTTTCCTCTCCTCCACACTACGCTCACATTGTGCTTTCACCACTTCCATTTATGTGTGGAAGCCACAGGGGAAAGGCTAATATTTAGCCACAGCTGCAGAACTGCCTGGCTAACAAGTTTAGGCTTCACACCATGCTGCCCAATTACTCATTCTGCAGAGTTATCAATATCACTTGTCAGACCGATTCAAGTCATCACCGGAAGCCTCTCTTGCTCCTTGGCATCATTTGATTCCAATAGTGGATTGTTAGAGATCATTCCTGAAGCTTAGGGGAAATAATAAAAATTATTAATTGCATCCTTCATCATGGATTCATGTATGGCCAACCTATCAGCTTTATAGATCCAAGCAGAGTATCATTATATCCTTGTCTAATTTTCAGAACACATTTAAGGTATAGAGCTTAATTTTGTACAGAAGTGAACTGCTATGTCTTACCTTTTAGTACACGCACTGTGAATCACATGTTTAATATGCTACATTTAAAAATCTCTGCTATGTCTTACCTTTTAGTACACGCACTGTGAATCACATGTTTAATATGCTACATTTAAAAATCTTTCAATAATCTGTGTAGATAAGTAATTTTTATTCTATTTATCAAAGATGACAAATAGCTTTTAGTTAATGGAAAAACTAGAGTATCTTTCAGTAAATATTATTGAGCTCTTATTATTTTCAAAGTCTTCATGGTATGAAAGGAAACTTAGCAGAATAACTAGGCTAGATATTTACTTGCTTTCTGTCTCATTGTTTCACAGAAGTGAAATGAAATAAAAATTTCACTGAAATGTGCTAAAATTCAGCACGAATATTTGTCTTTTTCTCTTACTATTAACTCCTTGTTATCATTCTTGGTGTAGAAAGTAATGCCCATAAAATCCATACTGAATGAAGCCTGGAGGAATAGCTCAGTAGTGGATTGCTCACTAGCATGCGGAAGAAGACCCCATGTTTAACCCCAAGAACTCTGAAATAAAAATAATGAACAAAATATTAAATAAAATCTTGAAAAGAAAAAGGAATAGTTATCAAAGAATGAACAGACTTCTTTCCTTTTGCGCTATGAGCTTGAGGTCTAGAAGGCATTTCTTCTGCCTAGCACTGAATTGCAAGCCTGACCTAAAAAGAGGGGACTAATCATTTATTATATAACTTCACCAATTGATTTTTATAAAGGTTAGATTTATTTAACATTCCTTCACATTCTCCTCAAACTTGTCAAAGTCTTTTATTTTGTATGAGGAAATTGCAGAGGAGCAATTCTCCAGGGCAGATAGTGGGCGACGTGGGCTGAAATCATGGAGCTTTTGTACTCAGGACGACTTCTGTAATAAAACATTCGTCAGGATAATGACAGACTAAGATGTTTCTGAATGAAAAAGTAAAATTGTAAAAACAAACAGAGCCAAACAATTCAGCCCGGCGTTTTATGAAGTGAAAACAGCCCCCGTGAAGTCCCCAGATGCTCATACCCTGAGCAGGCTTCAGTTGCACAGTCCACTGTTTGCTGATGGGCTCTCTGGTGCAAACCCATTCTCTAGACCCAGCATCTCCTGGAGTATATGTGAGAAAATTCTACACATTCAGTATAAATCAAGAATGACTTCAGAATTATATGAATGAATTATCCCCCTTTTTCCAGAATATTTTTACACGAAAACAAAACAAAAAGTAAAAGAGTTTTCTAGGTACGAAATTATCATTAAACACATCGAAAAGTTGCAAGCTATTATGCTAAAATACTTGTTCTGAATATTTGAATGTATTGACATAAAATTGTGAATGAATGAATTTATATAATATTTCACTGACATTTAAGGATTTGGTGGTTTCTTATACCATAGACTGATATTTAGTATGGTAAGCACTTCAGATTGAGACATGAATCCTAGTGGCAAAGGCTTCTTCTACTAAGAACATTTCTTTGGATAACAGGATGGGGAAGGCTGTGTCTGCTTGTCACATGGAGTTGCCCCTGAAATTGCTCCTGAGACATGTTTAAAATTATATGACCCTATTCTTTGAAAATGCCCATCGCTCTTCATTATATATTTCAAGATTTTATAGTAATGACAAATGGGTTGTGATTTCTTAGAAATCAAGTTTTATGTTTCCTGTGCAGAGTATGCATTAAGGAGTGGACAAGTTTTAGTAATTGAATCAATGAGCTCTCACAGTGTTGCTGGCCATCTGAGATCATTGGTAAGTATTTTCCATTGATATTTTAATAATTTTGTATCTTTTAAGCATATTATAGTTAACAATATGTCATATCCCTATGTTTCTGGTTAATGGAGCTGGAGAAGGAATAGCCAGAGCATGAAGAAACTGTGGATACACTACAAGGGATGGGATGACACTTATTGCAGAACTGGATATTCTAATCTCTGTACCAATGCCAATGCCTGAATGTCCATAACTCTGAGCCGGGATGGCTCTCTCATGGAAAGATAGGATAAAGGTAATCTTGCGTATAACCTGAGTCATATGATTTGGAGATATTTCATGACACCCAAATATTTCAGTCTAAGTGTTTCCTATTGTTGTTAAGGTATTTTTGAAATTTCTAGATTTATGTCATTAATCAGTGTATATGAACAGACCACCTAGGTGATAGAGAGAGTCATGTTTAATTTTCTCGGAAAGAGGTGATAACTTCAGCTCATCTTACAACTTGCTTCTTTTCCTTCCTTCACCTGAAATATATGAATCTATGAGAAGACTTGGAGATGTCTTTTGGGTTTCTTTTAAAATGTGCTCTGCACAGAGAATGAGAATCAGTGTGTAGGCACGTTCTCCTGTTCCAGGAACAACCATCTACTCATCCCAGAGAGGTTGGCAATGACAGATGAGAAAGAGTCCATACAATTCCAACCTGGTGAACCCATGAGTCCCCTTTCCTTTCTGTGTGCTATGTGGTCCTTTCTTCAGTCCTAAATGGGATGATGAAGCATCTCCTAGAAAATTTAATTCTTCATTCTTAACAATTCCCCAGCATTACCAAATAATTATAGACTAGCCTACTTGAAATAGCATTTGCAATTCATAAGCTATTGGCCATTATCAGAAATAGTCAGAACAGGTTGTGAACAATAGATTTTCCTCAGCACCTGGCTAAGAAATAGTCCTAAGTGGCTCTTTGGGCATTGTGGAACTCCCGTAGTATTCAACAGGACACCACATTGAATGGGATAGACCAGAGAGTGGATTGTGTGCTGTGAGTGGAGACTTGGGCATTGGCATTCTGTAGCCTTTGCGTCATCACAGGTGTTGATGGTATAATATTTTGACCCAAGTGTTATCTCTTTTTTTTAGTAAAAGTACAAATTGAACTTATTAATTGAATTAATTAATTAAATGCTGCTATTTCACGACGCACCTCTTTATTGGTGGCTCCAGTCTGTCTTTTAGTAGATGCTCATCTAGTGGCTGTTACTTGCTTTGGAAACATCCTTGTACCTCAGTTTGCTTCCAGACACCCATTTCTTGCTTCTGATTTATCATTTTCTCCTTTCCAAATTTAGGAGTCTGTGTTGTACGTTACCACATGAGCAGTGTCTCAGCGTGATTTACAGAGGGCTTAAGATAAAACTGCAGTTCTCAAACTTCATGACTGGAAACTCCCTCGAGCTTTAATTTAAGGTCTCTGCTTCCTGAAATCTCATTGACATAAAACATCCAATATTTCAGTTCTAAATGGCCTTCTTTTTGAGGGGATTTTTAATAGGCATGTAAGACTGCCTGTATTTAAAAAAAAACTCTTTTATACAAATAGCAGTACATAAATTTTTTTCTTTTCAAAAGGAAAGATAACCTATTTGATGAGAATGTATGGACAGACGTGAGACAATTGTTAGCCCAACAAAAAAGTGTACAGACTACGTTTAACAGATAGTGTCTGTTGCTCCTCCATGCAACAGTAAGCACAACATAAATAAATAATTTCATGCCTTTACAGTCAGTCAGGAATTTTCCAGGAGTTTATTGGGGTGAATTCAACATTAGGAAAGCTTTTGTGGTTGGACTAGCAGTAGACGTTGATGAGTTTTGCTGGCAGAGAACAAGCATAGTTGTTGAAAGGTTTGTAAATAGTGTCTGGTACCTAAACAATGCACACATGGATTTTATTTATGATGGTTTTTAATAACCCTGAACTTAGGATCAGCTGTTGGTAGTGCAGAAAGCAGTAGTAGACCACCCAGTGTGAGCTGAAAATAAATCAAACACTACCAATATACGGTACATGTATGTGCACATGTGGTTAATGTTGGCGATATTTTTAAGTGTTGTATGCATATTGGGTTTAAAAAGGTTTTTAAGGTTAATGTTATATATTTGTCTAGAAATAGTTCTTCTGTTGGTTATTTTTGTATTTTTATTTATAGAAAGTATTCAAATCACTGCATTTTTCTTTTTTTAAATTTTTATTATTAAGTAATTTTCTATTCATTTTACATAACCAAACACATTTTTCTTATAGAATAAAATAAAATAAATTTGGTGGAAAATATTGTTGAGAAAGTGTAATGTCAATTCCTACATTTTTGCCATACTTCAGTAAATTTTTATGTTGGATAAACTCAGGAAAAATATACTTTCATCATCCTAAATTGAAATTGAGAATGGAGGATTATCTGGAATGTATGCTGTCCCATTGCCTTTAACTGCTTCTTCTAAGAAAGGAACTTACAAGCTATGGAAAACTATTCCTGAGATTGAGTTGTTCATATTCTTTGAGTCCAAATTCAGCAAAACATCAAGAAACACTACTTTAACAGCTGAAGAAAGGAAATATCTTCTAATTGAAATTCTAGCTTGAATATAACCTGTATCAATGCTGGATAACTATTATTGAAATACAGATGATTTTCTATTGAGTTTTGTTACAATTGTCATAAATATGTGTGAATTCCTCATCATCATTAAATAAGTTAACATTCTGAGTATTATTATTCCAAAGATGCACGTCAACCCTCCTAGGTCTCAGGCAAGTAAAAGCCTGGGTAGAGACACTGATTCTTGATCAATGGACCATCAAAAACACTGTAAGAATGATCTGTATCTATAGCCCTCACATGGGATTAGATCTAAGATTAGGTAAATGAGACAAGAGAGCACCACTCTTCAGACATTTATGTGCACACAAATCACACAGGTACCTAGCTATATTAGTTCCCATTCAGTTCCCAATAGGATGGATACTATTACAAGTATGAACTTCCACATGGTGCCAATGTTGGTGGTCCACATTCTCATCAGTGGTTTTTAGATTCCTGAACTTAGTGGATACTTGACAGAGTTGTAGCACAGGAAACTTGAATTTGCAGTAGGGTACAAATAGGAATGAGACAGAAAGTCAAGAATTGGCATTGGTAATAAAACTCTTACATATCTGTACCTTTTATGCTTTTCCTTCATTTGAAGATCAATGCATCTTCTTGTCTTGCTTAGTGTCACAACATTTAATAAATTCTGTTGGTTATTCTCTTACTTTTTATGTTGAGGATTACAATATTCAATTTCTGAGCATCATGATAAATACCTTATGTTATCATGTGGCTGATGACTGAAAGGGGAGTACACAGTGAGCTGGACTGTAGATTCTTTGCACATCATTTCATCACAAGGCACTACCAGAGGGCACTGAGAAACACACATAGATAATGAGAGAGCAGACCCCAGCCTTAAAAGAGCTGACATTTATTTTTCTATGCTGCCTACCATGAATGTGTACACTGCCTACTAAATTTTTACTTTAAAGTGTTCTGCTTAGTTATGGATAGTGTGAAGTATTTGTGTATTGTCCTTGATCCATCCAGATTTTCTAAATTACATGATAGCCTTTCCTGTGGACCTGCCCAAATGTTCTCTTAAAGTTCCTGGGAAAGGAATGATTGTACTTCAAAGTCTGTATCATTGTTTCATCTCTTTATGCTGCTTTTTATCAATTTCCAAGATAGTTAAAGCTGAAAGATGAAAATACTTCAAACAAAAGGCAATTATTTCAAAAGCATTACAAAATAATTGAAGCCAATCAGTGTTCACACTTTTGGAACTTGTGTTCTTTACTTACAGACCTTGAAGTCCATCAGTTTTCACTGAGACTTTCATATTAGTGAGCATCTGGAGTGTGTCATAGTTGCATCTGATTTTTGCCTCCCACAACACATGTGGTTTGTTTCTGGTGTTTATCCCTGGAGTGGCAGGGTTGGGATGTGCCAAGTCTCTTTTCATCTTTAAAGGGAATGTTTTTGCATAAATTATTATCTTTCTGGGTGTGAATTATGATGCTTCTCCTTTCATATGTGGTTTAGAAATGATGAATAAATCCATGTTTTTCTATGAAGGCATTGTATATCTTGTTAAAAAGTACATAGTTTTTCTATGCTAGATAGTTTTTTTTAGTTTTGATCTGCTTTTGCAAGTTCTTCATCAACATTTTGCAATGCTCAGATATATGAACCATATTTTTAAATATGAAAACTTTTGTAATTTAGTACACTATATTTTTCACCCATATAAACTATTTTAATGTATACAAGCCATCAATATATATTATTCAATAAAGTCACACAAATGTTCCTTTTTTATTTTGAAAATACAAACTTAGAAAAGTACATAAGAAATGAATAGACAGTTACCCAGCCTCAAATAAAAAAACAAATTTACTTAAAAAAATAGAGACAGGGTCCTGGCATGCCTAAGATAAGAGGTATGCAAATGAGTATTACTATGCATGGGAGATGAGTGTTAGTCTAGGCCTGTCTCCTTGGGAAGGCAGTCAGGAATCACAGGTTCAGGAAACTGAGAGAGGCTGCCCTTGTAGAGAGTGTGCTGTTCATATCCCAGAACAGTTTTCTTGGGAACAAAAAGGAGCATCATTTTCTGGAACAGAAAAGCAGGGAAGCAAATGGAGACCATTGCCATTAGTGTGTGCTCCACACCAGTGCTCAACAGTGTCCTGGCCAGGAAGAAAAGTGAACAGAGACTGTGTAATCAGTAGGTACTTCATGGCAGTGACCATCCATCTCCATTTCATGGAAGAGATTTTTATCAGTTTTCTCTTCAGAGAGCTGAGAAATCCCATGGAAGAACGGGGAAGTAAAGAGAATATTACCCAAAGAAATCAGCAAGTGAAGGGGCTCACTCTCAAACCATGCCACTGGCCTCCAAAATCCTTTGCTACCTACTTCCTGGCTACGTTGTTCTTGATCTCTTCCCTTACAACAGGAAGGAAGGTCTCCCCATCTTGCTAAGTTAACCCAGAGCCCATTTCCTCTTTCATCTCCTAAGACTGTTGGACATTATTTCTCTCTTTTTCCACACAGTATGTTCCCTAAAATTATATTAAATACCCTGTTATCTTCCAAGGAACAAAGATAATTATAAACCATACCAGGCCAGTAATTTATTTCTGTAGCTTTTTAGTTGTCTGAGTAAACTGGTTAATTAACCACTAATCTAACTCACTTTATTTACTGATAAAAATGGGAGTTGTAACTTAATGATTGGCTGAAGTAATAAAACTAATATACTTGATAATGAAAACAATATGTTGTGTGTTTTAAATTGCTGTTACTATCCTTACCACAATGACTACAAAGACGCTACGTCTCCTCTTTGACAAAATGTGTTAAACATTTGGCCTCTCTCTTTGCAGCAAGTTGATTCTCAGAGAACGATTTTTACTGGGCTCTGACTTTTGTGCTGGGGTCTTATGACACTCCTACAGGAAACAAAAGTGGTTTGAGCCTTCACTGCTCACTGGCAGCTGAGTCCTGACTGTCTGCCTTGACTTTAGTTGGTTTTGTTTAGTTCTAGACCATAAAACTTTCTTGGTTGGGGAGACTGTGTCTGAGGGACCCAGACATACAGAATGCCATAACAAGGAGGAGGAAAAGTCTGATGAGAAAAGAAGAGAGCAGGTAAGAAACATAAAGCTCTTACAGCAATGTGTCCTCCCTGTGACCTAGGGTTTTTCTACTTTCTGCCAGTCTGATGTTTTCAAAAGTGTTAAAATACCTGCTTCCCATCCCTCCCAGGTACACTCTTCCAGCCTTGTACACATCCCTTAAAAAACCCACAAAATCCAATTTCTGTTGCCCATAGACTCATTGAAGCATGGTCAAACTCTCAGTGGCCAGCTCCTTGAGGCCTTCCACAGCCCATCCCCCAACAGAAGCCGTCAACTGTGATGAGCTATACTTCTGCATCTCTTCAATAGCTC
The DNA here is from genome assembly GCF_004664715.2 of Peromyscus leucopus. Classification (NCBI taxonomy): domain Eukaryota; kingdom Metazoa; phylum Chordata; class Mammalia; order Rodentia; family Cricetidae; genus Peromyscus; species Peromyscus leucopus. The sequence goes on along the minus strand of NC_051065.1, from coordinate 31,662,709 downwards.
TTGTCTGGACTGTTTCTTTTTGGGGGGGGGGCGTAGACGTTGACATAGAGGCCCTGAAAGTGTCTCATTCTCCTTTATGAGTCTTCAGTTATTGATAGCCCTGCAAAAGAAACTTCCCTGCTCACAGCAGCAGGTGGCCACTCGGATCACAGACACGAGCATGGTTTCCAGCAGCAGCATGAGGTAGGTCTGGAGGCAGCACAGATCTATCAAATATTCTCTTTTAATTGGGTCAAAGGACAATAAAACTTGCTGGGTTTTAAATTAAGGGTAGTCCACATATAGTTTTTCTCCTTGAAAGAGAGATTACGTGAGTACATACCATGTTTATCCTTCTGAGTCTGGGTTACCTCACTCAGGATGATTCTTGCTAAGCAAAGGATAACCAGACTACAACCTATGGCTCCAGAGAAGCTAGCTAACAGGGAGGACTCTAAGAGGGGTACATAAATTGCTCTGGGAAGGGGAAATAGATGAGATCTCCATGAGTAAACTGGGGGTGAGGGCGGCAATAGAAGAATGGGAACATTCAACAGGATGGTGGAGCTAGAACAGGGATGGAGTGGGAGAGCAATGAAAGAGATACCATGATAGAGGGAAACATCAGGGGGATAGGGAGAAACCTGGTGCTGGGGAAATTCCCAGGAATCCACAGGGATGACCACAGCTTAGACTACTGGCAGTGGTGGAGAGGGTGCCTGAACTGGCCTACCCCAGTAATCAGATTAGTGAATACCTTAACTGTCATCACAGAGCCTTCATCCAGTGACTGATGGAAGCAGATGCAGAGATCCACAGCCAAGCACCAGGCCAAGCTCCAGTAGTCCAGTGGAAGAGAGAGAAGAGGGATTCTATGAGCAAGGGGCATCAAGATCATGATAGGGAAACCTACAGAGAAAACCAAACCAAACTAGTGGGAACTCATGAACTTTAGACCAATAGCTGTGGAGCCTCCATGGGACTGGACTGGGACCTCTGCATAATCAAGATAGTAATGTAGCTTGGTCTGTTTGAGGGGCCCCTGACAGTGGGATCAGGATCTATCCCTGGTGCATGAGCTGGCTTTTTGGAACCCGCTATCTACGGTGGGACACCTTGTACAGCCTTGATGCAGGGGGAGGGGCTTAGACCTGCCTCAACTGAATGTACCAGACTCCCCATGGGAGGCCTTACCTTGTCAGAGGAGAGAATGGGGGTTGGCTTGGGGGTGGTAGGTTGGGGAGGAAGGAGCAAGGAAGAGAGGGGGATCTGTGGTTGGTATGTAAAAATGAATAAAATAATTCTTAGTAAATAAACGACAAGAAAAAATACCAAAAATTGGTAAAAAAAAAAAAAGATTGATAAACATTTTCTACTTTGTAGTGATGTCATAATATTATATCATCAAGCAGTAACCTTAGCAAAGTGCATGTCAGTGCTTCTGAGTGTTTAATTATGTTAAGATTTCTCAATAGTGTACCATTCAATTATAGTAGTATGTAATACGTTACAGAGAGTGCTGCTCTAAGCTTTAGTAAGTACTATCAATCACTCAGATAATTTTATAACTCATGTATAGATGGTTCTTCTGAAGCTTATGATACTTCTCAATAATAAATGTAGACCTGATATGACATACTTTTTTTTAAAGTAGTGTTTACTGACAAAGAAGAGCCTAGGAGGAAAAAATATGAAAAGTCACCATCTATATTTATATGTAATACAAATATATATTATTTTTACATATATTATATTTCTAAATTTTAAATTATGGAGCTAAAGGAGAAACCCTAATAATGGCATATTTCAATGTCAAATGAGTAAACAACAATTTTGATGGAAATATAATATTTTTGGTATCTATACACTTATGCTTTGCAGTGAAATGTTCAATATACTCATTAACAGTATACTTCTTCATGTAAGTACCAGGTATCTTTTGTCATATTCTATATAGTATGTGAGGAATGATAATTTCACTTACTTAAAACAAATTCAATTGAAGAACTTGAATGAATTTGCCACTAGGTTTAAACTAATTTAATGAAGATAATGACCAGTGGGTCTGTACCTAGCAGATGGAAAGAATTCAAATAAAATACATGGATTAGTCATTCTCTAAGCTTCATGGGAATTTCTAGAAAGATGTACAGAGACTTGAGGCTAAACTGATGTGTTCATATTTAGCAGTAGCTTGAACCACTGCATGGATAATAGAAAAGAATTTGATCATAATAAAAATGTCACTCTCTTGAAATGTTGGGAAAGCACCCACCCTGGAAATAAAAATTCATTTAAAAATAGCAGCTAAAGTAGAAAAATTGTTTGGATTTCATACACAGTTTGTCTTTAAAAGTTTAAACTTCTAGATTTAGCTATCAACAAGATAAACAAAACATTAAGGCTACATAAGCGACCAGGATTTAAAATGTTCTTACTGGTGTCTAATGCTCCAATGAGGTTTACAAAGAGAAGAGAGGCTGAGTTAAAACTTCAAAATTACTCATGTTGTGATGGCTTAAACACATTTATGAGGATTTTTGCTTAGGTTCTACATAAATAAGCATTGTATCTGCTCATGCCATGTTCAGATTAAAAGAAATAAAACACTTTTGCTATATGAGAATAAAAGTGACAGTTTATTATAATGGTGTGTGGTTGACAAACACAAGATGAACCTTAGACTTATATTTTACTTCCCTTTCTACTTTTTATATTTTTCTAAATATATATCTTTGCCTTTGACCATGTGTGCTTGCTTGAAACACAGCGTTGCTCGGTTATGAATTACTCTATCTGAGAGACCTTGAACAAGTACGGATTTCATGTTGGAAAGGTGTTTTGATAGTAGCCACACTGCTAACTAGGAAGGCTAAGATGGTTGTCAAGGCCACATTTCCCAACCCTGCATATAGGTGGACAGAACAGAAACTGTCATTTGAACTGAGCCAGTACACAGTGGGCTTAGCTAAAGAAGTGGGTAGCTTTCTTGCCCTCTTCTGTGGCACTCAGAATCCAGCCAAAGCATGGTGATTGAACTACAAAAAAAAAAAAAACAAAAAAAAAAAAAAAACAAAAAACAAACAACAAAAAAAACATTATAGTGGACTATTTTGAATCACTGGAAAGGTAGGTGTTGTCAGTATTAAGAAGAAAGCTAAGACATAGGATTTGGATGAAACAAACACACAGACAGAAAAGAGCCCAAGAGAAGGCACAGGAAGCAGAGACTTGCTTGCTAGATTTTGTTTTATCTTACTATATTTTATTTTACAATTATCCTTTAGAAGCCTGTTTGTTTTCTAAGGAGAGACAGAAAGAGAGTAGATCCCAATGGGAGGGGAAGTGGGAAGAAACTGGGAGGAGTACAGGGAGGGGAAATTGTAATCAGGATCTATTAAGTGAGGGAAAAAATCCATTTTCAATAAAAAGAGAAGGAAGGAAGACTGCCAGTGTGTGGAGGAAGTAAGGAAGAATACCTAACATACAACTCTATATGCCTGGATGATAATGTGACTGACAAAGAGCAGAACATAAATCAAACTCAGAAATTAATATGCCATTTTGACTCAAAGCAGTGAGATATTTTGCCCCCTTTTAAAAAAATGAACACTGTGCTCCATTCATCTGGAATGCTTGTTATATGGAAAAAAATAGCAGTTTTCACTCCTTCTCTTTGGTTGTATTTCTGCAACCCAGGAGAGCTTTCTTCCGTGTAGGAAAATCCAACTGTTAGTTCAAGTCATAGTTTACATGTCATTTATTCTCTGAAACTCTCTGGATCTCTCACCAAACCCTAATCCCTCCCTTCCTTCTGAATGACAGCATTTATGCTGGGACCTTCAATTGGGCACTTAGCTCATTGCAACGTGATTCTTTTCAGCACTGACTGGCTGAGCTCCATCTTTGCTTGCCATCATACAAGGTACCAGGGGAAAACCAACTGGCCACAAACTGTGCTAGGAAGGGTGATGTATGCCTGTGATCTGAGCACTCAAAAGGTGGAGTCAGGATGAACAGGAATTCAAAGTCACCCTCTTGGCTATATTGTGAATTCAAGGACTGCCTGAGCTACATGAGACCATGTCATAAACAAAGCAAAACCCTTGACTTCAAGAAAATCACAGTCTAGAGAGGGAAATATGTGCATAGTAGATGCACCGCACCACTGTGGTAAGTGGGGCAGCAAAGCACAAGGAGGGCACAGTATCAAGGTAGATGTATTGCTGTGGTCTAAGGCTAATGGTAAGAGAAAAGGATTGTCACATGCCATGACAATGTGTGTCACTGTTTGTTTTGTTTTGAGCTTTGTGAGAGTAGGGCCATGCCTCCCCCTTCTTAGCATCACATCACCTCACAAGTTCACAGTCATGGATTAGAACGGGTTGAAGTCTACTTTTAAGGGACAAAGTGTCTAGAAGATGAATTTTTTTTTCTTTTTAATCTTTCGGTTGTTTGTTTGAGGTAGGGTCCCACTCCTTAGCCCAAGTCGACCTTAAATGCATAATCCTGCTTCATCCTCTTTTTGGGATTACAGACATGTGCTGCCGCATCTGTCTCCCAATATATTGGCTTAAATTCATCTGCTTTTACTGGTTTGATTTTACCTACAGCATCATCAGTGTCTGTGCACTTCAGTGTTTGAAATGAACAAGGAACCCTTTTCTCTGTAGGCTGGTCATGGGAAATAGACCAGTTATAAGGACTCAATTCTGCAGCCCTCTCTTCTCCTTCATCTTGGGGTCGTCTTTATTTATTAATGTACAAATGTGTGATTCTTTAACTAACCAGGATAAGAAAGTTTTTAAAGTATAACACACTTATAGGATTTGCATACTTTTAAAAAATAATGTTTTCTTTTTTATGGAAACATATATTGCAAATATTAACATTGACCTTAAATAATTATTAACAAGTTAAAATTAAAAGCATGGATTTGTTATATAATAGTGCCAAGTCCTGTTTGTCAAATGTGTCTTTGAACCGACATACCTGAAGGACTCATTAAATTAAAATTGTGTTTTTAAAAAGCAATCCTTATAGAAAGACATGAAAGAATTACTCTAATGAACCCATATGAATACGATGCTTGCCCATGAGCGTCAAGACAGGCCTCCCTCTACCAGTTATCTGGCATCCATATAGACCCTGAACAAAAGCAAATAGATTATGACGTGAAACTTTCATCTCCATGTTTTTCTTCCAGGTATGGCATAAAGAGAACAATATTTAATTTAAAGGGCATAAAAATTCACATTGTCACTATAAATATAGAATACAATTTACAGATGACTACAGGGAAGAAATCTGTTAGCTAATTATGCAGCTTCCTGACTCTGGTTCTCCAAACTTTTGAAGCTTACGTTCCTCAATACCATATGTTACAGGGAACAGTAAAGACATCTGAATTCAAATATTTTGAAGAAATGTGTATTTAGCAACTGAGTACATGCTAAAAAGGAATAATTTACAGCAGCAATATCATTACATTTTTCTCTCCAGTTTTCTAGTTCCCATCTGAAATGCAACGATAAATACAGATATGGAACAATTTACGACCTGGCAAAAAGCATGCTTATGGAGGGGCACACACTCTCCGCCCTTAAGTAGTACATAAGCCACCGTGTCACTCGTATGGGAAATCTTGCACTCCAGGATGATGTTGAACACACTGAAATGGAGCATCTATAGAAACTTGTATTTTATGCTGTTCTTCCTCACCTTTTCAAAATTATTTACACCTCTTTGCCTAATGTGTAGGTAGCAAAAATATTAAACACATACCACTATAAATCACTAAGCTATACATAAAAGAAGCAGTAAGTGTGCATCCACATGCATTTACATGTTACAGTTGCTATCGGCGGGGCCTGGTCTCTCCGCTGTGATGTATCTGATTTTTCAGACATTAAGACTGCTGAGGTGATATGCATATGTCACATGCATCTCCTATGCAGATCTCATCTGGGATGACACATGCATATGCCAAAGTCCATCTAACTTAGTAAGTGGGACATTCATTCTTCTTCGTGCAAACTGCCCTCTCTCAATATACATTGGCAGATTATGACTCTCATTAGATTTATTTATTTGTAAGTTACATTAGTAACTTCCTTTGAAAACTCAGACATGGTGGTTGATAAAGACATGTCAATATATTTGTTTGTTTGTAACACTTTTAATTGAAGCCTAAACTTTTTTTCTATTGCTATTTCATAGTGCTAAACAAAATGCATTCAGATTTTGGAAGGCATTCATGACGTTATCATACAATCTTCATTCCTTCAACTCCTTTATTGTTAAGAACTAGAAAGAAATGAGAGACTTATGTAATTACAAATAAACTTGTTTCAGCTGCAAATTTAGAATGAAACACACATCAAATGTTCAGATGGATAAGACTCTATGAAAATGAAGAATGGCTTATATGGAGCACCCTGTTTTCTCTGACTTAGCATTTCTGGTAATATTCTCTGTTAAAAACTGTGTTCTTCAAAGAATTTATCAATTCAGCTTGCCTTTGAGGATGTACTTCCAAAAGCAACACCATGTTAGTCAAGGAGCCTAAAATCAGATGTAGAATATATTTAGGCTTTTATTTGAAAGACATGTCAACAAATTGTTTATTTAAATAATCATTAAAACTGAAACATGAGCTTCCATCTGTGAAGTATTTCAGTGGAGAGGGAATAACAATTTACTGCAGTTGAGGTGAGAAATTAATGTTTAGTTAATTAGAATCCTGAGACAACTGGAGATAAAATATCAGCGCCACTTCATTAATTAGCAGGAAGGTGTTTACTTGCATTTCTGTGCATGCTGAAGGATCTGTGGGGGGATTCCTGAAGTGATGAGATTCATGCCAATGAACTGTTTCATAATGCTGAAAGTCTTATGAATTTTGAACTCAATGATTCTCAAGAAACCTTTTTCAATCAACAAAGGAGGCAAATTCTTAATTATTTTGTATTATCTTGTATGTTATTCATAAAACAAAGAGTTTTGCACTTTCTAAGTGAAGTGTGTAATCTGAAAATAGCTTATAAATTCATTCTCATTGAGATGAAAATACTTAATATGTTCCTCATACAAATAATTGTATTATATAGGGTGGAGAAAATATAGTTGATTTAAAGAATTGTTGGGAAATGTGCCATTGAGGTGTTCCAAATGTCCTTGATCTCTCTCTGTCAGAAGTCATTAAATGATAAAACAATAGAATCCCTAGAGTGGAATGTGGAATTATGAGAGGTCTTATGTCTCACACATCATGCAAATATTCAAGCAAAGGATGAAGAGACATTTTAGTAACACTATAAGACAATGCTATTTTCATGAGATACATAGTACTTTTTTCTCTTGATCCTTCAGAATGCATCTAATCAATGTTTTCTTCCCTTCTGTGCTGTCCTAATTTTTTGCTTGGCTAAGAACATTATGCATGTCATAGTTAACTTAGATAATACCTTTAAAAGTAGGCGGTGGTGGTAAAACCTTCTATTTGTTTGATTTCCTCAAAGGGAGAAAACCATAATTCTTATCTTGGTTTCAATAATTAACAGTTAATGGTGAGAGTATGTATCTAAAGTAATATACTAACCCTTACAGAACTGAAAACAAAGTGTGAAAAAGAGCAGCACACAGTTGGAATTTTTAAACAAATTATATAGCACAAAAGGTGTAAGACGAAAACCTACTCTAGCTTAGAAAACAGCTAATTTTTACTGCATATTTGTCATGGTACATTTAAATTATAGTTTTAATAAAATACATCTTTAGATCAAAGCTGAAAGAAGACATCAGTAGTAGATCAATGTATTCCATTATTCTTCTGGATGATGGGTGGTTTATGTTTGTACATTTCCACACACTATTTCACTTAGTTTCCTTTGCCTTGTCTTAATCCTCCAGTACACACACACACACACACACGAGTGCTGGTAGACAAAACATCCTTGAATCCAATCACGTTTTGGAAGATTCATCTGCTTACTAAATCCATGCAGTTTATTTTCAACTCTTGCTTCAATAAAATGGCTTTGCTGACGCAGTTTTTCTCGCTTCAAGGGCAATATGGCAAGTGACATTTTTATTTCTCAGGCAAAGAAGAAAGCAAAATGAACTCTTAGAAGAAACACTAAGTTGGCTGATGTGAACATCTGTGCTCACCTGTGATCTCTGTCAGGTGTTGGCGTCCTGAAGAAAGCTGGCTGGGAAAGCTCCTCAGGGACGTCATTTAAATTGGTGGAACCCGGTTGAATTTCCCACCATTGTAAACATCCACAGAATGCCATGAAAATGTCCACGTGTATTGCGTTTTTCCAGTTATTATCTAAGCGAGTCTATACTTGTTTGAGGTTGGAGGTGGTGTAGCTCAGACACTTCTGGGTGCCCTCTCAAATTCGTGGGTCCTCCTGTTTCTACCTTTCTTGCTCTCCTGAATGTGCTTCCACTTGTTGCTGCTCCCTTGCGAGTGCCCCGGCCTCTGTCGCCGCTGCTTTCGGTCCCTTTTCCACACTTGTTCGCAGAACTCATCCATCGTGTTCAGGTTGGGGTGGTTGATAAGCTGCATGAAGTCTCTGTACCAGACCTTCTGGCTGGGCGTCATGCTGCTCGACATTTCTTTGGTCTTTGAGCCATCTCCATCGTCATCTTTATGAAGAAGTTCTTCTAAATGTTCTGTGTCGATGACTTCCAGGGTCACCTTAAGAAGAGTTTGCATGAATCCGTGCTCCACAGCGTGACACAGGTAGCTGCCTGAATCCTTCTTTTGCAGACTGCGAAGCAGAAGCCCCTGTTCTGTCCTGATGATGTGGTCCCCCACTCTGATCTAGAGACAGGCACGGGAAAGCATTCAGATTTCAGAGTAATGCAAGGTCTGCCACTCTGTTTAGAAAAACTTAGACATTTGTTGAGGTGGGCTTTAGAAATTAACATTTTTAAGTTAAAATGAAAAAAGTCTATCCTGGGGAAAAAGCTATCGTGTCTATCAATTGTTTTTTTTTTTTTTTCAGATCCCTTTGAAAACTTTTACAATACCACTATTTTTATAGAATATCTTATAGTTATGTGAAATACTCAGGATAGCTGGAGGAAAGAATAAAGATACATTTAAAATTTGAAAACAAGTATACAAATGTGACAGAAGTCCATATTAGATAACGAACTGGGAACTACAAGAACAAAACCCTAGAAAGCAAAGGATTAAAATGAATTCATATTATGATCTGTAAAGAGCAAAATAAAATATCAGTATTTAAGCCAACAGAAGAAAATATATATTTTAGGTTTGGTGAATTATTGTCAATTTACAAGTTCCTGGAAGTAACATGGTATGAGGGTACACTCCAGGATACATCTATCTTCTCTTTTACTTTGAATAGTTTGCAATAGAAGACACAGAGAGCATAATCTGACGATGTATGCATGTTTACAGTTTTACCCTGTAATGCTACACTTTAGAACTGCTTAATATGTCAAAAACTCCCAATACTAACAGGGTTGTTTTTACTTTTGTGTTCATAGTGAACTTGTAAAATTATATGCACTTAATGTATTTTACAAGTGAGTAAAGCATTCTGGTCACCTTTATTTAATACTTATAAGTAGTTTAAAAATTTGCAGCTTTCTGTGTGATTTTCTCTATATAAGTTGTTATATTTGTATCTATTGAGAAGATCTTCCTGAAGTTGTTTTAATAGTTAATATTAGAATTGATGGTGGGACTCAATTTCTTCACTCTAAATCAAGGAAGTATTCAATTCTTCCCCAACTTTTTCCCATTTGCAGAAGTTACAAAGAAAGAGAAATAATCTTATGTAGCAGAACTCAGTGAGCAAACTCCAAAATTCCAGGGAAACTTGATTTTTTCTTTCAATGAACAGATGTAAAAAATGTAAGTGCTTCATAACTAACCATGGCAAGAAATAAGGACTGGAAAATATGTGCCCCAAGTGCTTCCTGGGCAGGCACTCTTACCCAGCTGTGTTTGTTTCTCATACATAGTCTGCTACAAAACAGCTCGCACTGGCTGCTTGTCTAAAGATCTACTGTTTGGTTCTGCAGTGTGTTGGGGGAATCAGTACTCGTCCTTCTTCCAAGTCAGCAGTACTGGGGTGAATTAACGTATGGATCAATAGAGATAAGTCAGTCAACTGAAATCCTGTACCTCCTCTTTACGATCTTCATTTCGCCTCTGAAATTGCCAGTATACCAAGGCTCTCTGTGACTTCGGACTGCATTCCAAGAATGTGCTACTGTTTTCCACTCCATAGATGATTCTCTCCTCAAGGCTGTGCCCATGGTGATTATCTAGTCAATGATAAGAACAGGAAACAAGAAAATGTTAATTAGTAACCACAGTTTTCTAAAATATTTATTTGGAAAGGCAGAAGATAAATTGTTGCCTATGTAGAAGCCATTTTCAGATTGATTAAAGAGAAAGAGCAAGTCAAAGATTTCAGAATGCAATACTTGCCTCAGTAGATTAACCATTTGTTTTGGGTTTTACATGCAGAGAGTCATCTACTAGCAAGGAGCGTCCCATGACCAGAACTGTGCATGTGCGCTATGACCTGTGCCTTTGTGCTGTGCCTCTCCAGTGCATGGAGGCACTTCGTTATCTTCTCTGGCAGGAACGTCACCAGACTCCACTTTTAGAGAAAAGAGCTATTTCTGACAAGTTAGTTTGCTGCTTTGTTATTTGTTTTTCATCTGTGAAATTAAATTCACCTACCAATATTTATCTAGTATTTTACAGAATGTAGAGTTCAGGATGTTTATATTCAACGCCAATAACCCCTAAGTAATTCACAACTTTGTCCTGTGGACCAACTGGTGTGAAATGTTTGGGATGGCTCCGTAGAAACTCACATAATTACAATGCAATATGGTTTCAATTGCTCTTATTTAAAAATGACATACCCTTTGTTATTTTCCAGAGTTAGGCTGTGGACCATGGCAAGAGCACATAATAAAATGCAGCAATACAACAATCTGTTTCCTGATTAAGTTTCTATTATTTTACCCTTTTTGTAACCTCCTTCAATGTGGTAACTGAAACACAGCTCAGATCAAAAGTATGACACAGAGAGGCTAGGTGAAACTCAGGGAGAGAACAAAACTCTGTGCTATCTTGTGTAATCCTGTTTCCATTAGGACATCCTGAACAATCTGGAACTCATTAAATTAATTTAGAAAATAATAAATATATTTTCACATGCACAGAGAGCTGACAGTGCAGACAGATGAAAAATTTCTGCTGTCTCCCTCAAATCCAGCTAGGATTTTAATTGTAGAAATGTTCTCCCTCCTCTTTGGCACCACTTTGACAGTTTTACTCTCGCCTTAATCAACTTACTGCTTTTCTCTGTCATAAACAATGGGATTTGCTTATGCGAAGTTGAAAGCTTTTGCAAACTGCTTCTATGCTCATCCCTGGTGTGGCCTGTGCCCCCCACTGCCCAGCTCTCACTGTGCTGCAGCAGACTTCTACCACACTACCATTCCTAATGCCTCAGCCTCATCGCCTGCTTGTCAACTGCCCTAGGCAGGGACGGAAGTCTTTCTGATCCTGGGACACGTATCTGTCCCTTCTTGTTAGATATCAATGCCCTGAAAACAGTAAAGAATGCAATTTACAATAAAAATAAACAGCAATAATTAGTTGATTCTAACTCACATTGTTTATCTCATATGGTACCTACTTATATTTGCATTTGCATGTATATGGGGACTCTAAATTCTATAATGAATGTGACATGCTTCCCCTACCCCCCATGGCCCTGTGCTACTCTGTAAGACATCTGTTCTCTGGACAGAGGAGAATTGAATTGCTATGTGCACCAGGGCCTGCAAAATCTGCGGTTCATAACCTGCCATGAGTAATTCGAATGCTTTGCCATGGAATCCAATAATGTTTATATTAAATATATTTTTCTGTTAATTATTCTACAGTGTAAACTTGCTTGATCACGAAATACTTGAACACTTGGGAAGATATCATTCATTATGTCTCGGTGCTTGAATCACAACATATGTGACACCATGATAACAGAAGATCCCACTAAATTTCTCTTTACTTCCATGTCCTCCATAACAAATATCCTCATGATGGAATCTATAATGACAATGGACTTATCAATAGAAGTTAAGCTATGTGTTTTTGCTGACACATAGCTAAGAATATAGTTGTGACTTGAATAATAGAAGAGGTCTTCATTATAAATGGGTATGTCTGTGGACTGGAGAAACGGCTCAACAGTTAAGAGCACTTGCTACTCTTGTAGAAGACCTCAAGTTTGGCACCCACAGAGCAACTAACAATTGTCTATAACTCTAGTACTAGCGCATCTGAGGCTATCTTCTAGCCTCTGTGGGTACTACACATACAAGATGCACATATTTACAGCCAGACAAAACATTCATGCACATAAAATCAAAACAGAATAGATCTAATAGGATCAAAACACAATGTACAAAATTCTCAAAGAACTAATCAAAATATTTTTAAAATCACAGTCTGACTTGTCTCTTTGCCAATTAAACCAAATATTCCTTTTAGCATTGGGAAACCAATTCAGTTTTATTTTATCTTTATAGTCTTTTCTAGTACGAACAAAACTTTCTCATGTAGCAAGAAAAAATTATCTTAATAACAGGTGTCTTCTTATATGTAGAAAAGCATCTCTTTTGGTTCTGTTTTATAGTCAAATCTCACACAAGTGATGTATGACTTAACAGAAAATTTGCATCATGTTGCTTTTAGTTCAACTTAGCAATTTAATGATTTTCTTTAAGCAACACAATAGTCACGTTCTTCGTATCAGAGTGAGAAAACAGCACCTGTTTACTTTGGTTCAGCAAGTTGGTGCCTGAACTGAGTGTGCTTTGATAACTCCTACTCTTGCCAATACCTTAAGGACTGTTTGTCTATTGAGTTGACCCTTCTTCCCCTTTCTTCATGCAAAAGAAAGAGAAACATCTTTTAGCTAATAACCAGTGACACCACACTTCCTGTTCTAATAACTCTCCATCACAATCAGCACACAGATGTCCTCCTGTATGTCTTCAGTTACAGATTATCCTACTGTGTGTTGTTAGATAGATTCTGCTGCATCATCCAGAAAGATAAAGGCTACACTTCCATTGCGTTCAGTTGTTTCTGGTAAATTCCTGTAGTAGGACACCATTACCAACTTTTCACCCAGGACTAGAGCTTGCATGTAGGAAACCTCGGGCAAACACCCTACATTTCAGTGTTCAGACACAACCACTTTGTCATATTCATATTTGTTTCACTTCATGCTTCACAGATGCTGTATAAACATTTCGAATGTGGTGTTTGGAAGGAAATAAAACATCCATTATCTGTTTTGACTTTACTTTCTGAGCTATTTGCAAAAATGTTGGGCAGCACAAGAAACACTGAAGACACAACATACTGAAGACACAACTATCTCACTTTTCTTCTTACCATTTCCACTCTTTTTTTCTGTCAAAAATGTATAAACAGGAGAAATATTATTTCCACTGTTATCTTCTCACCATACTATTTTGATTATTATCTATTTTCAAGCATACTGTTAATTTGTAACAGCACCATACTGTCATTTCATAGAACACATTGAGGCCACAGTCACCCCCTTTGAGTCAAATGCTTTATTGAAGACATACTGTTCATTAAAGGTTTCCTGAAGGATAAGAAGTCCTGCATATTCAGGATTAGTAAAATCTCAAATCTCCTCGAGGATCAAGCAGCTGACTGGGGCAGCTGTCCTGTCAGATACAGTGGTGCTGGATAGTTTATTCTCTCGAAGCCGTGTTGGACCGGGAACCGGGTGGCTGCGGAGGAAGCCCTAGGCCTCCTCCACTGTGCTGCTCACTGTATTTATGTCAGGGTGTTCCGAGTGTGGAGCCTGCTGTCTTGCAGTGTTTTCCGTATGTCCACCCTTGGTAAACACTATTTCTTGTTTTAGGAATTATTGAGATTCTTTAATAACAATTGGCTGGTAACAGTGAACTCTGACCCCGCCCCCCCTCCCTTGGCTCTCTTAGAGAACATCATCAGGCCAATGTATAATACGCCCATGACACCTCAGTAAATGTATTCTCAGTGCACAGTGGCTTTTGTTCTGTGAGTGTTTCTCTTTATTGCCATTTTTTCTTTGCCTTATTTTTGCTTTAGTAAAAGAAAAACAATTACAAACTATCTTGAGTGTATTATAAAGATCCATAGTACTTATAGAAGATGCATGTAGTTATAACTTCTAAATTTTTTGTTTTTCTTAAAATGTATCTTGGTGACTTCATGATGTGGCTTCCATGAGATGAGATTGCCATTCATCCATGATGTAGTGATGCAACCGTGGCTCAGGCTGGCATGAAACTCACAGTCCTTCTGCCTCAGCCTCCCAGTACTGGGGTTATAGGAATACACTGTCACATCTACTATAATCTCCAGGTTAACTAAGAAACAAATGTTTCGATATAATGTTATCATTGTTAAGGAAATACCGTGGCTTTACATCCATACACCTAGCTGCCATCTAACACAACTGAACATATTTTACAAATAGAACTTTATACAGAAAAACTGTTCCTAAAGAAATAAAGCAACCATTTTACAATTTAAATTTCTTAGACCATTACAAAAGGAAAAAAACCAGAATAAATCAATAAATTGATTCAGCAGTCAAGAGAACTTGCTATGCAATCACAAGGACTTGGAGTTCAAATCCAGCACTGCAACGAGGCGTCCAGCAGTGGCCTGTGACTCCATCTGGAAGTGGAGTACAGTCAGGAAAACTGCTGGACTTGCTGGCTTCCAGCCCCGTGCAGGAAACACAATCCCAATATCAAGAGACAATGCTTCAAAAGGTAGAAGAGAGTGGCAGGGACACTGGGTCTCTTCTTCTTGTCTCTGTGTGTATGCACACAGACATGTGCTATGTCTGCTAGACAGACAGACACATATGACAAATAAATGATGCCGGTTGTTGGAATAGTTTCAATTGTTCAAAAGTAAAACCCCGTGTTAAGAGTCTGCACGAAGACAAATATTGTGGTGCTTTTAATGTTAGTCCTACTTGTCTTTAAGCATTAAAGAAAGCACCTCAGCTTCAATACATTCGAGAACCCTCTCGCTCTTTGTGGTACACGTAGCATATTGTTCGCAATTATTGCTGAATTGGTCATGTCTTTTGCTCAATATGTCTACCATATTTCAGCAGAAAGGTAATTACAAAATCTTACCAGGTATCTGCTGAGATACAAACCTGAATAAATACACTGAATTTAAAATCTTATATTATTTTGACATCCACAGGCAGACTCTAAGCTTAACCAATATAAAAAGGCAAAGGAATTATAGTCCTACTGTGGTAGAATATTTTATTATACTACTAGTTAGATGAATATATTTTAACTTTAATAGCTCTAAAATAATTTATTCAAGATGTAGTAGAAGCAGATCTGTATGATCAAGTATATTCCATATCAAAATATTGTAATATGAAATAATAAGACAATAAAGGTATTTGAGATGTCATATGCATAGTTTTACATTTTTCATGAAAGCCTATGTTAGCGATGGCTAATGAAAATGTACATCTCCAGGAGAAAGCAATATAATTCAAAAAAATTTTATATTTACTTTACAACCTTCTGTCATGAAAGCTACCATAGGCATTAAGGATATAGTTATTAAACTGATATAATAAATTCTCTTGGGTTCAACAATCTGAATAAAGCAGAATAATTTTAAGCAACTAAATATTAATATTACTTAAAAATCAGCAGTATGTTTGGATAACACAATGCTTCAATATGTTGCAGCTGCTAATGACAAGAAATAATGTTTTTGAGGAAGCAATCTTCAATTAATCATTTCCTCTTTTAGTGGAATAATTTATGGAAATGAAATGAGACTAATAAAGTAGAAAGAATGGGAGGAAAGAAAGAACTTAAATAAATTGCTTCCTTTTGTAACAACAGAAAGTCACGATATCCATCATTTGGCCAGAAATATCATGTTGCTTAAGGCCTTATTTAGCATTTGATTCTCTTCCAATAGTACCGAAATAGAAGGAATCACATTTCAGCTTCCCATTTATTTCATTCTCCATTTTAACCCCATAAACATTTCCCAAGATTGAAATGTGAACAAATGTAACGATCTTGGAAAATGTAATCTCAGATAGGAGACAGATGGATGAGGTAGTGAGCCACGAACTCATTCCTTCTTTGATTTCTGGTATTGGATTTTGATGTGTTTGTCCCTTATTGAGAATTGAGTTTCACAGAAAATAACTATAAAAATCAAACACAAGGGACGTAGATAGATACAGAGTAATTTAACTAGCCATTTCTGACACTTAGGAAATATAGTTACTAGTTGAAGAACTATAGTTACTATATAAAGACAAATCAATTCTAGTTGCTTTATCACATTGGATTTGTGATACTTTTCATTTATATTCCCTGTGGACGGTCAAGCAAAAAGAAAAAAAAAATGAAGCATGGCCTACAAATCTGGTGAAACATAAAACAGTAGTAATATGTTCGTAAGCATTGATCACTATGATCCAGAAATACAAAATTTTATCAGCAAAAAGATTTCAAGTAGATGAAAAACATCTTAGTAGCAGGCAATTACAAGGCATATCATGGATGAAGGGGTTGTATGTCATGAGCTAATAAAAAATTAAAAATGAAAAGAAGTAAAAAGCCATTATAACATAGCCTTTACATGCATTTTACATCTGCACATTTAGATGGATAGCAAGCAATTTATCAATTGTCTTTATTTTGGAGCAGTTAAAAGTCTAAAATATAAATTGTAGCACATGAAAGGAATCACACTTGTTTATCAGTGGGATGTCTGTGACATAGGTTTTCAATGTTCATGGTGATGGTTGCAGCCATCAGTCTCGGTAAATGTTGGCAGACTGTGATGCAGGCTTCTGCATGAAAGCACAGCCATTTCCATCTGATCCATCTATTAGAAATGTGATCAATGTTAATGAAGGTTAATGAATGTGAGTTGACAAGAACCAAAAGACCAAATGAGATCTTACAGAAAATGTAAGGATATGATATAACTACTTGATAAAGCCTATTAAAGTTACAAACTACATTTTAGGTGCACATCAAGACGTGTTTTTATTTCTGGGCATTACATTTCAATTGGATATAGTGTATTGAATTTTAAAATTCAGGTAGTTTTCAATATTTCTTATGTATTTGTATTTATTTGGATTGGTTCTTAGAATGTGCTTGTCAGCATATGGACAGTGAAAGGGATAAGCAGATTGATAGGCAAGGGAATTTGACCAGTATTATTTTAAGTAATTATTTTGTTGGAGAAAGTAACTTTCTAGTCACTAGCTAGTGTGTCTTATTTTTAGAAAAATTATTTTGAAATAATGATGAAATCAATGTGTTATGAAATAAAACATGAGACTTGCCACAGCTATATTCTTTTAGTAATATATGATATCACGACTAGAGCTCTTCTAATCATAGGGCACGATGAAACCTAAAAGCTTACAGAGTGGTACCAATATGCATATATTTACTGTAATATTATGAATCTATGTGCAACATCTGGTGTATTTTATTTTCGTGACTTTATAGTGAATGCGTTACCAAAGAAAGCAAAATAACCTATATGCCAGAACATGATTGCCATAGGAACAATTGTTTAAAAAAATAGAACAGGAAACATAGAATTTAATCTTTCATTTTACTTTCCCCAAGCGATTTGATGGGAGATAGGAAACAATCATTTGCAGAAGCAGAAACCTCCCATAATGAACAATGAAAATACCATCTTGTATTATAATGATATTAGATCCCTACAACTTTTGGAATTAAAGGAAAAAGGTAGACAACTTAGAATCATTGTAGTAATTAAATTTCATTGCAAAAATAGATTATCTGGTATGAGATGAAGATTTTTGTAAAGAAAATAAAATAAATGAAAATATTGCAAACCTCACACATATTTAGTAAATGTAATTGATTGTTTGCCTAAGGCGACATCTGAAGATAACTGTTGCTCATTGATTACTCCAAAGAGAGGAGTCTCAAGGGTGTCTATAAAAGTCATAGTAGGCAATACCATGTGACTTGCTTCTACAATGCACACTCATCACATTTCAACTGGTTTCATGTTAGTTTGTGTCTTACCTTTACTCTTGATCAGAGCTGAAGTTGCTTTATTTTAGAAGGAATTTTCTTATCTTTCTTCCCTGTGTCAATCTCTATGAATCTGACATTTGTTGGGACTAAATTCTCTGTCTAAAGTCACGAGTCTACCTGGTTTGCATGAATGCCAATCTGTAGCCTTCATCAGTCCCGACTTATAAATCAAAGAACAGTTTTTTTCCCTTTCTTCCACCTACGATTATGACTAGGAATTTTTTCATTGTTTCCTTCATGGGCATTTCTTTCTCCCTAAGACTTCTATTGAAGAATCTGTCTGCGAGATTGAATCTGGAATTCTGCACTAGATTGCCATTCCTAGGCTATTTTCTTTCTTAGCAGCTCATGATGTAGTAGGACATAGAATCTTCATCGTTGCTTTATAGGTGGTATTTCATAATTTATGGAGCTCTGGGTTTTAAATGGATGACATCAGCACCTGATCAAACCTCATGGCTCCTCTTTGGGTTAAGTGCTCATATTCATATTTGGAAAATGGTAGAGTACAGATCATAGAATCATTGTCACAAAATACTAAATTTTTGGCTCCTTAGACCAAAAAGGCAGTACTGCCAAAGAGATTTTATGAAATTTGGGTATGATTTTTGATGCCAACCAAGATAAATTGAGATGGGCTAGCTGTTGAGATAATTTAGAAGATTGCCTTACTTCTGTGGATATTTTATTATGAGACATTAAAAAGGAACTGCATCTATGCAGAACAGCCAAGAAAACTATTAGAAAGTGAAATTGAATGATGCCACTCAATTAGAAGATAGGGCATAAAGTCTCCAGGATCCAGAAACATAAGATGGTGGTATGAATTTTAAAAATGAAGCTTTTTGCTTTCTGGACACAGAATCATAAATTGTGCTGCAGCTCATTTTGGCTTGAAAGGAGGGAGGAAAAGAGACAGTGGAGAGGTAATTGACTTGGCCAGTCATTTTCTTAAATGCAAAGTTGGACAAGCTCCAGTTTCAGGCACACTCTCCTTTGAGGGTAAGGAATGGATTGGAAACAACCTGAATTCTGCATTAGCATTGTGCCTGGTGTGCAGTTAGAAAGACAAGATTTTCCAGCGCACATGTACTATTAGGGTTGGATATGAAGGCTTTGGGTGAGCGGCCATGGTGATAGAGAGGAGTGTTTTGGGACCAAGGGAAGTGAGGTGGAGTTTCCCGTTTCATCCAAACAGTTCAGCTTACTCCTGCTCTGCACAATAGGAACATTCAGTGAGGGTGTTTTGAAGGTTATATCAGAAGTGCAATTTCTTTCACCTTAATTTCAAGATACTTTATATATAGTCATTTTATTAAAAACTCAGGATATGTAAAATATAGAGTGTTACAGAATATGTTTACTATTACAGCTGGAAGTGATCATACTGAAGTGTATAATTTAGCTTCATGTTGCTTAGAAGCTTTCTGTTAAAAACCATCTAATATCTCTACTTGTTTCCATATGAGCACATATATTTTATTGAATGTGAGAAGTGACATTAGCAAGACAACATACATGATTTAAACAGGGTTGGGCTCTGGATTGGGGCCCATTTACCTTCAAATACTGATATCTGCTAGGCTGAGATAATTCACGGATCCCTAATGGTAAGACTGAGCCTGGCCAAATGGGGATTCCTGCCTGACTCTGCTCACATTTGAACTTCACTCTAACCTACACTGTGTATGCTTTGTGTTTGGTCAATTACCAACAAAAGCAGCCAACAAGCACAGGGACCTTTGAGGAAGGAGTGTTTTATTGCTTTGGAATTTTGAGGGCTGTTTGGACCTTTGCTCCCATCTATTTCAAACATAAAATAGAGGTACTTACCAACCAAAAAGATAAAAAAATAAAAATAGTTCTTGTAACACTAAACTGTCACAATTCCTTTTCATCCCACATAAGTATGCTAATTGAGTTATTTGGAGAAGAATTCATTCACACTTTACTCTTTATCACAAAATAATTCTATGCACTTAATTTTTATAGGCTTGAACCAACACAGTAACACCAAAACACATCTTCAAAATGGGCAACATTAGCTCCAATAAAATCATTCAATAATCAACAATATTTATTTAGACATGTCTTACTTTAAAAAAGTTCCTATTCAGAGACAGCTGACTCGAGCTAGTGGGAGCTCATGGAGTCTGGACTAATGACTGGGGACCAACCTAGGCCCTCTGAATGTGGGTGGCAGTTGTGTGGCTTGGTCTGTTTGTGGGGCCCCTGGCAGTGGGACCAGAATTTAGCCCTGGTCCATGAACTGACTTTTTGGAGCCCATTCCCTGTGGAGGGATACTTTGTTGAGCCTTGATGCAGGGAGGAGGAGTTTGGTCCTGCCTCAACTTGATATGCCAGACTTTGTTGACTCCCCATGGGAGGCCTTACCTTCTCTGAGGAGTGGATGAGGGTTGTGGGGGAAGGTGCCGGGGTGGGGAGTTGGAGGAGAAACTGTGGGTGGTATGTAAAATGAAAAAATATAAAATAAGAAAAAGTCCTTGTTCAGTTTTCCCATCTGTATAGGAGACATTTCTATGTCAGTAGATATTATTTTGAAATAGTATACAGGGCCGAGCAGGGGTGGGATATACCTTTAATCCCAGCACTGGGGAGGCAGAGTCAGGGGGATCTCTGTGAGCTTTTGCTTCTGATATTTATCTTTAACTCTCAAGATACAAGCACATAAATTCTTTAATATAATGAATTAATAATTACTATTTCCTCATGTGTGAAATGATGCTGACCATAGTACAATATTTTCATTTGAAATAAACTCATGGAAAATAGTAGATATTCAGTTGTCTAAATGGAGTCTGCTCCTTGTAAAGCTCAGGAGGAGACAGCTAGTACAGTCATCTTCCTTAGGCAAAGACAACTAGAACTTCACTCCTCTTCACTGGTCATTTCCCTCCAAGTCAGGAGAGTAACCTACTGGGAAGCCATTGACCAGAAATGTCTAAGAGTGAGTGATTAAAGTATTTGACCAACATCTCCTGATTCTCCCACAATCCTACCAGGGATTTTTGAGTCTGATGCCAACCCATTGAGACTATGCACAATGGGGCCTGCATTTCAAGAAGGTATTGGATTCCGCAATGCATGCTCAAGTGCTATGTGTAGTAGTGGTTCCCCTTTAATAAACATACAACAAGAATTATCTACACACATAGGAAATCAAATGAAAATTAATCAAAAAAAGAGCAAGAGTGTTTTGTGATACTGTGTAAGGTACCTGAAGCGAAAACAGGATGATTGTGTTCGGTTACAGTATACATGCTTTGCATGTTAACTATTATTTTTTAACTGTTCATTAGTGTCCTTGTCATTGGGAAGTTCCCCCAGCAGAGGGAAGCACAGCTTCATTATTAATCTCATAAGTTGAAATAGAGAGAATGAGCTTGCACTGCAACGATACATTTTAAATGGAGGTTGATTGATGTTTCGAGTGAAATAAGCAACTGTGATGCTTAAAATGTCTTAATATCTTACAGAAAGCATACAGCATATTGCTTGCAAACTGCCCACTTCGAGGAAATATACAACTAGTATTTTAACATAAGGACATTGCTTCCTTGTCTATCTGACTCAAATACTCAGAAAGAATATACTGGCTTTGTATCATCATCATATAGACATATGGCTTCTCAGTTGATTTGAACATTAACTCTATTAAATTTATTTGATATGTTTTGATGAAAAATTCTATTGCCTACCTCCTTGACTAGCTAATATGTAAAAGGATGTTCATAAATCTGGCTTCTTTTTGTCTAAGACATTTGAGTTTTGTGTCTCATAAAGATCTAAAATCTTGAATTTCTTACACTTGTGATCATAAAAGCTATTCCTGTTTTGTGTGTTCTTTAGCAGTTACTTCAGGCCAGATCGTACTTCCCCCTAAGTACTCTTGAAGAGATGTGTGCACTCTTGTCAATTTAGTGTCCGAGATTTAAAGTTAAAGAGTGTGACTTACCATGGTGCTGTAAGTCTGAACAGTGAGTCAGTGGGTCTCCATTTCTTATATCTTGTCGTCTTGTGCGTCTAAAACAATTACATTTAAGAGACATTATTCTATCTCTATTTTCCCAGTTAGAAATTTCCGAAGAGTCAAATCTTATTGAATATTACAGACAAGAAAGCAAGACATGCATTTTCATCCAGTGTGGGTGGAGAAGGGGTCAAAGGTGATCAAATGGGGAACAAGGACACTGAATTCAGCAACTGCAATCAAAGGCCTTTATCACTGACAGACAAGAAATGCTTGTTTTCCAACAGGTATCAGTCAACAGCAATCTAACACTGAGAAGCTCTAGACTTCACTTTAGAGGAAATAAGGAATAATATGCTGAAACAGCAACCCATTTCTTCAATAAACACAATCCAACTATTGTTCTCATCATCTATGTGGGTGTAAGCTTGAAAATTAAAATTCACATGAATAATGATTTTTCCTGATTGCTCAAACATACTTTTAAAATATACTATTGTCTAACTTTAGAATGTTTAAACTAAAAATTATTTCTTTTATTGCTTTTTAATTTTGTCATATCAGTATTTTATAGAAAAGCATTTTTTTTTTATTTTTTTGAGACAGGGTTTCTCTGTGTAGCCTTGGCTGTTCTAGAACTCACTCTGTAGACCATGCTGGCCTCGAACTCACAGAGATTGTTTGCCTCTGTCCTAAGTGCTGGGATTAAAGGCATGCACCACCACAGTCCAACTTAGAAAAGCATCTTTAATGTGTATTATTTGATTTTTTTCTTTGGTATCAGGGTTTGAAGTCAGAGCCTATTGCATGTGCTGTACCATTGGACTACACTTCCAGCATCTGTCTCTTTCTTTCCTTGTTTTAGATAGGGTCTCCTTCTACAGTCAAGGCTGGTTTCAGGTATACACCACCATGATTGCCCTATCCTATGGCTATGATTGGAAATGAGTTTATTTGTGCATTGGAGAAATGTAGGAAAACAACCACAAGTGTTGAACTTAAAGGCAAGATCTTCTTTTGCTGGGAGAGTGGGTGGACCAAGATGACCTTCTCTTTTACAGAAGAGCAGAACGTATACATACATCAGACTAGAGTTAGGTTCCTTGCCAGGCTTCTCAAACTGTATGTGAGGTTACTTGCAATTAGACACACTTAGAGGAGGAGTTGGTCTCCTGCTACCAGATACAAAATAGATAAAGACAGAGAGATAAGAAAATATGGAGAATGGCTGTGTGTAACACACAGGCAAAGCCTAGCTGTACTTGACTGATTTTTTTTCTTTTTCATCAATTTTAAAGGTATTATCTTGCGATGAAATTAGTTACCATCCTTGAAAAGAGCACCTTTATTGGTCATTGAAAATTGTAAACATGGAATTCATTACAGTGCTCATAAATTTAGAGGTCTAAAGTATTTATAGATTTCTATTTGTAGAAGTAGTGAGACTATCAAACAGATGTGTACATTTGAAAATTGAGCCAACAAGAAAACTGTGAAACTTGAACCACAAAGCATTGGGGAAAGCCTTTCTCAATGGTTCAAGCTTTAAAAACTGCTATCAGAAGATATATATGCTGAAAGGACTCTACACACCCTTCTCAAACACATTTCTAGTGCCAGACACATGGAGTTGGATCAAGTAAAACTTATAATTCACAAGAAAAACAAAAGCACTATCTTTTGGTCTTAATTTGTGGATGTGTGAGAACCACTTGCAAATATATGAGGTTTAAATGATAGTTAATTTTATTTCTTTTTCTCCTTTTTTGATAAGAAAAACTTAAAATGCAAACCTCTCATTACCAAATCTTGCAATGTTCTCATTATTATTTCTTATAAAGAAAATAGTCATTTTTAGATCAAATATGAATTCCATATGTACATTTGAGTAACACAAAAGTCCCCTAGAGCTAAAAAGTTTAAAGAAGGACAAAAATTTCATCTTAAATAATTTATAATTATCACAGTAATGACTGTATATTGCAATGTATTGAAAGATCCATAGTTTCTCTAATCAAGATATATTAGACTCAGCCAGTTTTTTCAACTGTAAAACTCCAAAAGATTATGAAAGTGTTAATCATAACATTTCAATCTAGAATTCTGAAAGATTAAGAAAACTCGGTCAAGCCGGGCAGTGGTGGCGCACGCCTTTAATCCCAGCACTTGGGAGGCAGAGGCAGGCGGATCTCTGTGAGTTCGAGGCCAGCCTGGGCTACCAAGTGAGTTCCAGGAAAGGCGCAAAGCTACACAGAGAAACCCTGTCTCGAAAAAACCAAAAAAAAAAAAAAGAAAACTCGGTCATGTATGTGATCTACAGTAGGAGTTTTTACATTTAGAATCAGTGTGATTCTGTGTTCTAATTTTATGCTAATATGATGAAGCTAAGTTATTAGTGAATTTCTTAAAAAAGATATATTATTTATTTATTTTATGTATATGTTTGTGCATCTGTGTGCATTCATAGATATACCATGAGACCAGAAGAGGGGGCTGGAGACTCTGATGCTGAAGTTCTATGTGGTTGTGAGTCATCTCTGTGGGTCTAGGAACTAACCTGGGGTCCTCTGGAGAAGCAGTGAATACCCTTAACCACTGAGCCATCTCTCCAGCCCCAGTTGTAGCTCTTTAATATTGAAACAATAATATCTCAAACATCAGTGGAAATATTTAAGTTGATGTTAGGGTCATGATTTCCTATAACATTTGTAACATTATAAATGCTGCAGAATATGTTTCACTACTGTGAAAGGCTGATATACAGAGCTTCTCTGGAAATGTTATCTATGCTAAAACAAAGTTATATTGCTCCTAGAGTGCAGTGGCTTAGGGTTGGTGGTGACTTTTCTCTGTTTGAATAGGTCAATATGCATGGTGGTAAGCTTGAAGGTACATTAACAAGATATTACATATTCTTTCATTAATCCATCACTATGTCCTCCCGAAACAGTAATTATCAAGAAAGAAAGGCAACTCTAAGCAAAGAGTAGAGAATATGGTCATATTGCTGCTTTGTAAAATTAAGAACTATTTTTATTTTATTAAACACTAGTAAACTAATTTGTTTGCAACTTTAGGTTGTGTCTAACAGTTCTCTGTAATATGAGAGCATTTTCTGAAAATAATATTACATTAAATGATTAAATTGCCATTCTGTTTTATTGTTTTTATTTAAACATTTTATATACAATGTAGTTTACTATAATCTTTCTCCTCCTCAACACCTTCCCAAATCCTTCTCATTCTTTATGCCTTGGCTCTTGCATAGGAAGTTGCAATTTTGTTTAATCTGTTTGTGTTGTTCTCAATAAATTTTTGTTTGTGCATGTCTGCATTGTGTATGCTGTATATATATTTTGAGCATGCAGATGTATGTATATGTGTGCCTGTATACTCTAACAGTGGTGCCTTCCTCTGTTGCTCTCTGCTACCACCACATCATCACCATCACCATCACCATCATCATCACCATCATCATCATCAATATCATTGTTTTGAGACAGGGTTTCTCACAAACCAGGAGCCCACTGAACTGGCTGAACCTGGAGCTCACCAGCTTTCTCACTGGAGAAGCTGATCAGTGAGCTCTCTGTGTCTGCGCGCCCTCCCCTCAGCAGTGTAGATCTGTGACTCTTTTCCAGGCTTTCCCCTGGGATCTGGGATTCTGAACTCAGGTACTCCTGCAACAAGCACTTACCAACTAAGCCATCTCTCCCACACCTGTCGACTAACTTCCTAATTATAACTTAGCAATTTTATTTAAACAATTCCCTGTAAAATAATTTTAAGTATTATCAAGATAACATTTAAAATGCATGAGTAGTACATATACACACGCTCACATACACATATGTGTGCACGCAGATGAAATTGATTATATAGTTTTTTGTTTCAAGTTTAAGCTGTAAACACAGGATGATGTTGTAATAACAGGGACAATCAAAATTTCCTGAGGTAAATGAAATATTTTTAGGAATGTTACTTAATCAATATTAATACACTAAAGACATCAATGCAACATTTTTACATGTAGGAAGAAATTCTTGACTTTCACTGAATCTATGTGCATGTGTGTCTTGAGTGTTGGGGCAGTGAGACACATGCCCATTGCCTTTGTGAAGCAGAGATGATACCTCGTAGTTCAGTACTCTCCCTACTCTGTGCTTGAGGCAAGACCTTTTGTTGTTTGCTGCTGAAATACACCAATCAGGCTGGCTGTCTTGTCCTGCCCCTTGTCCCAGCTCGCTTGCCATGGCAGCACTGGGAATGCACATGCTCACACTACATGCAGCATAGGTAGGTTTGGGGGTTCGATCTCAGGGCCTCACACTTGCATGACAAGGAGTTTGCCCACTAACACATTGCCCCAGCCTTCATTTTGACTTTTTATGATTAGGTCTTTCTATATTCCTTAGATTCCAAAAGCAAATGAACTCCTGTCTGTTAAGAAATTTCTTTTTATTTGGTAACATAAATGGCCTTATTAAAATAAAAAAACCAGAACATAATATCTCTAGATTTAAAAAAAGTAGATTTGTGGATGATAGAACATTGGGTTCAAAAATTACAAGGCTGTCTTCTGTTAATAACTTTTTGTGTATTTTGACCCTATCTCTCTTTTATTAAAATAAAACCACAAATCTAATTTCCAAACATAAGAACTTAGGGATATTATGTTGTCCTAAAGTCCTTCAGTTATTTGTTCTATCTCATTTAGGATCCAACTTTCCTACTCTATACTCTTCTTGTTTTGTGGTTTTTAAGGAAATGGGAAAACAAACAAGAACAAAGTAACAATGACAGTCCTAACTATGATGTGTATACCCCAACCTCCCTTCATCTGCACAGCACAGTGGTGTACTTCTTCATAGAGGGCTGTTCTAGAAAGCAGACCACTAACTCTGCTAAGAAACATTCTATTTCCCCATTAACGCTCATCTTACCTCTTTGCAGTGGGAAAATAGCGTGAGCACGATGACCCATCCCAGGCACAGTAAGGGTCGCGGGCGAGGCAGCATTCTGCACAGGCCTTGCCATAAACGTCACAGCGATGGAGAGGAAGCTGTGCCACCCCAGCAGCTGAGCCAATGTACAGTTGTTGCTGTGGATGAGCAAAGAAAACACTCTTTTGACCTCTCCTTTAAAACCAACTTGTTGAGCCTCATCAACAATAAATTTTATTATGGATCGTAGTTGTTTTAGATATTTCTTCCAAGGTCTGGCAGATGATACAGTTGTAAGTGGAGCAGAAACCAACTGCAAGCATCTGACTGCCAAGTGGAGAGAGAGACATGCTTTTCTCACTAGAGGACTGGTTGATGATACAGCAAGCCTTAACCAAGCCTGATGATATTCTGATGTAGATTCCAGGGACCCACATGATGGGAGATGAGAACTGACTTCCCCAAACAGGCCTCTGTCCCTCACACCTATGAATCACTCTATGACAACCCCAATACATAAACTATGAACAAAAATGCAACACATTTTAAGTTAAGTTAAGTTATGGATACTGAGACATATAATAATAGTCCATAGGCGAAGCCGGGCGTTGGTGGCGCACGCCTTTAATCCCAGCACTCGGGAGGCAGAGCCAGGCGGATCTCTGTGAGTTCGAGGCCAGCCTGGGCTACCAAGTGAGCTCCAGGAAAGGCGCAAAGCTACACAGAGAAACCCTGTCTCGAAAAACCAAAAAAAAAAAAAAAAAAAAAAAAAAAAATAATAGTCCATAGGCAAAAGACTTTAAAGTATATTTTAATTTTCTAGGATGCAGATGAAAATTGAATTTTAGAACAACTTCATTGTGAACAACAGGATGATCTTTGAAATTATAAATTGTCTGAAAGTCAGAAATGGACATGATCAACATTGCATTCCCAGAGACTTTCACTTATAGGCTATATTTGTACATGTGGACGTGTGTGTGTATGTGTGTGTGTGTGTGTGTGTGTGTGTGTATGTGTATTCATGTGTGTATGTAAATTGAATGTATACTGAAGTATTTACTGAAATCTAAGAAATTATTGAGGAGTAGTTTTATAGATAATAGGCCAGTGCTTAGAGTTAAGCAAAATACTGATATCTTATAAAAGTATAATAAGAGGTAAGAATAACAAATCTATTTCCTTGTGCATATATTTCCTTGTTAAATATGCTATTACATGCAATGAAGTAGAGAAACAAATTATTATGTATATTAATAGATGCTTAATTTGTTTTGCTATATTAATTTTAATATTATACAGAATGAGTTTGTAAATCAACACAGTTTAAGAAATGTTGATTCCTTACTAACACATTATGTTTCATCTTTTTTAAAATAATGTTCTTAGAGATCTGCTGAATAATGGCAGTTTCAATGTGATAAAAAATGAGGCCGATATAACATACTGAGCAAAAGTGAGGTGACTTAGGGCTTTGTAGCAATAACCGTAAACATGGTTGACAATGATAAACATGGACATGATGACCCTGACATTGGCATCCTATTTTCTTTTGATGTCTTTGAGACATTTTTGTATAGGTTAGGTTAGCCTTAATCTCTTGAATCTCCTGCACCACCACCCCCATGCCCTACCCAAGTGTTGGGATTATGGGTGCTGCTACCAGCCCTGGCTTTGTGATCCAGTCTGAAAAGGTCAGTGGCCAAATTGGCCATATTACCAAAAGATCTCATGCTTGGCTAATAATGTTTCAGAAGCATATGCCAAATTCATAATTATAGATTTATAGGCATATGGCCTTTGAGTAGGAAAAGAACTACCCAAACAAAGTATCTATATCTGATGCATGCCTTTAGGAGAAAAATAGAAAAAACATACAGGAAAAGGAAAAAAAGCAAAAAGAGTATAGCCATCCACATGATTTATGGTTATGAAAACCTAAACTCCAATAAATTGCTCCAAATTAAATGCAATTCAATGTCATTTTGATTTCATCATAATTCTTCAGGATTACTAATGATACATAAAATCATCATGCTATTCACGTGAAGCATAGGGGCTTGCAGGCATCAGTGAGCATAATCTAGTGACTAGCTTAGGAACCTGATGTGCTTTTTCTGCCCAATTTAACATCACCGCAGGAGATTTCACTAGCCTCCTTATGAGTGGTGGGCCATAAGAAGGACGTGATTTCATTATCTAGAAGGTTAGTTATAGCGTCACATGGCCCTCCTGAAATGCTGTCTCACTTTAAAAATGCTCCTAAGAGTGGATGAAATTGAGTCATATTGAGTGAAATCCATCTCCCCTCCATCAGTGGAAAATGTAAGTCCAGGATTCTTTCTTCTATTGTGATAACTGATATTGGCACTTTTTAGTTGAATGTTGTATTAATAGACAATGCTTTAAAATGTTTAAAATCTTAATTTTCTTTTTCAAACAGGATGTTTGGCTAAATTAGACTTAGAGGTAATTCAGTAAGGATTGGCTCGGAAATCTAGCAGGGAAATAAATATAAATAAATGCCTTTAAAATCATTACAGGAAAGATTATTCCTGTCTAGCTTCCACCCTGGAAAGCCCCAGATTTCCTTGCCAACATGTGACAATTTTTAGATTTGAAGAACAGGTGAATACATGTTAACGAGGTGTAAGATAGCAGTATCAGGTCAATAACATCTGCACTCTGAGTTTAAATATCTTGGAGATTATCAATCTATTTTGATACGTCTGTGTGGAAAGGGCACACACTGCATTTCGTTGGCAGTATGATTTAGTGTTTTGTTCAAGAGGTGGAACACTGTCAAAGGCAAGGCAGGCCAACAGGTCAGAAACAACTGTAGCCAACTGAATCTTACACCCACAGTTCTGTACACAAGTTTTTACAGAAGAAAAGCAAGTCCTAGTTCACTATCATTTCTATATTATGTAAGTTACTAATTGACTTCAGCTTGGTCTACCAATTTAGTTCCAAAATTATCATTCATATATTGGACTGAAGCATAGGTAGCAATGCAGAAAATGTAATTGTTAGAAGTCAAACTTGTGTCATAGCCATAGTTATTGAGAAATCAGTTGCTTTTCTTGTGTGTCTTGTCAAAAGGTCTGTTTGATATGAATGGAAAGACTAATCAGAAGCTGCCCTTAAACTCTGAATTTTTAGCATTCTAGAATATTCTACTTGGGTGCGTCATTGTATGTTTAACTGAGGTGAAAGCCTCCTTTTCTGTTCTCGTGATACAATACAGCCGAAGGCAGGAGCTGCATTTTAAGCTAAGATCTTCTGAACGTAACAACCAATTGCTTGCTTTTATGAATCTGTAAGGTGCATAGGTGTTTATTAACCTATAAGGCACAGATGACACAATTTCCTTCTGTTCGCTTGTTAGATTCTTTCACTACTCACTGTGAACCAATCTATAAAATATGACAGATGACAAATAGATCTATCAAGTTCAAGCAGAAAACTAACAGAACACAGTATTGATGGCAGCCTATTATGATTGTACCTGCTTCGTAGAAAGTTCCATTGCTGATATAGTTGTTGGTTCCTAAAAGAGAAGCAAAAGAAGTGTTTGATAAAGCTAATGGATAAGTGGTTAACACACTTACTAAGTTCTCAGGGAAGTAATGTCACTGCTGACAACAAACGGTGTAACTGGAAATAAGATCTGTGAAGAAGCTGAAGAGGTGACTGCTAATGTGTGAATAAGGGCCCACCAGCACAGTCCAGATGGAAGTCCTTGGGGATCCTACCTGCAGCTGGGTAAGTTGTGTTTGTCACCCCCTGAATAGACCTAGAGAAAACTTCTCAGTAGGTCCACAGCAAATCAAGAAAAAGTAAATTATCTAATCCCCCTTTTCTTATTTCCTTAACTTCATTATCCTCTATTTCCCCTTCTATTGGTATGTGAGACAAAGACAGGCATCCCATGTTCTCCTTGGTCCTTTAGGTGGAACTGGATGCTCTAACCTGACTGTCATCAGTTCCATTCACCTCGCTGTCTTCTCCATCTAGCCATCCTCTAGATGATCTTTCATTTTCAGAAGCAGAATTCCCCAGTGAAACTCCATTGAGCCTCCAAGTCCTTCAGTGATCACTCCCTTTTAGCATTCCCCTGTCTCTTTGGTGTCTGCCCGACAGTCCTGACTTCTTTAGCTCCCCTTGCCATTCTTCCCCCTCAGCCTTCACTGCACTGAGCTGGGCCACTCTGGTGCTGCCCACCCCACATGCAGAGGCAGAGCTCCAACTCCCCACTTCACACCTGATGGCAAAACTGAGCACATGATTTTCTTCACTTCTGCACAACCTGCCTGGCACGCTAGTGAAACAAGTAGTGAAGGATGTGTATTAACTTAATGGGCTAATTTAGAGATTTCTAATACTTTTCTATTGTAGGGTATTGTACAGCTTAAGTGAGTAATAGGAATTATTAAATATAATAACAATTTCTTATAGAAATATCAATCACAAAGACAACTATGATGCAAATAATTTCAGCCCATTGTGTCTACATAGAAAGGGCATATTTACTATTTAGTAGTATCAAGTCCCCAAATAAAAGCTGTATTTCATGATAAATATTCCGCTTTAAGGGATTTTAGGTTTCTACAATATTGGAATAAGTTAACAAATAAGGAATTAAATGTGTCAGGAGAAATTTCCATGGCAACCTCTCCCCCTCTAATCATCTCACATGAGAATTTCTCAAGCGAATAAAAAAATAACTAAGTTCATGTGGGTCTGTATTGAAGAAATTTTATAGTCAAGCTTCAAGGCATTGAAAGTTAACATCCAATGTAATAGAATATGAGGTCTAAGTTCTTTTTAAATAGAGTTGATTGCATTTCTACTTCATATTTATTGATAATACAAAAGCAAAGACATCTATAAAGTAGATGAAAATGGGTTATCACGTAAACTGTAAAATAGGAGACAAACTCGAACACACATCAGATTTCAGTCATATTATTGTGCCAATATTCAAGATTAAGCTCATATATTAATTAATATAACCTTATTTATTATTTATACCAGGAAGTTAATAGCAATTTAGAATATGTACTGCAACTGAATTTTAATGCACAATATATCACACTGACATCCATTTAAATAAGATGTATTTTTTCTGAGAAATAACTGGAGGCAAATATGACTTCCATTTACAACAGATGTAGCTTCATAAGCATTTTTTCCATGAAATTGGTTTCAATTGCAAATTTAATTGGTGTTCAAGTTTAAAAAAATGAAATAAAAAACTTAGCATCTTTTCAAGATTTTCTATGACTCCAATTTACTATACATCTCCCAGATATTTTAATTTAGTCCTTATTAAACTTTTGCACTTGCAAAGCTTTTTCACCTGCTGATCCCGGGAGATTCTGATATAGCTCACTGGATGCTCAGTACTGGAAAGGAAGCTCCTTCAGAAGAAGTTAGACTGGGGCTTGGAAAGCATCAATTATGTTTTACATTTGAATGAAAATTAAACTCTTTCATTTGTTTGCTCAGCTGTTCATGGAATATTGCATAAATTGGGTTTAAAATGCAAGTGTTATTGATGTCACTGCCTTGCAGCCCTTTGCAGCCAACAGAACTATAAAGAAAGCCCTTTGTCCCCAAGGCGCCATGGCTGCGTGTGAAACTTCACCAACTCAAAAGGAAAGCCCATTGGAAGGACTGGAAAGAAAAACTCACACTGACCAGTTAAGGTGAAAAATCACCATGTGTCTGGCTTTTTATATCTCCTTAATTTAAAAAAAGACAAAGATAGGGAAGCCAAACATTCTAGAACAGATTTTTATGAGCGTAACTATTTTCCAATAACTAACATTTACCAATTAGCTTAATTTTACTCTAAAACCAGAATCTTTATGAGTTTATGATTGCAGTCTTCATTATATGAAGAAATCGATGCTCCATAAGCTAAGCAGGTCACTCAGAAGCACATAGTGAACCCACTCAAGCTCAGGCGAGTGCTAGCGAAACGCATTTCAATCTGCTGTATGTTAGTGCTACAGTGCAATTCGGAATATTTACTAGCAGGTGTGCTAGTTCCTCAGTCTGACACCAATGCCAACGTTACCTCTTAGAGGCTATTAAAAGCTCTGCTCTGAAATGGAAATTTTATTGCCATAGAATATTTTTCTTCCTATGCAGTGATTGGGATGTGATTTCACCCTGAATAAAAGTATCTTGTAACCAAAACCACTGGAATGTTCTGTGATTAGCCAGGGTGTTTTCCTAAACCGATCTCAAGATGGCAAGAGGTATGTACTGGTTTTAATCCAAGAATTTATGGGTTATTCAGTCTGAAAGAGACTCATACCAACATGGTCTCATGGAGGTAGTAATATGGGTAAATTAACTTAATATTAAATGTGTTTAAAAGTTATAAAAGAGTACCAGCTAGGATCATGACCTTAAATCTTTATCTTATGTATTTACCCTATCAAGCTGAGGGGCAGCTCAGTTGATCTTTTTAAACTGTATTTTATTTTACATGGAAAGACACAAGTGTCAAATAGAACCATAGAAACTGTGACATTTTCCTGCTTTTTTCATTGTATGTGGCTATTGCTTTAATGTGTTGTGTTTTTTTTTTTTCTGTCCCCTGCTGTAAAATTAAACAAAGCTTGACAGTGAAATATTCCAATTGCTAGCCCACAATATATGTATGAACTTTGGCTGTTAGAATAGAATGCTGAAAGTAAATATTTCTGCAAACTCTGCCCAAAGATGTTTTGTCTGTTTGAGTGTCAAAGAAATAATCGTGACAATGTGCACAGCAGAGACCAGGAAGGGAATGGCAGCAGCATCTATGGAAGGAGGTAGATTTCCAGTTGCAGTCATCTTCAACACAACTGAGATACATAAACAGTTTCCTCCTTTACACTACAGGGTTAATTTTTCATTCTTAGAGATTGGTAATAATTTCTCTAAATATGGATTAAATGCCATAGATATGTGTCTTAGAAGGCATCACCAGTGTAAGTTTGAAATGTACTTCTTTGAAAATCCCCAAATAAGAACAAAATGTTATAGATATAAATATCCATATGTGCATGTCTATTGGCTCCCATCATGCTTTTTTAAAAGTCATTTTAGATTAAACTCCTTTCAAGTTGAAATTTTTATTAATATATCAAGGAATACAGGTAAGATGTCAAATGTTAACCTCAGATTTCAGAAACATTAAAAACAGAATTTAGTTACAATATTGAATTACTGCCAAAATATGCATGACTTAATTAATAAAACACAGAAAACAATGAAAAGATGAGAAAAATTATTTATAAATGCTATAACATGACTAAAATGACTCTACACAATAAAATTTAATTCTACTACGTGATAACAGAAAATCAGTCTTTGAAACTAAGATGTATAACAGAGAGGATCCTTTTACCTGCATGAGGTCAGAGACTGTTCTTAGAATAGCCACCTCTCTCTGACTCTGTCTGTCTGTCTGTCTGTCACTCTCTCTGTCACACACACACACACACACACACACACACACACACACACACGATTGAATTTTTATAAAAGCCTGATTCTATGAAAGGTGAAGGAAAACACTAAATCTGTGAATTAGGCGTTTGTAAGGAAGGGTGCCTTGCTAGTGTCACCCATGACTTATTTTTGCAACAGTTCCATTAACAATTATTTTTCAATGAGGGTTCTTTTCCCTTTTATTAAAGAATGGTATGGGATTAGATCACTAGGATTTCATGGCTCTCTTTCTGATGGACTTTTCCCCCTCTTCTTCAATCTTACTTGAGTACTGGAGTCCTTGAAAAGGAATCTTACAATCTTTATCATATTTAGTTTTTTTGCATTGGTACTGTTTCATTAATTTGATAAATGTTGACTGAATTTATTCTTTAGGCTTTAGAGATATAACAACGAATGCCAGGCAGCC
Source organism: Peromyscus leucopus (assembly GCF_004664715.2). Taxonomy (NCBI): domain Eukaryota; kingdom Metazoa; phylum Chordata; class Mammalia; order Rodentia; family Cricetidae; genus Peromyscus; species Peromyscus leucopus. The sequence goes on along the minus strand of NC_051065.1, from coordinate 31,627,674 downwards.
ATTTATAAATTTAGCCCACATTGCCCATAATTTGTTTGCTAATCTAAATGGACTCTATAGTGCATGACAGCCCATTTAGATAATTATAGTTTTCAATTTACAGGTTAAAGTTCCAATGCTTTTTAAGGTAACTCACTTGGAATAATGCATGTTAAGAATCAGTTCATACTCTACACTCAACATTTAAAAATGGCCAGAAGAATCAATTTTTAATATTGGAACTGTGATTTTTACTATTTTGAATATTTAAATTAAGGGCACACAGAACATTTATAAGGAAGTCTACTTGTGTGCAGTTTAGATGACTGAAAACAATAAAATAATAAATATTAATAATATTCCAGTTGAGCATTGTGGCACATGCTTATATAGTCAGAGTCCTCAGGTAGTGGAGGCATGAGGATCAGAGGTTCAATGCCATCCTCAGCTACACAGTGAATTCAAGGCCAGTCTGGCATACAGGAGATACTGCCCACCAAAGAAAACAGAAGCAGGTACAGTACCACCAAAAAGCCTGATAGCATATGGACCACAATGCTGTCACCACCCCTAGTGCTAGAAGCATGGGTCTCTGGATGAGGTACTATAGTCAATATTTTGCAAATAAGAGTTTTAGAGGCATTGAGTGAAGCAACGATTGTTATGCTGGTTTAAAGGAAGATTCTAAACTTTCTAGTAGAAGATTATTCAGTGTTATTATCAAAGATCTAGCCCACAGTTTACCAGGTACATGTTTGAATGACATTTCTAATTCTAATTGAATTTTTACTTCATTTTCTGCAATTTTTACTTTATTTTCTCTTCAAAAGACAATAGAACAGTGATTCCTGAGTCATGAGGCAAGTACATCTGCATATAAATGAAGTACAAAAAGGAGTGAGGGGCATTTAGCTTCAACATTAAATGTTGAGTCAACTGAAAATTATAATCTAGTGCATATATATATATATAATTTATTATTACATAAATTATATATATATATAATGTCGGTATGCCTATGTGACACATGTGGAGCACAAATGATATCACATGATTTCATTTCCTCTTTTCTATCTACTTGTCTCTTGGTATTCAACTTTATTTTATATATCTAGATTTATGAGTAAGTACCCACTGTATTATTTTATCAAAATATTTTAAATAAGCATGTTATTTGTCTTACATATAATTCATATCAAAGTGTGATATCTGTTCAAACTTTATCAGTTGGCAAGCACCCTAAAATGAGCAACATGTATAATATCTATGTTGATCTATTTCCCGTGCCCCTGCTCCAACCTCAATATACCTAATACTTGAAGATCCTCCCCATACCATTGGTGACTCAGGAAAAGGAGACAAATATTTGTCCATTTTTGAAGTTTGCAGACTGGGCATCTATTATAAATTATCTGCTACTAACATAAGCCTACTTACCCAAACTTAAGCACTGATTTTCTTAAGAAAAATACAAAATAATGTAGGAATTAGCTGAGATATCATTCTTCCCTTGGCATGTTAAATGTATCTCCCCAAAAGCTCACAGGGCTTACATATCATGGCAGATATACTATAAAGTACAAGAGAAGAAATTTTGAATTGGGAGATATTTGATCTTCAAGGTAACTTATAGAAATGGTACAAAATGTAAATCATAAATTTTCTCATTTAAAAAAGAAAATATGAGCCAGGAATTTTTATATCCTTACATTTAATTGCACTAACACTTCCAAGATTTATTTTGATTAGTGTCAGATTTTGTACTTGACAATCTAATTAGAAGTGTCTACAAGGGCGCTGTCCACGGCAACTACAGTGTCCATTTGTCTTGGGGCACAGATATGCACCTGAACCTGGGGATGATGGAAATTAGATGGCACTCACCCTGAAGACTGTCATTTCTTCCAGAAGAACCTCCTCTAAGTCATGCCAAGTCTCCTTGGGGACTGAGACTACCTTAAGGACAGTCCCAACATCTTTAAAAGAAAGCAGAGGAGAAGGTTACAGAGGAGGTAGATTAGAATGGAGTTTACCCCTAATGGGACAACAAGGATTTTTGCGAAAAGCTTTTTTTGTTTTTAACATGTGGAATGGGAAGTATGAGTGTTAGCTACAGCACACACGGCAAGCTCAGGAGAAAAATTCTTTGTTAGAGGTGGATCGCTTCCATTGTTGGTGACTCCATGCTTCCTACTTCAGGTTAACTGACCTTCCAGCTTCTGAGGCCACCTCCTACCTCCCCAGAGAGATGCCAAGATTACAGCACACTTCTGTGTCTTCTGGGGGTCTGGACCCAAGTTCTCAACTAAAACATGCACTTTTACACACTGAGCTATCTCCCCAGCCTCACCAAAAGAAGGTTTTTCCAACCTGGCTCTTTGTATTTCTTTTCCATGTGGATACATTAGTAAACTTCTACATACAAGTGCATTTTACGCATTTAGACTATAAACTATAAAGATAGCCTTGGAACACAAAAATCGATTTTTTAACGGTATCAAACTTTAAAAAAGAATTTAATCTGAAAGTATAGAAATTCTCAAAAATATATTAAAAACAACATGGCTAAGTTGGATAGCTTTTTTATTGTGTTTTAAATTTTCTTTAACTGGCATGTATTCCAGAATATACATATATATGTGTTTATGTGTATATGTCTGTATGTGTGTGTGTTTGCGTGTGTGTGTTTGTGTGTGTGTGTGTATACTTGTGGAGAGAGAAAGAAAACAATTTGACATGACAGACTTTTCTACTTTTATTTTAAAACCAGCATATGTCCATGAAGACTCTGTAGATGTGAAATGTAAGGGATACTGCCCATCCCAGGTATAAGAGCCTCAAAATTCAGCAGCACACCCCTCTCCTAGAAGCTGCCGCACTTAAAGGCCCTTAAGGCAGGCTCAATGATGCTGAAGTGATGAATGATAATGTGATTTCTCAAAATACTCTGTCTACAATACATACACTTGGAAGTCAATTCTAGAGTCTTAGAGAAATTTAAATTTAGGATTGTGAATTATAAAAAAAATTGGATTTATTTTATAGGGATTTAAACTACTACTTAATTTTCATTATCAAGAGAAAAAATGCTGTCATGAAAAGACCTGTCTTTTGCACTTCTGAAACGTGGATTTCCCTGTGTTCCAGGTGCGATTCCATTCTTTGTTAGAAGGCAAGCAGGGTTAAGACATTAATTCTAAACAATTTCAGTTTTGAGTAAATTTGATCAATTCTTTGCAGCTTCAGTTGGTTTATTTTTTAACAAACTTTATCTTTTTTCAAAGAGATTCTTACAATGAGAATAATAAGGAGTGCCATACCAGAAACAGAACCTAATCTAGTCATTCTATTGGCCATTCTCAGCGGGTTGGCACAATGTACTCTGTGTGATCAAGGCTATCCCTTCTAAAGTTTAAAAAAGGCCACTTTTAAGAGGATCCTTCTGTGTTTACAGGACCTTAGCCTGCTCATAACACCAAAGATTAAAGGGAAATTAGGTTAATCTATTTAGTGACTCCATTGGGTCTCCTGGACCCAAACACAACTTTATCTGTGTTCCAGATCAAGTTTTACCGAGTAGTATTTCAAACAATTTCACACAAATTGAATCAGATTACTCAACAAGGATCCATGTGCTATGAAGTGAAACTTAGTTAAAAGATAAAATTACTGTAATCAATTAGCTTGATGACAGATGACCCTGGTCTGTACTGACCTACAACCATCCACATTATCTAACGTTCGTTCAACATCCTCATGAAAATGGGGTTTTTAAAGGCAGTTTGTGTCCTAGAGAAATTAAATGCTCATGATTGGTTTGCTTTGGTCAAATACCCAGAAGCAGGCTTTGTCACTTTGAGAGTGAATAAGGGGCTTCTGAACTAGAGACGGAGAACAAGGCTGGTGTGACATTGTTCAACAAACCCAATTATTCTGCAGAGATTCAATTATAATTTGACATTTAAAGACAAGCGAATATTTACTGAAAAGAAATGCTATCTTGTATTTCCTGATTTCATTTGTAACCGGTAGGTACTATACACAGTCATTGCCTTTTATGGAACACTGAATCTCATTTGGATTCTTCTATTTGGTAGGGGAATGTTCTTATCCATAAGAGACTGTAATGTACTGTTAAGAACCTGACACTGTTAAACCTGGTAACATCAGAATTTCACAATTAAGTTATGAATCTTCAGGTAATTTTACTACACATTTCTGTTCTGGTGTAGTCAACGTAATTGTCTTTGTGTTTCTCACAAGGGAAAATAAATGCTATTGTACAAGGTTTCGGTGGAGCACTCTCTTTGTTTCGTTTCTTGTTGATTTATGTCAGTTAATGAAGTTAATGGAGACTAGGAATTTATTACCTTGGAATCTGACATCAAGTAGCAAGTTTCAGATTTGTAACTGGTACTTTCATAAACAGCTTTACCATTTAGAGATTATGGGAACACAAAATCACATGTCAGAGTAATAATAAGACTGAGTCTGAAAATATACCTGCAGAAATTTGTTCTAAAAGTGAAATTAGTGAAAAGATTTCATTACAGTTCTAAAGAAAAGCATCTGATGAATGTTGAATCAATTTTCTGATAATTTTTTTTCATGTTTCATTTGTAAGGCAGAAACAATGAGCAAATTATTTTGGTAACCTTTATTTGATTGAAGGTTTTCATTAGTGGTGATGTTAAAGTTCTTATAAGTTTGCAGTAACACATTCTTGGACACTTATTCAATTTGCTGGGAATTTCAGTCCTGATTTAAGGAATTTCAGTCATGCTTTGAGCAATAGTGTGTGTGTGTGTGTGTGTGTGTGTGTGTGTGTGTGTGTCCCTAACCAGAAGAATTATGATTCAATTATGATAATTGATTATTTAGTTATTAAATATACTTGATTGTATTGATCAAGTTGAAAGAATATTTATTTTAAGCTCTATGACTACAAAGTGATAACTTTTTGTGTGTTGGGAGGTTTTGTTTTGTTTAATTAGCATTTTTTCATTTTTTTTTAACACACCAACCACAGTTTTCCCTCCCTCCTCTCCTCCTGCTCCCTGTTAACACTCCCATTATCCCCATTCCCATCCACTCCCCCTTGGTCTCCACCCAGAAAGGGGCAGGCCTCCTATGGGCTTGAACAAAGCACACACCAAGTTGAGGAAGGATCTAGCCCCTCCCCCTGCACAAATGCTAGCTGAGGCAATCCAGCATGGGGCACAGGTTCCCAAAACCCAGCCAAGCCCCAGAGACAGGTCCCAATCCTTAAGAAAGTAAGGAGGGATTGTACAAGCCAGTGGGTCAAGGTCATGAGAGAGGAACTCACAGAGACAGCTGACCTGAGCACAGGGACTATACTCTAACAGTTAGGGAGCCTGCATGGGATCAACATAGGTCCTCTGTATGTGTGGCTTGGTCTGTTTGTGAGGCTCCTAGCAGTGCGACTGGGACCTGTCCCTGGCACTTGATAACATATTTTTAATGATAGATTATTCTGTATATAAATACAGTATGCTGGAAGAAAATATATAGTTGAAATTCAAAGTGTACCTGTTCCGATGAACATGACATCATACTGGCCATCTTCGGCATCCACTCGGTCTACAACAATTTGTGTGAACTGATAATTTACATCTGTTTTGATCATTATTGGGCGGTTATTAATGGGGAATACTGGATTGTACATGGCTGGGTGACTTCTTGCAAAGGTTATGACATCATCAGGAAGGTCTTTTGTGGAGTCAAATCCACCAAATGTTTTACTTGGACACTATTAGAAAAAAAGAGAATACCTTTTAAACAAAATCTAACAATTAAGAGTATAAATTATAAAATAACACTTCTTCAATAGTCTGTGAGTCTAAACCTGTAATTATTTTCCACTCTATTTGAAATTGACTAAGTAAGTATTAGCTATCACCAGCTCTTCTGTACCTAAATTAGTAGATGAAATTATCAGTGTATATTTCTAAACAAGTATTAATTCTCAATGTTAATGAATGTTTACTTATATCATATACAATAATACATATATTACAAAACTTGCAAATGTATCTGAGGTGTTCTGGATTCTGGAGAAGTCTGACACCCATGTTAATTGCATCAGCCTGTGCTTCGTTTCTATAATAGATGTTTAAAATGATGCATAAAATATGCTGTAATTAAATGCAACTAATGACATTTAGAGAAACACTACTTTTCTTGAGTCACACCCAAATATAAATGATCTTCCCCAACTAAAAGATAATAAAAACTATTCTTTATTGTCTGACTCGTAACATAAGGTTGAAAACATTATTAATGGCTTTAATAAAATAAAATAATTCAGGCCTTATTTAGTGTCTACGGCACAGAAACTAACCAATCAGAATGGAGGCAACATGGATAGGATAAATACATGTTGGCACACAAAGCTAGAAAGAATGTGTTTTTGTGAGCTGGCAGTATATCAACTCTGGATGGAAATATTCTTAAAAGTCAAGAGAAAATTAAGGTTTATTGTCTCCTCACTATGATCACTATGTAGAACAGTGTCATAGGATACAGTATACCCAGTCTTACATATCTTGTCCTACAGTTCAGTAATGCCTAACTTTGAATGTAAGTGCTTGAGAGGTAAAATGTAATTAGGATATGATCCTTATCTTACAAGATTAGAATAAGAAATCAACTTCTTGCCTGTTACTTGACAAATTCATTAATTCATGAGTTATTAAATAGTTTGAAATGAGAATACTATATATGCATATATGTTTGACCTGAACATGGATTATATATGATACTAAAATGATATACTTCTAGTTTTGATGTAAATGAGAAATTTATCTAAATATTGTTATAGAAATATCATATATCCACATTAAAACTTATAAGAAACAATGCAAAACTTCAAAAGCCTCTCAGATTATTTAGAGCACTAGAGAGATGGCGTGGCTTCTTCCAGAGGACTTGGGTATGATCCCCAGTACCCGCAAGATAGTTCATCTCCATCTGTAACTCCAGTCCCTGGGTATCCATCTCCCTTTCTGGACTTCTCAGGGTCTGTACATATGTGGTGGACAGACGTATGCAGGCAAAATACCCACAATCAGAAAATACAGAGTGAATTTTTAAAAAAAGGATCTTTGTGTTCTCCTTTACATTGTGTAAAGACATCAGGCACAAATGTAGAAATGTGTGCGTAAAAACCATAGTTAAGGATTATTTTAATTTTCCTATAAAATTATTTTAATTTCCTACAAAAACAAAATTTTTAATTTCTTCCTCTACCATCTATTTTTAATATAAAATATAATTTGCTTATAGGATTTTCTTTAAACTTCAGTAATAGCTGGGCAGTGGTGACACATGCCTTTAATCACAGCTCTTGGGAGGCTGAGGCAGCAGGGCCTCTGTGAGATCAAGGCCAGCCTGGTTTATAGAATGAGATCCACGACAGCCAGAGCTACACAACACAGTGAAAGCCTATCTTAAAAAACTAATTATTTCAACAATAGTATGTTGTTTAAATATGCACTCATGACTGCCCCTCATGGTGCTGTTGAAATGCCAGAGTCCCAGCTCTCAGCTTTGATAGAGCTGTCCATTCTCTTCCACACCTGCACTGGACAAGGCTGCCTCTAACACTGAGCACAGTGCTTGCCGATACACTTTCTCCTAACAGCTTACTGTGAGCAGGGAGTTAGTACTAAGCTATGGGACTGACCATACTTAACATAGTTCCTACCACTGAAATGGGAAAAAATAATTGGCTACTGATGTCTATACTGTGTGTGTGTGTGCATGTGTGTGTGTGTGTGTGTGTGTGTGTGTGTGTGTGTGTATGTATTCCAGTACAATACATCCCATAGAACAAAGCCTAGAATAGAGCAATTTCCGTATTTTAATTGCTGTTACTGATTTTACATACATAATTTATTTTCAGATTAAAATGTATTTTCAGTAGGGTATTTAAGACATGGAGTCCTGTCAGACAGAGGAATATAAATCTGTCTCCTAAGAAAGAGAGGACAATTTGTTATTAAAAGCTGGAGTAAATACATTTGTTTTCATATATCTCATTTGTTTCCTTATAATAAAAATATTCCATCTAGTCATTTATTATTTTCAAATTGTATTGAAGGTTTTTTTGTTGCTGTTACATCAACAGCAGCCAGGAACAATTTTTATAAAGCACAACATATTTAATTTTCTCCTAAATAATTTTAGGAATGCAGAGAAAATGAGAATACTAAATGCCTTGTATCTAGTAAGGTATTAAAAAATACTTTCTTTGAATCCATCAGACTATTAAAACACTGAAGTGAAATTAAAGTAATACCTAAATTTCAAATGTAATCCTTTTCACTATCTAAAATTATTTTTCTTAAATTTCCTTATAATTAGAAAATGTTACTCTTAGTTGCGACAGGCAAGAAATGACCTGGGCCAGGAGCTACATGTAGCTCTGGCACACATGTATAGAGATGATCTAGTCACTAAACATTTGGGGTGCGAGGCTGTGATACAAGCCAGGACACACTAAATTGTATAGTTCAATAGAGAAATGGGGTGGGAGAATCATGAGGCCTCAAAAAAAAAAAAAAAAAATGACTCATGGGCGAGTCTTCTAATCAGCTTCCTCTTACAAACAGACTTAGCCCAGTGCCATCTGTGAGGCGTTTTCTTGCTTGCTAACTGATGTAGAAGGACCCAGCTCACCGTGGGCAGTGCCATTATGGGCGTGAGCTCCTGGGTGGTGTAAGTAAGCAACCTTAGCAAAAGTGAGGGCGCTGGCCATCTACAGTGTTCTTCCAGGGCTTCTGCTTCAAGCCCTACCTTGGCTCCCCGCAGTGATGGACAGTAATGTGCCATCTAAAATAGAGTCTTTCTCCACTCCAACCCGCCTAAAGAAAATGTTACTTCTGACATGGTCTTTAGGCTGAATGCCCTGGATTTGTATCATATCAATGTGTTTCTTTTCTTTTTTTTTTTTTTTTTGGTTTTTTGAGACAGGGTTTCTCTGTGTAGCTTTGCGCCTTTCCTGGAACTCGCTTTGGAGACCAGGCTGGCCTCGAACTCACAGAGATCCGCCTGCCTCTGCCTCCCGTGTGCTGGGATTAAAGGCGTGCGCCACCACCGCCCAGCTAATCAATGTGTTTCTTTATATGTATTTTTTAAAAATGTTTTGCTACATGACTTTTTCATTTAGTTTGACACAATTTCATTGGGGTAATAATGTTACAAGCTCAATCCCAAACCACTGGATGATAATGTTGGTTTTGATACTGTTTCTTTGAGCACAGCCTTCAGTAATCAGAATGAGTAGCATCCTCCCCATCGGAGAGAGACAGCCCATATGCCTCCTGTTAATTCAGTGTTCTGTGAAGGCCATTTCCTCAGTGTTCTGCTCAGAAGAGGAAGTGCATAGGCTGCTCATTCTTATTTTGTTAAAAAATGTAGGGATGTAGAATGGTAAGGAAAGAATTTAAATACTGGCAGGTGCAGTGAATATGACTTTACATGTGGAGTTACAGGGGACCACACAGAATCCTAGGCTTGGACTTCTATTTATGGTCATGGATTCTTTGTTCTACGTTGTGCTAATGCTTACACCTGAAGTTATTTGTTTTATTTGTCAGAAATATATTCATTCCATGTGTTAATTATCAAAGTCACTTACAGTTCCCGGCCGTGGATAGGGCACTCTTCCTTGATAAGGCACCCACTGATAGTTGGGGCCATCTCTGTGAGCATATGGACCAAGGAACACTCTTCTTACGTCACTCATACTGTACATACACACAGCAGATCCCTTGAAGATGTTGCTAGGAGGGAAGAGAATAGAAACTGGCATTATCTCCAGTCAGTGGCAATGGGATGGCTTGGACTTTGTTATTATGTTTCAGATGTTAGTGATCAAACAAACAGAGTCTTTGCAATCACAAATATTGTTTAAGATTAGTTTGGTCTCATAGATATATTTTATAAATGTATAGGAATAAATCATGATTTGTTAAAGTGTGTGAAATCTTGTCTGTTATTCATCAAATATGTACATTCATATCAAATATAAACTATTAAAGCTGAACAGGAAAGACATATATGGATGATCACCTCTGAATGCATATTTGGTTTTGATGTCACAAAGAAATAAAAGCTAAAAATTCTCTTTGACCCTCAAGTATCATTACAGTATCAAGAATCTTTAAAGGGTTATTTTAAAAGCCAAATCTGGTGCTCTAAAGTAATGTACAACGCCACATGGCATGTCACACTATAATATTTTAAACTCCCAAACCAACAAGGTATGAACTGAAGTAACTGAGTTGGATCTGAAATCTATGGATAAAACACTGAGCATAGTTTTAAGGTCATAGCTGTTACTCAATGGTCAAAGTGGAGAAGTATGGTAGATATTCCTATCATTCCATGAATCAAAAGCAAGCAATTGAAATAACTGTTTGTCATTGAGATGAAACTATGTTACATTTACTTTGTTTGCAAAAAACACAGCTTATGTAATATTTTATTTAAAAATATAATGGATGTACACATTCACAATATGGAAATTTTTATCTTAGGGCTGATATCTCCCTATGGAAAATTACCTATAAGTCACATTGAAATCCCACGTAAACCACACAAGAACCACAGGTTCCTAAGCTATAAAAACTGCTCACTAGACAATGATGCAGGAGGGAAGAAGCTAATGTCTACTGGGCTCTGTCAACCATTTAACATGAGTATATGACTTAGGACTAACCTCAATAAATATGCATAGCACTTAATATTTTCATGATAGAATAAATAACAAACTGAAACACATTTGATGTATCCCACTTTCAGTGAAAAATTCTTGCATATACCCCTTTTTATTGTTACAAATATAATAATCCTGATGAATCAGATAGCTCTGAAGTTTGAGATATACAATTTAGAGTAATTTACCACCAATTACCTGTCTTATTGAAAAGAGTGAAGAAATTATTTCACCTGTTAAACACTGTCAATATTGATTGCCCAAATACTAGCATGGGAATTACCTATAGATTATTTAGAAATGCAGATTGTTAGGCACAACTCATTCTTATAGGGTCAGAAACTCTAGTGATAAATTCATTTATCACATGAATTTTTATTGCTTATATTTTATAATAAAAATTGTATATATGATTCGTAGAATAGAGAAATTGAGTTTTAACACATTCTTGGTGGTCCTCATACATAGTCAAGTCTGAGAAGGGCTGCTGCTCTAGGAAATGGGAAAAGAGAAAGACACACTGATAGTTGCCACTCACTTTCCACAGTTTTTATTGCAGTTGTCAAGTTATTAACACCAAAGGTCACTAATGCACAGGCAGAGGACTTGCATATAGACTTAGTAATATATGTCTCTTCATGTCTAATGTTAATTATATCAAGTGATGATGTCAAAGTGATTTAAATGTCTTTAATATTTATATTTAAAAAAAAGTGATTTAAATGTCTTTAATGTTTATAAATAAGCCAGAATAATATTCTACAATCAATCTTTCACTTTAAATGACCATAGTCACCCCCAGCACTTCTTAGTTGATTCAATATTATTTTTAAATATTTGCTATCCCTCAATACATATGCTTACTAATAACCATGTGTGTCCTTATTCCAAAAAAAGCTCCAGATAGTTTGAACATTGTGCTGAGTAGAGGGGTGATTGTCTGACAGCAAGACTAAGCAATTCCTTCTTCACTGAGAGCAAGAACTCTGGGAAAAACTGGAAAGCGAAAAGAGCAGGCTGGTGACAGGTTGGGAAGGCATGGACAGCAGGAGAGGGTGAGAGATGTACAAGGAGTGGAATGGGAAGAGAGGAAAGGAAGCTTGAATTCGGAACTGCGTATTAAGCAGAACACACACACAAACCTGTGGGAACTTGGCTCTTGGGTTTCTCTCTCTAGCTCTGGATTGCATTTAAGGAATCTTTTTATAAGATTATCTTTTAAACTTTTGGATTTTAGGTAGCTAGTGAAAAAAGTCAAGGAGATCATCAAAGTAAAGAGTAATTAGAGTAAAAAAAGAGAAAATCTATTTGCTAACTTTAGACAGCTTTGATATAATAAATATGGTATATTATACTGCATGTAAAATATGTAAAATCATACACATGTGTTGAAATGTTATGAAAAGGTTGTAATAGTGTTTGTAGAAGTGTCTGAGTAGGTTTTATTTAAGAACACGTGTGTATCACATCTCCATACGTATGCAGGCAATCACAGTTAAGAATGAAGAAGTTAATGAAGAAGGGCAGGAATTTGAGGACAGTGGGGAGCAGTATGTGGGAAGGTCTGAAGAAATGAAAGAAGCAGGATGACTGTAATTTTATTATAATCTCAAAAAATAAAAGAAAACGTTTCTACAAACAGCTTAATAGTTTATTTGTCAGCTTTTTACTTTCTCTAAATCTGTAAATTTTTGTTAAATTCTGAGGAAATATGTAGGAAGATGTAGCAAGGACTTTTAAGCGGTGTGAGAGCCGCGGGAAGGCTGCCCGACTGCTCGGACACGAGATGTGTTTTCTCTTAAGTTCTCTGTCAACCACCTGTCCAGAGAGGTGGCTTTCATTCCAGGGAAACCACTGGTAACATTGATATCCTAGCTTGCCTTTCACCTTCGTTTCATTAGCATTTGCTGAAAGCGATGGAGACAGAGTGGGTCAGGGCGTTGTTACACTTCGAGGTTCCATATCCAGTTGCTTTATTCTTCTTTTCTATCACTAAAAGCTTCTTTATGACCCACATCTTGTTAAATATTTAAAGTTGATGTTATATTTTTATTAATATTACGTTGTATTACATAGGCTACAACATACAGTTTCTAAACTGCTTCACTCTTCTATTCATAGTGATGATATTCTTGCATTACATGCTTAAATTTCTTATTACATGTATGTGGTGAGGAGGCGCAAACATGTGCCACTGTGTATGCCCAGTTCAGAGGACAACTTGTTTCAGCCTGTTCTCTATACCACATAGGTTCCGGGATCCAACTCTGGTTGTCAACTATGGGAGCAAGCACCTTCACCCCAGGAGCCTTCTCAACAGCCCCCGCCCCCATGATCTGTAAAAGCAAAGAACTAATCAAATCAGTATGAGTGCATGCCAGAACCAAGGTTTCACAGATACTTGAAAACGGAAGCAACTAAAGCAGCTACAGGATGTGCAATTGTCCAAAATAATAATAAAAAACCCGTTTACCTCGATGTTGTGAACACTCCGTAGACAATCGGATTTTTAGGATCTTTAGAGTTCATTAAGAAGACATCCTCTATTTGAAAACACAATCAGAAAAAGTTCTTATTATTTATTTTACATCCCAGCTTCAGTTTCCCCTTCTTCCTGCCCCCCCCCCAGTCTCTGCTCCCCACCCCTCCTCTATTCCCACCCCTCAATCCTCTCCCCTCCGTTTCTGTTCAGGAATGGCAGCTCTCCCATGGATATCAACAAAACATGGCGTATCAAGTTGCTGTAAGACTAAGCATTTCACATATGTCCTGTGAATCAAACATCAGCCACTTACGCAATTCATCGAAATGGGTGTCAATGCCATTTGGGCCTGGCACGGAGCAAATCAGGCGTGCCTTCAGGAACGTCGTCCATTTATTCACAAGACTTCTGTGTCCGCCAAAGTCATTCTGAAAGGCAACACAAGCTACTCTATAGAGCAAGCATGTGCAGTAGTGTGAAATAGTCTCTATTTCCCATTTCTTAACATCAGACACATAAATGCAATTCTTCATTTTTTTGTTTAATTTTTTAAAAAGGCATCTTTCTTTGCAACCAAGAATTTTCCCACTCTTCATTTTTCAAATGTGACATAGCCACTCTAAATGACTGCATATAAACTATTATCTTATTATTATTATCTTACTTATTATATTTTACTCAAATTTTTGATCCAATGTTCAGTAAAGGAAATGTCCATAATAGTCCTTAAATGTTACACTTGTCCATTAATAAGAGTAGACTAGCCAATTTGGAATATAGGCACTATGAAATATTATTTAGCCATTTAATGTGATTAAACCAAGAGGACATGATAATTAAATTTAGCCAGATATATTAATATAAATATCATATGACCCTAAGTAAAAATGAGTCCAAAATGTTGAGCTCACAAAAAAACAGTGTGCAGAATGATGACCCACCCAGCCTAGAACAGCAGAATTTGAAGACAAATTGGCCAAAGGATAGGAAATGTTGAATAGACAGGAAGAACAGATTTAAGATATCTGTTATACAGCATGATCACTACAGGCAGTTTTAATGTTATATTCTTAAAAAGTTGTTAAGTATGATTTTTAAGTATTGTTACCACATAGAATAAAAATACATGATTTCAAACACGCATTGATTTGCTTGATTTATCCCTTTATAAATATCAAAATGATATACTGTATGTGACAAATGTATGCAACCTTTGAAATTAAAACAATTTTAAAGGAAATTCCCTCTTCCACTCTGTACTATCACTTAATGGACAATTATTAATATTATGTTTGTTCTGTGTTAGGCCAGCTCTCCCTCTTCCTACTGAGCCAGCTTTTCCTTTGAATCTTACCGACCCCTGCAGCCTGAATCAGGGATGCTACTGGGTATAGAACAGGCCTTTACTGGGTATCTACTGAATGAATGATGAGTGCATTGCTTATTATCTTCACTGACAACAAATCCACCAAACAGTCATGCTACTAACACCAAACACAACCAAACAGCTTGTGGTATAAACATATAAATATTAAAACCACTTATACATCGTAACCAGTAGGTTGAGAAAATATTCCTTAGAAAGTATTTTGAAAATATCTAATTACTGCAAATAAAACTTAATTGTAATGTAAATGTAACTCTGAATTCTAATGCAAAGATATGTATTTACCAGAAGACACAATCTTTAACACTAATTTATATGTACACATGTTGCAAGAACAGTTTCCTTAAAATTAGAACATCCATTTAAATTCTGTTTATCAAGTGTTTATATTATGCTGCTTTTTTAATAACTTTGTAGCTAATACTTTAAACTTACTTATTTTTATAAAAATGTCTGACTTATTTACATGAAGTTCTATGTTTCCAAATAACAAAGGAGGCTTTTTAGAAATCAGTTGTACTATATCATCAGATCATAATGTGATAACGAGATCAGAAAGATAACACAGGTTTTTTTCCTTCTATCACACTATAATATAACATTACACATATTAAATACTAGTCCTCTAAAAAATAAATATCAGATCACCTAATTCAGGCTTTTGTATGTGTTTGAATAAGGACCTATGTGTATGATGGAATTATCAATTTGTAAAAATTAG
Source organism: Peromyscus leucopus (assembly GCF_004664715.2). Lineage (NCBI taxonomy): Eukaryota > Metazoa > Chordata > Mammalia > Rodentia > Cricetidae > Peromyscus > Peromyscus leucopus. The sequence goes on along the minus strand of NC_051065.1, from coordinate 31,612,364 downwards.
CTGTACTAACTTTGTCTCAGTATTAAATGCTTTATCTGTATTCTGATACCAAATATCCATTCAAAACTTAGTGCTGGGCAGTGGTGGTGCACGCCTTTAATCCCAGCACTCAGGAGGCAGAGCCAGGCAGATCTCTGTGAGTTCGAGGCCAGGTTGGTCTACAGCATGAGTTCCAGGACAGGCTCCAAAAGCTACACAGAGAAACCCTGTTTCGAAAAAAACAAAAACCAAACCAAACCAAACCAAAACTTAAAAACATATTAGTGTAGAAAACTGCTGAATCTGAAAATGAGGAGGTATATTCTTCTAGGTAATAATTTATACTTATTCATGCAGGAAAATACTTTCTAGTCCATGGTTTGAAAACAAGGTAATGAATGTAATTGTGAAGTAATGTCACCTCATGATCTCTAACCATATCTCTATTTATATGTTTGACCTTACAACTTTCTCAAAAGTATTAACTATAATATCTTTTTCAATCATTTTAACATTTAAACATTTGTCATTAGATATATTTTAACCTCTTCTACATCAGTGGAAAGTGAAATGAAATGAAATTGTAAATGAATGATGTATTTTTTTCTTTACCTCACCTTGCATATCTGACCAATTCTAGCATGAGTGGCTTTTCCAGAGTGTTCTCCATCTATTGCATTTTCTCGGAAGAAAAAATACACTTTGTCATCTTCAGGGTTGTCACTCTCTGGGATGAGATGGGCACTGATGAATCTAGGATCTGAGAAAAACATCGTATTTGTTAATCTGCAGTGATAATGAATAATAACGTTCTACAGGGTGTATTTATACTTTCTTTGGACCTCTCTGTTGTGTGCTAGGACAGTAGGATTTTCTTGCTTAACTCACTTTTTGAGCTCATTTCACCAATGCCTGTCTATCCATTATGAATTTATTATAAATTATATTTATCTCAACAAATGCCATTTAATTTTGTTCAGTGTTAGAACAAATAAATTATTGATTATCAAAATCCTTTGTAATCTTGAGTGTTACCAAGTGTTCTTTGTTGCTGTATGTGGTTATTCCTCTTTATTTTATTAATTAGTTCTTTCCTGTCTTCATTAAAGGCTTGATGGGGGCAGAGGCGAAATTCATATAAAGCAGCAGAACTGCATGTTCCCACTCACTTTCCTGTTCCCAACCCAGAATACGGCAACATCATTTTACTACTCAGACCAAATGGGGTGCCCTCCGAGACTCTGCTCCCGCATTCTGAGTTCTGTCTAGCAGTATGTCCCTCTGCATAACCACTTCCCATCACAACTCCAAGGCCCACACTGCTCACGCAGATCATTTACACTTTCTCAACCAATCTGCTCTGGTTCGCTGCCTTCCATATTTCTTCATGCAGCAACCAGAGTGAGCCGCTGCTCCGTCACCTTTGTCTCTAGTCACTCCATGCTCTTCACCACTCATTAAACAATAAAATCAAAACACTTAGGATAACCAGGGGCTGTGACCTTTCCTGTGCTAACTGACACACATTTTCTTCTGCAGGCTTTTTCTCCCCACCTCCTCCTGGACAGCAATTCTAGCACCAATCCTGGTTCTCAACACGTTCTGCTCTGCTCCACCTGTCCCGTTGGGAGCCCGTCCTTCCCCGTAACTCTGCCTTCAGCTAACCGCAGGCTCAAATCCGACAAATCCTTCTTTCCTCAGGTCTGTCTTCAAATATCACATTACTAGGTAGAGCACTGAAACCCTGTTTCTCTCTATTTATCCTATTATATAGGTTTTCCCCAACACCATTGATTGTTTCATCTGACTCATTCTCATTCTGTCTGTCTGTCTGTCTCCCTTCCTCCCCCTCTCCCTCCCTCCCTCCTTCCTTCCCTCTCTCTATGTAAGTGTATCTGCATGTGAATGTGTATGTGGCGGTCTCTCTGTCTCTCTTTTATTTAAATTTGTTATAACCTGCTTCCATCTCCACCCAAATTTACAGCAATAGCACATTTTGTTCATTCCATAAATTATGAGCTTAAACTACACCTTAAAATGTGATAAAAAATCAAGTCATTTGGGAGGAAGGAGAAGAAGTGGAAATGACAAACAATGTAAAATCTACTAATAATAGCAGGAAATGTTTCAACAATCTTCAGAGTCCCTCATTTAAAAAATACTCTTCTAAATAACTGGCTTAAACCAGTGGATGAAGAAAAGCCACTTTACAGAAAGGGAGCATATATGAAGGAAGATCAAATGGAGAGGAGAAGGAACATAGCCTCAGTTTAGTGCGTCTGTGACCGAAAGACTCATGCCTTTTCCCACATATCATGAAAAAAATAATTGGAAGCAGAGTGATCACATTTGAAGCTCTTTGCAGTGGGAATGGTGAAATGACCAGCAAGATCCTGGCTAAAGTAGAGTGGAGTCGAGCCCTTGTTGTGGTTGGGATATAAAAATGCTACCCACAAGCTCATCAACACTTGGTCCCCAGCTTGCAGGGCCAATTTGGGGTGTAGAGGAACCCTTAGCACATTGAGTCTAGCTGGAGGGAATGGACTGCTGGGGAGAGAGCCTTCAGATTGCCCTCATTTTCTGTCACTTCTCACTCTAAACACAGACCTTCCCTGACATGGACGATAGCCCTTAACTTATGAACAATTAAACCTGTTCTCCCGCAGGTTGCTCTAGTTGGGTGTCTTATCATAGTGACAGAGGAAGTAACTAATACAGACCCTACATCCCCAAGCCAAGGGATTTAAAGTAGAAAGAAACTAAGTTGTCACTTTGGAGATGGGACTCAACGGGTTTTTCCGTCTTTTCCTCTTCAACAACCCTTTCTTTGACTCAGTTTCTTTTTAAATTTCTTTATCTTAAAAATGGAACATATCCACAGATGTTGATTTAGAGAGCATTGGAATGTCCCGTGTCCGTCAAAACACAGGACCACAGCAGAGGCCCTACTTCCCGTCTGCTTCCCAAGTTTCACTCACTCGGTTCTTTTCCGTCTTTCACTACCATTTACTTTCTAGGCACCAGGAGATCAATCCAATCAAATGTTTGGTTGTGCTTACCTCTTGACAGAAAACGTGTTCAGGGTTTTCTTCAGCTTGCTTTGCTTTTCTTAGTTCTTGACACTGAGACTGAGTTGTTAGTTATCTAACACCATAATTTCTCCCCGCCCCCCATTATTTAAATTCCTCAACATAGACACTTTCTAAACTTCTCTCTGGATTCCCCCCCCCTTCCACCATTTAAATGAACTCATCTAGTTTTCCCCTATTACTTCAGGATTTTTAATTATATTTATGCATAAACTCTCAAAGTCCCGAATGTTAGCAAACCATATCAACATGTTTTTCTTCTCCTATCCAATTTTTGTACTTTGTGCTTCTGGGTAAAACTCTCTGTGGACATTGCATTGCAGATTGCTTTATCTGGCCTGTAAGGCACTGGTGCACTTTCCTCTCAAAGCTGCTGCCCTCCTGCTTTTCTCCTTATGCTTGGTTCTCTCACCAGTGCCTTTATATAAATAGTCATTTTTATCTATGTGCTCTCCACCTCCCCCAGAACTCCCCTCTGCCTCCTGAATTCCTAAAACTCTTCGCTCTACTGTTTCACTCCCATTTCCTAACAGCCTTAATTTTGATGACATAATCTATGTTCCCATTACTATCTATCCCTGTTCTCTGCATAATCTAATTCTTCTGTTCTGTTTCCTCTAAGCTATCTTGATACAGGAATGAGCGCACATTCACCGATAGTATGCATCCCACAGGACAAATCCCAGGTGCCAGAGACAAGACGACGGTGGTATGTATCACAGAGACAGTGATAACACAGCTGAAGGTGATCAGTAAACACACTTGAGATAGGTAAAAAAAAAAATTTTTTTTGAGACAGTTTTTCTGTATAGCTTTGGAACCTTTCCTGGAACTCACTCTGTAGCCCAGGTTAGACTCCAACTCAAAGAGACCTGCCTCTGCCTCCAGAGGGCTGGGATTAAAGGCGTGCGCCACCACCGCCCTGCTTTAGATAAAAATTTTGACTATAAGTGTTGTGCCTAAGAGAGAAGTGGCAAATGCTGCCAGTTACATTAGTCACGTTGTGCCTGATGCAGAAAAGAAACGACGACAATAAATGTTGCCCACAAATTAAGCTCGACAGCTCTTTCTAACACAATGGAGCACATTTTCCTTTCAGTGTTATTTCAATGAACTTGTTCACTACCCCAGGCCACACCTCACCAATGTCATTCCCAGCTGTGTTGTTTGCATGATAATGAAATGATAACAAAGTAACATTTGCTCTTGCCCATTTGTTAGCATTGAGTTCCCCATGATTCTCATTTTTATAGTTATCATGGGCACTTATCTAGTATTTCCAATTCTCTCTGGTTAGCTTCTCTATATAAGAAGGGTTCACTGCCTCAGCATCTTTTGAATCTTTCCCAGAGCACTGCCCCAAAGCTCATACTCTTGACGCTTCTCTCCTGGAACACACATTTAATTTATTTTCCCTGCATTCAGTCTCATGTTCTCCTGAAACGGCTGTACTGTCTCATACCTTTCAATATGTGTGGTGGTTTGAATAAGAATGAACCCAATAGGTGTTGTAGAATATTATTTTAAGATGTGTTACATTTGTTTATGCTGTGGAACATTTGTTTAATGATGGAAAAATGTGTTGCATTCCTTTACGTTGCATTTGTTTAACTCTGTGAAGCTGTGTTAGTTCCCTTGTCTAAATTACCTGAATGGCCAATAGCAAGGCAGGAGAAAGGATAGGTGGGGCTGGCAGGGAGAGAGAACAAATAGAAAGAGAAATTTGAAAGTAAAGAAGAAAGAGCAAGAGAACAAGGAGAGGAGGATGCTAGGAGTCAGCCACCGGCCACACAGCCAGCCACAGAGTAAGAGTGAAAGGAAGATTACAGAAGTAAGAAAAGGAAAAAGCCCAGAGGCAAAAGGAAGACGGGATAAGTTAAGAGAAGCTGGATAGAAATAAGCCAAGCTAAGGCTGGGCACTTATAATTAAGAATAAGCCTCCATATGTGATTTATTTGGGAGCTGGGTAGTGGGCCCCCAAGGAGCAAAGAGATAAAAGAGAAAAAGAATAAAACAACAACAACTAGGCTCATATATTTGAACTCTTAGTCAGTGGGGAGTGACACTATTGAAAAGATTAACAGGACTTAGAGATGTGGCCTTGTTGGAGGAAGTGTGTCATTGGGGGTGAGCTTTGAGGTTTCAAAAGCTCATGCCAAACTCAGAGCCCCTCTCTGCTTGTGGATCAGCATGTAGTACTCAGCTACTGCCCCAGCAACTGCTTGGACACCGCCATGCTTCTTGCCATGTTGATAATGGAATAAACCTCTGCAGCTGTAAGCAAGATCAAGTCAAATGCTTTCTCTTGTAATAGTTTCCATGGTTCTGGTGTCTCTTCATGACAATGGAACAGTGACCAGGACAGTATGCAAATCCATTCTCTAGCACCTGAGGCATTTACTACAATTAGCATCTAAACCTCTTTTCTCATCACTGGTTTTCTTTCTCCTTCTTTTTAGTTGCTCCTATTCTTTTTTCCTTTGTGGCTGAATATTGTTTGGAAAACAGTATATAGTTAAAAAGGTAAGTAAGTGATTTGGTGAATGAGTGAGTGAATTTCTGCAAGTAAAATGAATTAAAAGAAGGAATCATATGTCCGTCCTTTCTAAAACTGCATTTGTATTTATGTTAGGGGAGGTCAGAGGACAACTTGTCAGAGTAGCTTCTCATGTTCAAACATGAGGGGGTCCCATGGATTTTGTTTTGATTGGCAGACTTGGTGGCAGACACCTTAAATTTGCTGAGTCATCTTTATGATTACTCAAGGTTGGCCTTGAACTCATGATATTACTGCCTCTGTCTGTAGCATGTCCTAAGAGCATGTGCCACTACAAATGGGTTCCTTTCTTCTTAACATGACTTGCTTAAGTTATTTTCATGGCACAAACTCATTCTTGATTCAAATGGTTTAGTATTTGGGGTATAAAAGTATTCATGCTTCTTTAACTGAAACTACTTTGAAAAGTTATTACCCAATAATGAGTTTTCAAAACGCTCTTTTGAGAGTTTGTGAATGTTCTTTGAAGCTAGGAAAAGCTTTTTCTCTTTGATCTGCATTAAACAATTAATGAAGTAAAATTAATTTTCTGTTTGTCATTTTTTTCAAAATTAGATTTCATCAATAAGATTAAAATAACCCAAAACATATTCCTGTGTTCTATGAGCTAAAAACAACACACATGTTGCGGCCAGAGATTGCCATTGTCCTGTGGATGAGCAAGAATTTCAACAACTTGCCTTGCCACCAACTCCTCTAAGGCCAGCATTTACGGAGATCCTCTCAATGGGCCTGCTTCGCTACTTTGTGAACTCTCCTTAGAAATCTAAGACTTTTCACAGTATCCACAAAAGAAAGCTACTGCCCAACTGCTCCCATCAAAAGAGACAGAAGGGAAAACATTAGCCAACTTGTTGGTTTTCTTTTTAAGTCTGTGTCCTGTAAACTACTAAAGCCAAAAGGAAAATGTGAATTTCCATTTCTCAGATAGGAATTTTTGATTTCACTGTGGCCAAATCCATTAAAACTAACAAACATAAATAAAAAGTTCTCTTAGTAATGCAAAACTGTAGCTTCACTAGTTACTTTTCGTTTACATGTTCTTTATTCTGTGAAGTTTGCAAAATTCCAGGTGATAAGGTTTAAAGAAATTGGCACCCTCACACACCTCAGAGTAATTTCTTGGGATGTGAAGCAGGAAGTTGATGTAAATGTGTATTGAAACAGAAACATCAAAAGAAGATGGCAAGATCCATTCAAATGAGATCAAAGTGTATGAATCAAACCAGCACAAAACTTCAATATAAACACCATGAAAAGGTAAACAGAATTAGAACACATTCTCTCATTTGGGTAGCTTAAATGGCATGCCTCTGGCGATAAGACTTTGTCTTTACAGATACTGTGGTACTTTTTGCAATGCCCTGGGCACAGGGTAGAAGCTAAATAAATAATCTGATTTATTAATCTTGGGCCAGGGCTGGTTTGTGAAGCATGGAATCTTTAGTCTCGATAATTGCAATAAATGCTGAATAAATACAAGAGTGTTTTCTCTTCATCTTTATCTCCTTCACCACCCCCTTGACATTCTTCCATATCTCATCCCACAGATGGCAGTTCTTGCAAAATTCACGTTTGGCACCACCTGCCACTTGTAACAGTACCACTCTGTTGAAATATTTTTAGCAGCTGCAAATTAAGCTGTCCTTCAGGTGCAATCTCACACTTAATGAAAATGACAACTTGGCACAGGCCACGTGCTGTGTTACCTTTATGATTCATGTGAAAGCTCTAGCTGATTTAAATAATGAACATTTCTGCTGCTCTCAGCATAAGAATCAATTTGGATCCTAAGTATGTCCACACTTTGGCCAGCATTTGGCTGGACTTTTCCCCTCAACCAACAAGTCCCATGAACTAGGGCCAGGATAGATTTTTTTCTTTTCTGAAAATGAATTAAATGTATGTAAATGTTATTAGAGTTTCAGAGTATCTGTGCATTTAAAAGAAAGTTATTGGGTATTTTCTAGGATTTAAACTTTACATAACTCTTGGGCATAAAGGGATGGGATTAGTGCGTTTGATCTCCCTTGCAAAAGTACCACCAGGCCTTGTGAGTGATGCATCAAGGAACACTTAGACACTTCCAGTGAAAGTATGTCAATGGGTCTGAGCAGAGCAGCAGGAATATAACACGCCTGCAGAGAAAAGAAAAAACCCAAGACACACAGCTCTCTCAATCAGTGGGGGCCCATCTTCAAAAAGGAATGTGAGGATTTAGTTACTGACACATAAATGTGCACTCCTGTTTTCCTAAAATTTAAAATGTGATCCCACTGACATTCAGACACCATGAGGCTCTGACACTGAGACACTATGACACTAAGATGCTCTTCTGTGATAGAAGTTAAGCAAAAATAGGTAGAAACCAGGCCTATTTTAAACTCACTAAAGTTTAAGAAATATCAAATAGGGCCATGCATGGTGCTGTAGACTTAAAGTATCAACATTTCAGAGGTTGAGGCAAGAGTATCATGAGTTCAAGACTAACCTAGGCTACAAAACCTGTCACAGTCCAGCCTGAATTAAATATGGGGACTTGCTCCCTATCCAAGAATGAAATGTGAGTTAATGTCATCTAGACTCAGTTTCCAAAAATGTCACAAAGTAGCTACCACTGAGGAATGTTTGGAGAATATAAAAGGGGATAATGTGATTCTACATGTGTCTGTCTAAAGCATCCCATGGGCTTTCAAAACTGCTAGTGGTTATTAATTTATAGCAGTGTTTATAAAACTCTGTAATATCCTATAAAGTATAAATGTTTAAAAGTTAATGGTAGCATAAACTTTTACAGCTAGCAAAGCAAGCTGAATTAGACACGGGCTGATAAGGAAGCTATAAACCTGTTAGGAGCACTGAGAAGAGTCAAGACTCATTGTAAATTCTCTAATGAGTAAAACTCCATTGTTTCCAGTACCGAAGCCTCTGAAATCAAAACATTTACCAAGTTACTAGCTGAGAAGTTGGTAAAAGGGAAAAGTCATCAGAGATGACAGCCAGCAACCAGAATAGCAGGCAAAAGTGACCTCTTTCTTCCTGTAGCTTTGCCCAAAAGGGCAAACAAAAGTCCCAAAGAACCAACAGTCCAGGAACAAGGCCCAGAACATTGAGAATGCAAGGCATGTAGCTTAAGGTCATCCCACATTCCTTGCTAACAGCATAAGCAAAGTAGATATATCATTTTTGGCTGGGGAATAGAGAGGCATCTGGCTGCCAAGGAACAGGCCTGGAATAAGTTTTGAGGCTGAGCTGGCTGGGTAGCTGTGAGCAGTCCTTGGAATAGTTTAACCCCAAGAACGTTCTAAGACCAGCCACATCACGGCAAGAGAAGGGACGATTATCAGAAGAAAGTGAGAAAGAAAGTAAATGAAAGCAACGGGTACTGTTGATTGCAAAGCTTCCTGTGTGGAATGGACATCATTTGGATATACCCTCACTCTGAAAGAGACTAAGATCCCAAAGATGTCAAAGTACAAGCTAGTAATTGACAGAACACGAACAGGGCCAAGGCCTTTTTCCTGCCTCAAGCCTCATCAACCGTCTGCACCTCTTGTTCTATCGTGAGCTCCATGTTACACATTAAAGCTAATGGCTGTGCTCTAGGAATTAAGAGACTTGTAGACATTATGAAAAGCTGTGGGCTGGCTTACTGCTTTCTACTATACCTCATTAGGACTATTTGAACTGAATGGTCATAACCAGTGCAGATGTCTGCAGCATTCTTCATCTGAAGGGAAATTACAGCAGAGGAAGTAAAAAGGCCTTTGGGGTATTGGACTTATTAGCATAAACATGTGAAGTTATCAAAACCATAACTGTGGAGATCATGCCTTCAGCCATATGTGTCAAATCACATTAATCACCTTATTTCTCTTATGAATACTGTCATGGAGGAAAGAATAGTTTTCCACCTTCACCTTTATTCTCCACTTTCATCCATTTCTTCCTTGATGCCTTTTTGGAGGAAGGGAGTATCTTTTCTGTTAATTCATTTTTGGAGGAAGGGAGTATCTTTTCTGTTAATTCCCACATCCTATGGAAACCACCCACTTTTCGAAACATGCTGGTCCACCCTCTGCCAAGCTCACACTCTTCCAATCACTCTTCTCCCCACTCACCATTACACAATGTCGACACAGCATGTTTGCAAACACGCACAGACTGTGAAGCTTTTCCTGGACTGAAAAATGTAGACTTCATCAAGTGTCCTTCAATTGTCCACTACCCAACTACACCTCTAGTTTCAACTCCCTTCAAAACTCCCTGGCGCCCTCCTGCCCTAGCGTCCCAGAGTCCAGGATTCTTCATTCTTTAGTTCTCCTCTACTGTAAATTGTGACAATGTTTTGAATGTCCATTTCCTACTTCCAAAACCACTTTCCACAAATTCTCCAAGTGCATTTTTTCTTCATTTCTGTATTTTCTGTCCTCTTATGCTACATTAGCATTTACAGTGGTGAGCATTGTGCTTCTTTACTTAGCTCTCTAGGGCAAGGATCACCATCCAGCCTTAATCTGCCCTTGTTCTTAAAGGTTTTATTTTAAGATACTCTATTGAACACTATTGTACAACTGCCTTAAAGTCAGTGGCCTGCCTTCACTTGTTTGCTAGTGGAAAAATGGCATGGTGGTAATCATGCTGATTAACTCAGTGTCTGTCTTGAAATTTCCTTCTTAAAGTGGAAATATGGAGATATTGCAATGATTAAACAGCCTAGTGGAACTAATACAAGTGTGCTTGATAAATGTTGCTGTGATCTAAGGAGCAACTTTATTGTTACCTCATTTTACTTCTGTTTCATTATTAAACCCTGGTTTCCCCAACAGAATCGACTTAAGAAGAACTTTATTGAAGTTGACAAAAGTATTCTTGAAATGGGTAGTGGAAGATTGAAGTCACACACAAAAGCGAGCAGAATCCCTCACCTCAACCCCTTTAAAACAAAACAAATTAAAACAAAACAAACAAAAGCAACAAAACTGAGGTAGCCATGAAAAGGGAAAACATTAAAATTTTTATGTTTTCAGAAGCTAGGTAGGACTGTGTGGGTATCATTGTCCATTCTAACATGGACAAGACCAGTGGCTTAGAAGAATCAAAACCTCATTTGCAGGGATAGACCTTAAATAAATAGGTTCTTAGACAAATCATGTCTACCGGACCACTGTATCATTGGATGGTTACTGGTCAAAAACTAATGTATATAGTAAATACACTTACCTGTCTTTCTTGCATTGTTTGTTTTTAAGTTACATTTGATGTGAGCAAAGTTACATATGTGTGTAGGAAAATTGTGAAGGATTACATATCACTTTGGTGTGAAATGAAATGTAAGAATTTTGAGGAAGAAAGTAATTCAGACTCACTGTACACTGGATGACATGCCCTTTCCTTTTCTCCACAGTCCTTTTGGATCTGTGACGTAACCCCACTTCCCGGGCTGTTCAGCTGTGACTTAGCAGGACTGTCAACTGCGCTTGATCAGGTGTGTGGATGTTCGTTCGAGGATAACTCACCCTCTTCACCTGCCTCCCACCTGCTCCTCCTGTGCGGCCCGTTACCAACACATCACTGCAAAGCTCAGAAGCCCGCTATAACGCCAGCTCCCCCTTGGTGGTGACTGCCATCTCATTATGAATTTTAATTCGAAAGTGCTTCTAGAAACTGTCATATCTGTCTTTTGTGTCTTAATTTGGTTTCATGCATTTCTGCTCTTCTATCAGTGTTGTTTTGTAATGTTTTTATTCTGCTAAAACATTTTTTAATCAGAATAAAAGTATTATCTCTCACATTGATAATACTTCATCACCATTTGTGCCCACCAGATTTATACCCACCCTATGTTTAACATCCTCCTTGACACAGTTTTTGGTAGGACAATAATATTACCTGGCACTTCCAGAAAATTAATCATAAAATTACCACAAAGGCATATTATTTACCAACATTATGTGTGGCATTAACTTAAATTTCGATAACTCACTGCATGGAAATTTTATCTCACAAAAATTTAGAAGTACTAAAACTACTTTGACTTCAGTTTAAAAAGGAAAGATTATTGTTGAATGGAGTCTAGTGGATGGGCAGACACAGGATACAGAATTAACTCCAGATCTGTAGAAATAGAGGTAGAAGCCTATGTTGTTTGAAAGCAAAATTCTTTCTTTTTCTACTTGTCATTCTCATATTGACACATTAGAAAATAAATGTTATATGACTCCTGAGACAAAAAATAGCATTTTATTTTCGACCTTCAGAAAAAGTGAATTTAAGACATATAAAGATTAAGATAAAATTAAGAAGATTGAATATGCAAATTAATCATAATGAGTATTGAACAATATAATTTAATTTTCTATCTTTATGGTTTTGATTCAGCTTTTAACTAGAACATAATCAGCAGATTCCAATAATGTAAGTAAGCATTTGCCAAGAACATCACTTAAGGGTCTGGAGTCATGGCTCAGAGGTTATGAGCACTGGCTGCTCTTCCAAAGGACCAAGGTTCAATGTCCCACACCCACAGGGCAGCTCACACCTACCTGTAACTCCAGTTCTATGGGATCTGACACCCTCACACAGACATACATGCAGGCAAAACATCAATGAACATAAAATAAAAGAACTCAACACTTAATCTTTGCTTAAACACTGTTGTCTTAACATGATCTATTTATATAAAAATGGTCATGGCGTTGGGTACTGAACTTGGGGCTTCACATACTACACATTTGTTCTACCACTGAACTATGTCCCTGGTCCTTAAACAGGCACACTTGCATACTGTAACTTGCCAGGTGCTCAAATCAGTTCAAAAATAAATTAGTGATGCATAACATTTGGAGGGTTATTTTTTAAACAATAAGAATTGTAGTGTTTATTTTTAATGTTAAATCTGTTAACTGACTTATTCTTGTCAGATTGTCATCAAATTATTTTCCCATTATAGTGAACACAGGAAACTGCAGGATCACCAGCCTGAGCACAAGACAGGGTTTAAGAATTCTTGGAGTATTAAAATGGAAATACCAAAGTTGAGATTAAAAATTTAAATGCTACTATTAAATTTTTTTTGATACCTGGCAGTTATTTTCTTTTAAACTGTGCTCTGTGCTTCTCTCCTCTCATCTTGTATGGATTTTTTTTTTGATACTAACTAGTTATAAGCCAAGTAACTCTTCAACAGTTTGTGGAAACGATATAATTATGCTTCTAGTCCTAGGATTTTGGAGTGGGTTTTCCCAGGCTCAGCTTGTGTGAGTGAAATGTGATGGCTGACATTTTCAAGAATGTTGTGTGCAATCATTCAGACATCTGTGGTTTATAGTGCTAAAGATGGAGAGAAATATTTTGATAACTTTGTACTTAACCCAGGGACCTCACCTATAGTGTTTATTGGCTTTTCTCTAATTCTGTGCCTTCTTACCTGCAGGAAGCTGCAATATGTACAAATGTACTAGACCTTCAATAACTAAACTCCTGTTATGAGTGTTCTCACTTGTCCTCAATCATGCTTCTGCATTCTTGCTGAGCTTTTGAGTTATGGTGAGTATAATGTAGTGTGTGATTAGATTAGATCGTTCAGCCATTTGATCAACTAAAATAGAATTTAATGCAGTAAGTCTTCTCTAGGAAGAAAAAAATTAAAGTATGGCACAGTTTGTAGGCACACTCATATTCCTTTTGGGCATTCATTTTTATTTCACCTAAGGATTTCAAAGATTTAAGTCATATTTTATACTCTCCAAAATTTACATAATATTAAGAATGTTTTGGGGAAAATATAATCATGTTCTTATATGTCATTTGAAAATGAATAAAATACATTTTGTTTTAAAGGCAAAATTGTGCCGTCAATGGGGTCCAAAGTCACAAAGTAAATATGTTTTTATAAACTAAGATGAAAAATTATTTGAACTTGAGGGAAAACTTATTGGCAAACCTTTACTCCTGTGAACTGAGCTTCCTGTTTAGAAAGCCCCCATGATAGGAGGTAATTCATATAATTGTTCTTAACCAATGAAAACATCAAAACTATCCCTTAAAGGAAAATTGGTAGAGTTTCAAGAAACATGGCCGTTTCTAACTCACCTCATTTGAAATGAAAGCACGTTTTTCTTCCCTTTGCCAGAGAATCCATCACAGTTTTAGACAGTGTGCTTGCTTCGCTTTTTTAAATGAGTATGTGTGTGATTTATTTTTTCTAAGTGTCCATGATTAATTAAGGAACTAAAACACACACACACACACACACACACACACACACAGAACAGACAACACACAAGAAGATAGAGTACATTTGTGGTTTAAACCCCACTGAGAAGGAAGGAAAACACATGAGCACCCCCTTTCACTCCCTTCTGGCATACTTCACTCACTCCTGAGACTGAGACTAGAGACCCCCAAAGGCTGAGGTGCTCCCTGGGTACATGTATGTATCTTTATAATTCTAATATTTCCACTTGGATTAACAGTCTCCCTTCATGCACTAAGAATTTGAATTTTAGTTCATTATTTCTTCATATCATATTAAGACATTTTTATCTACTCTTAGTTAATGTGTTCAAACCAACCAGAAAAAAAATCATCCTGTCTTTAAACATTAAACAAAAGATAACATACATATGTTTTCTTTTTTGATATTTAATTGAAGAGGTTTCATATTCTAGAACCATCCTTGCCATGTAAGAATTCATTTCATACTTGCACTTAGACTCTCAGGAGCTTATTAGTATATTTATTCTTAGCTTTTGTTTTTATCCAGCCCTGTCATTCTTAATAGTATAGGTGCATATAACCTGAATAGCTTAAATCTCTTCCATTTTTGGCTGTGTTCTAACATCTTCCATAATAGTATCATACAAGTTTATTGATCATCTATCTTCTACATGATCCACTGACAAACTCTTTGGTAAAGGGAAACTGTGGCCCACTGTGAGTATGTAGAATAAGTAAGCAAGACAAGCAGTAAGTGCCAAGGTAAGCCACCTAAAGAACAGACATGTAGTTAATTTCGACCGTTTCTTTTCCCTGGAAGTAAGTCATATGGCAAATATGGCATTTTGAGCCACAGTTTCATTAATAAAGCCTACTTCCCACATCATTCTAATAATTATTAGCTAAAACCTTTCTGAATATGTATTCACTAAAATGGTTTTCTCTATGAAAATGTAAAGGCTGTTTCATGACAGATGGAGAAGCTATTCTTTTGGTTTTTTACCCTTTTCCCATGGCAGCCAGCAGTCTCTGGGTTCATTAAATATTTCGACACTGGCAGGGGATCTTGCCTTCCTACATGCTGGAGCCCATGCCTATGAAGAAGGAGATACCCACAAGAGAATGTGGCTTGCTTCATCACATGAAGTAATGATCCAGAAACCAGGAGAGATTTAGGTCAACTTGCATTTGACACGTTCGCTGGCGACTTTGTAATAGCTTGAGTGTTCTTATGGCTAGAACGTAATTATCCTGATCACAGCACCAGAGATGGTGCAGCACTTTTATCATTTTCTGGGCAGTTTTAAAAAAGACTGGGAAGTCAGAATCTTAGCAGAAACACGTTTAACTGCATTGTAATTAAGAGTTTCTGTGGCTTTGTTCTTAAGAGGCAATAATAGTTTTGATTCTTAAAAAATACCTAGTTAGATAGTGAAAGAAATTGAAGGCAGAAAAGCAGACCACTTATAGCACAATTTTTTAAGTGATTTGATTTTGTAGAAAACTATTATTTCATGCCCTGTTTAATCTGAAAGATCTTGTTTTTTCTTCAGAAACAATAATTCAAGTTTCACACTAAGTACACTTTGTACTTTCCTAGTTTTTTTGTACTGTTCTTAATTATTTAAAATACATTATTACTTTTAAAATTTCATATCTTATCAATGTAAATTAAATAGTAAGACAATGTTAGTTGTATTTATGCAATTTTGAAATGTTTGTGTTTTGATATAGGGCATGCCACTTTTTGAGCGAATATATTTAACATCACACAGCACAAATATGATTTGAGATGTAATATCATGGTACAAGAGTTTTAAGTTGTAACCTCATATTTATAATTTGTGGCTTTATATTTAGAATTTATTATATTTTCTACACTAAAACCTTGCCTAGATTTTTAAAAATATTGTTACTGTTGTTTCACTTATTTTATTACTTAAAAGAAAATATTATTTCTGGCAAAATTTTGATGGAATCAGATAGAAGATAGTTAATTTAAATTAATTTAAAGGCACCGTCGGGGAAGATGTGGGCTATCATAAAATGTTCGAAAGTGTTTTAATTCTTGGTGGAATGCTTCAAGCAGTGTGGGTCTTAAATGATTATTGCTGGAAAATCCACTCCTGCCATATTTTTGGTTTATAAAACCTGAGATATCACATATTTTATATGTCTTCTTTAATAATAAATAATATAACATATTGTGGTAATTTGGTTCGTTCCATTGTAACACTTAATGTAGGATCTTTAATAGAGTACATATTCTCATTTAGTTATTCTGTATGATCTGTGAAACTCTCCCTTTAACACGTTCCCCAGGAGACATATATTGTTAATATATATGTCCAAGGGGCATACATTTAGTAGCAATGTGTTTTTCAAGTTAAGTTTTCAGTGATTTAAGATATGTACAGGTAAGGTCGTTCTTTGTTTTGTGAACCACTGGAGGACAGAAGAAGTGTGTTACTTTATTATTTATTCAGAAAAATCTATATGTAACCTAATAAGTATTTCCTCTGTACTATCTTTGAAAATATCAGGACTATGCACATTATAGAATATTAATAAATCATATGACAATATAGTTTATAACATAAAACTACAATAAGTAATCCTAAGAAACCCAACAGGATTCAAGTCCAGTATGCAAGGACTTGATCTTTACCACTCAAAGCAGGTTATTCCTTCCCTCAAAGGTTTCACTATTTTTTATCACTTAAAGTACTCTACAGGGCTTAAGGAGGAGAGGGAGATCTCAGAGGAAGCCCGCTACAAGTTAATAAACATTAGGCTATAGAGGGTTTCTACAGCACATCATTTCCATTATTTCTCTACACAGATCCAACTCTTAAAACATCAGCACATTCAGTTGCTGAAACTTTCAGCAGACAGTGTGATGGCCTCGAGTACAACAGTAGGAATAAAATGATGGATTTATTTTACGCTTGCCACTGACGCTGATGATCTTTCCATCTTTGTCCAGTGAAGATATCCCACCAGCTCTATTTCTTTTTCTTTTCCTGTTTGGATTTCTAATAGAGATTTGTTTCTATGGACACTTTATCTTGAATAATAAATGTGTTCCCTAAACCTGATACCACCAACTTTATTTTAAATAAATAAAAGTTCCCCTCACTGTATTTTAATACCGGTAAGAAATAACACTTAATGTCTTTAATATAGATTAAACATAATTTAAAATTGCTTTTTAATAGATTTATTTTTACATTAACCCATGAAAAAATATTGAAAACATCAGTAATTATCATTTCTAATCAATACTCCATTACCTTTTATAATACTATCTCATATTAATTATAATAAATTCTTAAGCAATATGATAAGATGTAGACATTAGTTGGTAAAAGGTGACAATGAAAAATAAAATTCTTTATTATAAAAAATAATATTTTGTAAGGTATTACTGACATTAATATAAGAGGTTAGAGATTAAATAAAAACAAAAGATAGATAAAACATAAATATATCTTGCAGATTTATATAACAAGTCCCCAAATAATGGGAACTGACTGTATTTTTTGATTCCTTAATGGTGGAAACTTCCAATAACCATTGGTATGTAATAATTTCATGATAGAAACTACCAATTAGTATATAATGGTTCTGAAACTAATAAACTATGCTTAGTCTCTTATGATTTTGAAGTTACAAGAAATGAAGTCATGGCATATTATTTTAACTTTCCTTCATCCCTTAATAAACACTCAGTTTAATATAACAATTAAAGCTGTACAGCTAAATGAAACACTTATATACTTAGAAAATTCTCTGTGTCTACAGCTACGAATGTTGGCTATGACTCACTCATTTATGTTTTATTTGTTGATTTTAAAGCCAGATACAGAAAGGGCTAAATTTTCTTTAACAGTGCAAACACCAATTATTGACCTTCTGTTGAATGGAAAAGAATGATATTTACCATTTTCCTCCATTTCTTTCTATGAAGCAATATCTTTGTTGTGTTACAATTTTTCTCTGGCTTTCATTAGTTTTTTTTTAATGGTCAGGATTATTTATCAGTGAAATAATACTTACATATATATAAGATATTACTGAGATATATATATGATATCACTGCTTCCAGCTGATTCCCATATTTTCTTCAAATAAAACCAATTTGCAGTTTCTCTTCATTTTAAACTATCTCTTAAACATGCTTTCTAAGAAATAACTATGGATATTTGGATATGTATTAGCCTTGCTCATAAGCCACATGCCTTTGCATTATTTGATGGTAAAACCTTTAGTTTGAATTTCTGATGTTCATTTGAGATTCTGAAAATCACATGGATAAAGAAATTGTTTCACTAGAAAGTAAATCTCCTTTACTCTATGGACCATAGTGTCTTTTAGGTACAAAGGCATTTTGGAAATACATGTCTATGACCTCACAAAGGGGCCAAGCATTTCTAGGGTTCTTCACTCTCTGTGTATGTTGTCCTGGAAAGCTGGGATTCCTCCTACTTATAGTCTTATAGTCTTAGTCCCTAGTGAGTACACACTGCAAGCAGAAAATAGAAGTCACCCAGAGAAACACCCTGGTGCCTAAACAAATATGAGCATTTACTTATAACAAATTATTTTTATAACATTCATAACGTTCATAACAACTATGGTAGTAACTAGGTATTCTAGAAGGATACAGAAAAGAACAATAGTGAAAAGAATTGGGGGAAATAGCCTGTGCTAGTAATTAAGGCAATAAACCTAATTATATGCAGATAAACAGAAATACTGTTGAAAGAGATGAGCCTGAGCTCCAGGAAACTGAAGATACTCATTAAAAATTAATAAACAGTAACTGAAATGGATAGGTTAATCTCTGTCAAAATATCTGTTCCTAACTTCCTATTAATAATGCAATTCTTTTACCTCTAAAATATCATATTACATAGTATCTTAATTGTTTTTTACTGACAACCATATGGCCAGTTATAAATGACAATCTGAGAAGCCTTGGGAATTAAGACATACCCCAATAAATTTTCACTATCTCTAACACTGTGAAAAAATCCTTAAGTGTATATTAAACCTAAATTACATCACAAATCTAGAGGTTAAATCTTCAGAAGATTTTGTATCATAGCTCACTGGTATTTATTTCAACTTTTAATAATATACATTTCATTTGATGATACATTTTTTATAGTTGTTTGGCAAGGAATTAAGTGTGATTAGGAAATTGTCCTGATCCATCAGACATTATTATTTCTTAACCTTTCTCCTATCTCTTTTTCACTCTTTTTGTTTTGTTTTGTTTTGTTTTTGTTTTTCAAAATAGTATTGGGATGTCCTTTAGAAAATTTATTTTTTTCTTATGCTCCCACATCCTAGAAACCATTTAAACATCCCAAGTAATTGGAAGAGTACTGAGTTATCAGTTTCTACCACTGTGTTAAAAAGTTATCCCAGAGAGGGGACTGTAGCTCAGTGGTAGAGTGCCTGCATACAATTGGCCTTGGGTTCAATCCCAACACTAAAAAAAAAGAGTTGTCAGAAGAAATTCCCTTTTGCTGTTAGTATCAGAATATTCTTTAGCAAATGGACTTAACACTTTAAATATAGAATATGATTTTAAGAGGAAAAATGATTTGACAACTAATGTGTCATTTTTAGACAGGACCAAAATACATGGAGAAGCAGCCCATTTTCATATAAAACCAATATGATAAAATCAGTACCAAGGACCACTGTGGTCAAAATTTGTCAAGCCTCCATGCCATGGCTTATTGGCTCTCTGATGTTCCCTTAGAGTATCACCACAAACGACAGCTGTACTCCACAGAACACAGCCTGAGAGCTGAACATCCTGCCAACGTTTCTTCTGTTTCCTGTTGCTGTGTTCCTCACCCCAGACAATATCCCAGTGGCCTTCTACACATGGGGTCACTATCATCTGAACAAGGAAGGAAATAAATGCAGGTACTAGTATAGAAATAAATTATACAATTCCAGTGTTTAAGACTTCTGATTACGTGGTCAACTTAGGCCCTCAAAAGGCAATTACACTATAATTTTTATTATTTAGACAACCACTGCTTGACCAAAGTAGCCTGTTCTTATCTTTATATAAGCTGTGAGGGGTGTGATATTGTATTATTCCTTGACTTTTAAAAGGAAATAAAGAGGAATAAAACAGCAGGAAGATTGTACTTTAGGCTT